>NC_053425.1:23333306-23675079 GCF_007990345.1 Gossypium hirsutum
CTGATCAAGAACCTCTAACTTATATATTCCTTTAGAATTCAAATTGAAAGAACCCCAGGTGACCCGTTCCCTCAAAACTACAGATATGAGTTTTCCACCAATGATATGCATTATCTCTTAACAAAGATACAACACATTTGATATATTCATCTGGAGTACAGGATAATTCATGAAATACTCTAAGCGTGTTCTCGAGCCAGAACTTAGCTTGCTCATCATCATCATCATACTCTTTAGCCTCGTGTTTTCAAATTATATCAACAGGTGGCTTACTCAATCGGATTGGATCTATCACTTGTGGCACAACTGGGACTTGTTGAGGAACAAGTAGGGGTGGAGGTTGTTGAGCAGCTGGATTCGTTAGAATGAATTCTGTGAACCACTTATTCATTATTTGAAAGAAGGCTTGTTTTGCCTCTCCCTCATGACTACTAGACATGGGTCTAGAGTCAGATTGTGCTGCCCTTTGAGCAGTAGCAGGCGTGTTACTCTCTACATCGTCAACTATGGCTATTTCAGGATCCATTTGCTATATAAAAACACATTCTAATTGTCAGGAATCATCACACTATCGTATTTTATATATATGGCATGGATAGCTAGACTTTCACTAGCTACGTTACTTTTAGAATCAACTAAAACATAGCTCTGATACCAATAAATATAACACCCCTAACTCTTATCTGATGCTGAAATAGGGTGATGAGGCATTACAGAATAATTCACGTACATTTATACATTCATAAACAAAATCCATACAAATCATGTATAATGTCCCTTATAAGGCTCTACGAGACCTTAAATCATGCTCAGAAGTGGTTCGAGACTAGACCGATAACATTTCCAAAATTTGGGAAACTTAGAAAATTTTCTTTGATTTCAAGGTCACACGCCCGTGTGAACAGGCCATATGCCTCACACAGTCGCCAGACACACCCGTGACGCAGGCCGTGTGGAAACAGGCATACATACTGACTTGTACCACACGGCCGGAGACACACCCGTGTGCCATGGCTGTGGACAAACTAAAGAGGTTACTGACTTGGGTCACATGGCCAGCCACACTCCCATGCGTCGTGTGTCTAACAAGGCCGGCCACATGCCCATGTTTTTAGGCTGTGTCAAAACTGTAGGGTATATTGCCTTAATTCAAAAGGCTACCCCAGGGGACACACGGCCATGTAACATGACCGTGTGTCGCACACGGCTAAGACACATGCCCGTGTCGCTGCCCGCATGGACAAAAATAGGCAATTTTTAAAGCCAATTTGCCACTCTTTCCACAAGCACACATCAACCAAAATACCTACCATTTCAATACATCTTTAGGCAACCAAAACATGCCAAATCAATCACATATCAAGTTAACTACCATCAACCAATTCAGCTACTAAATTCCATATACAAATATATCAAATCCGTATAACTAAATTCATCACGACTTGCATAAATTTCAAATGCAATAACTCATCTCTTATTTTCTATTTTATGTCATAAAACACCATTTAGCTATATTAACAACTAGAACAAACATATCTAAAACATGACAATATCTAGGGCATAATAGACATCTCATATATCACTTTTAGGCACATCACTTAGGCCAATTTAAATGACCAAATACATACCAACAATTCAACCAAAGTAAGCCAACTCTCATGGCTAAAATCATAACTCAAAACATACCAAAATGGCACTAGCCTATACATGCCATACACCATATATACAAAGCTTCAGAAGTACCAACAAAATGATTGATAATGTGATGATGTTTCCCGACGATCCCCGAGTCCGAGTTATCTTTGATTATCTATAAAACATGGAAAGAACACACAAAGTAAGCTTTAAAAGCTAAGTAAGCCATATACAAATAAAGCTATCATATGAATCACAACATTTCTATCAATAGGCCAAATACAAGTAAACACATATAGATACATAAACCTTTCTCAATAAGTACATATGCATTTTCTCATGTAAACTCATCAATTACTTCACTTACCAATACTCTTATGAATATTATATGTACCTGAGTCATTTAACTCATTTACAATTTTTTTCTCGACTTGTCTTTACTAATTGAACCACTTGGAATCACTAAGGATACTCAGAAATCACATAAGCTCGTACAATGCCATATCTCAAATATGGTCTTATATGTTATCACATACCGATGCCACTGTCCCAAATAGGGGTTTACACGAATCAATATATGATGCCAATGTCCCAGATAGGGTCTTACACGTAATCACAATACAATGCCAATGTCCCAGACATGGTCTTACATGTAGTCACAACTCGATATCCTAATGTCATGACATTCATATGCTAAGCTATTCCTAAGGTTAGTACGGAACTTTCAGATGTAGTAACTTTGTCGATTCTTACTCATATTTGCTCGTTCAACAGTCATAGTAACTCAATCATAATAAAACATATATAATTCATTGTAAAACATTTATTTGCATATGAACTTACTTCGTAGTCGAAATAACGTACGGGGTTGACTATTCGATAACTTTCGTTTTCCCCCGATCTAAATCTGATTTCTTTGGTTCTTGATCTATATACATTCAAAATTAATCTTTTATTCATTATCACATTCAATTTCATCCATAATTCACTTTTTCCCCTAAAGTTACACATTTATTCAATTTAGTCCCTATTTCATAAATACACAAATTTCACAAAATTTGACAAAACCCATGCTTGACAGAATTCTCTATAGGTCCCTAACAGCCTATATTTTTCATTTATTTCATAATTTAACCCTCAATTTACATTTTTCTCAGATTAATCCCTAATTGATCTTTTGTTAAAAATCGCTTTACAAAACATGTATATCAAACACAAAGCTTGCATAATTCATCATTGGACATCATAAAACTCATGGATTCATCAATCGAATTTTTTAAAATCACTAACAGACTCAAAAATTAAGGTACGGCCTAGCTAGTACTCAAAACAACGATCACAAAAACATAAAATCATCAAAAACGGAACAAAAATGGACCTTTAATTTTGCATCAACTTGACCGAACCCTAGCAAGCTTATTAATGGCTTATTCCTTCTTTAACAATTGGTAGGTGATGAAATTTGAGAGAAAATGGCTTTTATTTTATTTTAATTATCATTAATACATAGTTTACCATTTTACCCTTAATGAAACCATTATAAAATCACTTAATATATGTCCATTTGTGTCAAATTCCACTATCAATGGTCTAATATCAACATAAGGACCTTTCATTTAATAAACCATAGGAATTAAACACCTTTATCAAATAGAATACAATTTTTGCATTTTACGCAATTTAGTCCTTTTCTCAAATTAACCACTTAAATAGTAAAATTAGCATATGAAACTTTCACACATATCTTATTTCATGTCATAAACACCAAAAATAATATTAAAATAAATTTAAAACCTCGATTTTGTGGTCCCAAAACCACTGTTCTGATTTAAGCTAAAATCGGGCTGTTACACCATTTCTATGCATAATCTTAAACATAAACATGAATCAATCCAACATAGGTTGGCACAAGCCTAAGCATCATCAATAACAAAATTTAGTGATTAAACACTTAACTTAGCAATTTCATTACATGGTAAGGTATAGAACATGAGCATAACATTACTTAAATCATACTTTACATAATCATAAGTGTTCATACTTTGATCATCAACAATTTCATACCTTTACATGAGTTCTTAATTTAGCTTTCGGTACACTTACCATTCTCTCCCTTTTCAACCCATTGAACCACTTAGAATAATATCAGATACGCGAGAAGCTTACACAAAGTGTACTATACACATGGTCGAAACTATTTCTTTCCTTTCCTTTACATAGATGCTCACTTGAGCCATAAATGGGTTTGCTCACACAAGCTGATGGTTGAAATGTAGCTACACGATGCCGTTCACACAAGCTAATGAGTATCCACAACAAATGCAGGAATTCAGCCATCGGTAGGACATTCAGGACCAGCACCTGAATCAGGATAACCCTAATGACATGACATTTGTATCCTATATATTCTTAAGGTTCAAACGGGGCTCTATAGTCATTGAAACATCGTTGGATTTCTATCGTGACATGATATGATGAATAACATAATAGCATTTAAATCAAATATATTAAAATGCTATTTAAACATGCGAAATTACCTCAATCACAAAAGCGACGAAATAGGATCGACTAATCTGATACTTTATCTTTCCTTGGATCTAGATCCGTACAAGGCTTAACTCGACCTAAATAAGCAAATTTGATCCATTCAATATTTATTCTATTCAATTTAGTCCAAAATACATACTTTTTCAAATTTACACTTTAACCCCTAATATTATAACTTCTTTACAATTTAGTCTTTAAGCCTGTAAATTGAAATTCATGCAATTTCATCCACATACTAAGCTAGCCGAATTCACTATAAACCCATAACAACTCATAAAAATTATTATTTCACAATTTCACTATGAATTTTACACATTTTACAAATAAATCCCTAATTGACATATTCAACAAAATCACTTTATTATTTGTCGAAACCATTTTTAAAACCGAGTTTTGGAAAATAGGAATCGACTTTAAGAAAAACGAAAACAGGAGTCGCCACCAATCTTTTTAGGTGTGATTGGATCACGTTATAAAATGTTTTATTTTAAAACATTAATTTTGGTCTACGATAGTCGAGAAAATAGATTCGGGAGTCGATTACGTACGAGAAAGGGTTAGCACCCTCATAACGCCTAAAAATTGGTACCTAATTGATTATCAAGTGTCTTTAATGTAAGAAATTTGAAAGTTTTAATATGCAAACCTCTTTTAATTAGAATGTCACAATTTTGAAAATTAAGGCTCACTTATTTCAAACGAGTCAAAACATCACATCCTGTAAGTTAGGACGCAACATTTTAAAACCTTCGAAACAAAACTCGTCTTTCGAAAATTTCTATCTCGAAACAACAAAGCGCCATATCCAGTAAGTTAGGACACTATGTTTTGAAATCTCGAAATAATTGTTTAAGTTTTGAAAACTCAAAATCACTTAGAAGGGTGCTTGACTATTCGAATTCAACGAGAAAAGTCGCAACCCAGTAAGTTAGGGCACTACCTTTCTCGAAGTTTCCAAACATCAAGCATTGCCTTTTAATTTTTTTTAAAAAAAAACCTTGGAATATTATTTTTAAATGACGTTTTAGGATGACATATTAATGCATCATGAAGCATAGATGTACAAAATATTCTAACATTTCCATACAAACATAAATAATATCATTTTGACAAAACTAAATAACATGAACATACGTTTAATGAAAAAAATCATACAAGGGTAAATATAAGATAATAAACAAATAAAAACATGAGTAAACTAAAAGAAAAACATAATACATGCAAAAATTATACAACAATATATATCATAAAATAGCACATAAAAGAAATAATTAAACATAGCATACAAAAAAATAAAACTATGCACAAATAAGATAAACGACATACACAAAAAAAATGAATAAATAGAACATTTACAAATTATAAAAATATAATGCAATAGTTCAAAATACATGAAATGATAATATAATATATATATGCATAGAAAATATATATTTGAAAATAAACTATATAAAAAGGTTAAATATTATAATATATAAAATACATAATCAAATGTATAAAAGATAGGAATAAATATACATATTTGAAAAATGAAGAAATTAAAATAAAAAAGGGTGAAAAACTAAGATAGACGAAGAATAAAATAAGAACAAACCACAGAGAGTAAAAACGCAAGAGGGAGAGAAATTTGAGTAAACGCTTTCAAGAATTCTTATTACTTCCCAAAACTCAAGTGATTTACAATGAAGGGAGAGGCCTCTATTTATAGTTGAGCCTCCCCAAATCCAACGGTACAGATCAATTACATCAACGGTTAAGATTAAAGGATATCTACAAATTAAATCTCCAAGATTACAAGATCATATCTTCAAGATTGCATACCATATCTAAGATTGCATATCATATCTAAGATTGTATCATATCTAAAATTGCATATCATATCTAAGATTGCATATCCTTAAAGATTATATTTCCATATGAGTCAAGCTTATAGATGGACCTTAAATCTTTTCAAGTATTGGGCCATTCCGATTGGGCCAAATTATATCTTTGTAATTTGTACTGGACTTAGACATTGTTTTATTTTTATTTTTTGGGGGTTTATTATTTTAAATATTGAAATGGGCCGGGCAAAAATGGGCTATTACAGCTGCCCCTCTTTGCTTATTGTCGTGTAACGAGAATAGAGCAAAGACTATAAAAGGACCCATTTTTCCCGGTCTCATCAGCTTCAGACTTCATGGTCCTCAATCTGCCTCTTGCAAACTCAGGATTGTCATGTTGATATCTTCGATCTGCTCTCCGTCGAACATAGAGACGCCAAATCTGCTTCTTCGATTTGTTTTTTGGCAATACAGAGATGCCAAATCATCTTAGATCTGCTTCAGCGTAAACACGTGAAAGCCAAATCTGCTATGTCTTCGATTTGCTTCTTGTAAACACAAGGATGCCAAATCATCTTGGATCTGCTTCAATAAAATCATCTGAAGGTTAAATCTGCTACGTATCTGTTCTCCATCGAAATGGAGATGCCAGATCTGTTATCTTGGATTTGTTCCCTATAAACACAGGGATGCCAAATCTGCTATCTTCAACTTGTTCCCTATAAACACAGGGATGCCATGCTGAAATCTTTGATCTGCTTTGCTATAAGCATAGGAATGTCAGATCTACTATCTTTGATTTGTTCCCTATAAACACAGGGATGCCAAATCTGCTATCTTCAACTTGTTCCCTATAAACACAGGGATGCCATGCTGAAATCTTCGATCTGCTTCGCTGTAATCACAGGAATGTCAGATCTGCTATCTTCGATTTGTTCCCTATAAACACAGGGATGCCAAATATGCTATCTTCAACTTATTCCCTATAAACAAAGGGATGCCATGTTGAAATCTTTGATCTGCTTCGCTGTAATCACAGGAGTGTTAGATCTGCTATCTTCGATTTATTCCCTATAAACACAGGGATGCCAAATCTGCTATCTTCAACTTGCTCCCTATAAACACAGGGATGCCATGCTGAAATCTTCGATCTGTTTCGCTATAAGCACAGGAATGTAGATCTGCAGGAGTGTCAGATCTGCTATCTTCGATCTGTTCCCTATAAACACGGGGATGCCAAATCTTCTATCTTCAACTTGTTCCTTATAACCATAGGGATGCCATGCTGAAATCTTCGATCTGCTTTGTTGTAAGCACAGGAGTGTCAGATCTGCTATCTTCAACTTGTTCCTTATAAACACAGGGATGCCATGCTGAAATCTTTGATCTACTTCGCTGTAAGCACAGGAGTGTTAGATCTGCTATCTTTGATATGTTCCTTATAAACACAGGGATGCCAAATCTGCTATCTTCAACTTGTTCCCTATAAACACAGGGATGCCATGTTGAAATCTTCGATCTGCTTCGCTGTAAGCACAGGAGTGCCAGATCTGCTATCTTCGACCTGTTCCCTATAAACACAGGGATGCCAAATATGCTATCTTCAACTTGTTCCCTATAAACACAGGGATGCCATGCTGAAATCTTCGATCTGCTTTGCTGTAAGCACAGGAGTGTCAGATCTGCTATCTTCGATCTTTCCCTATAAACACAGGGATACCAAATCTGCTATCTTCAACTTGTTCCCAATAAACACAGGGATGCCATGCTGAAATCTTCGATCTGCTTCACTGTAAGCACAAGAGTGTTAGATCTGCTATCTTCGATCTGTTCCCTATAAACTCAGGGATGCCAAATATGCTATCTTCAACTTGTTCCCTATAAACACAGGGATGCCATGCTGAAATCTTCGATCTGCTTCGCTGTAAGCACAGGAGTGTCATATCTGCTATCTTCGATCTGTTCCCTATAAACACAAGGATGCCAAATCTTGTTTCTTTGATCTACATTGTCCCATAAAATACATAACCTGTAGAATGCGTATGAGTTAATGTCTAATAACTAGGATGCTATGATCAAAGTGAGTCAAATTCTCCTAATTAGACATGTTTAATGCAAAATGTTATGAAAATGATTCCTATTTCGAACGTCATCACTCATTCCTTTACCGAAGTTTAACCTTACTTCTCTCGAAGTCTCATTCCAACTTAATTTATGGGTTTGTACCATTCTTCAAATGCTATGACTCGCTAAAAATGTCTGTAAGATGATCCTCTCCTAGGATCAAATCCTTTGATTTGTTCAATCATCATTTAGACTGAAGAAGAAATTTCAGTTTCCTCGAGTACATCCGACCCTCACATATGGGAATTCCTTAAACAATTGTCTTGTTTCAGTTTCTTGTATTATCTTGAAATTTCCAGAGTAATATGTAAAACTTCATTTGTATAGATATTTAGTTCATCAATCATTATTTCTATGCAACACACTTTATGAATAATGGAGGACGAATAAATAGATCCAGAAGATAATGAATTTGTCAAAAATACAATGGAAATTAATCTGATAGCTTATCTTTGAGAAGAAAGAGAATCTAAAGATAGCAAACAGGACAAAAGTTTAGATGCCCTAGATACCGCCGCTTGAGCGTCTATACACCAACTTCATGAAGACCTTTTTTAGTTTAACCTGTGTTTAGAAGACCCAAAGTACTTTGTTGATGCCCCGATATGTAACATACTTCTCTTCTCGTCGAATCCGGTATAACAAGGTCACGGCACGCCTTTCAAAATTTGAGCTGCCCTTTCGGGTTTTCAACTCAAAACCCCTTTGGTCTCAAGGCGCCCTTTGCGGGTTTTCACATTGGCCTCTCTATTTTTTCTTTTTTTTTTCTTTTTTTTTTGAAATAGAAGTCCCAAAGTGCCCTTTGCGGGTTTTCACCTTGGCTTCCCTTCTCCTTCAGACAAAGTACTCCTTGATTGAGTCCGAATTCACTGGATCAGATAAATTCTTCCTATCCATTTCTTGTCAAAATCAATGCACCTCTAGAGAAAGCCCTCTTCGCAACATATGGCCCTTCCTAATTCAGCATCCTTTTGCATGGGAAGGATCTCTTTCAGTACAAGGTTTCCTTTATGAAATTCTTTTGGACGAACCTTCTTTGTCATAAGTCTGTGTCATCCATTCTTGGTACATTTGCTTAGGATGAATACTTTCAAGTTAAGTTTACTAGAGGTATTCAATCAAAGCTTTAAGGAAAAATCTTGATTCATAAACCCATGAGAAATGGATTGCCCCAGCAGCAGTCCTGGCTGTTGTTTGTCAAACCCTACAAAAAAATGGTTCAATGATTCTCAGCAGACAAGAAGGAAGTTGCTGACTTTATCCTTCAACCTGGATAACTGAGGTACAGAGACTACTCCCGGAGCATACATCCCTCCATGACTCGATGATGTTTCTGAAGCATCCCTAATCTTCATAAATTGCCCCCAACTGTGAAGCTGCCAAATGAGCGTAGCAACTAGGAGCCACAACAAATATGGCTATGGTGATACATATAGGATAGAGAATGAACAAACTCTTGCAGATCATCAGCCGAAAACCCAGCCTAGTCTAAGAGAACATGATGGTGGGTCTGCCTCGTGATTCTAATCATTCCAGCATGGGTACCAAGGTAAAAATCACTGTTCTTTGGATGGCATACTTTGTTGTCAATGACAGTACCATGTAGCACATTGTCAGGAGATCCCTGCTGAAAAAACTTGGTATGATGGTTTTTCGTACAATAATAACCACAATCTTTAGGGTTCCACTCCTCGTCAAGGAACTTGCAAGCCTCAACAACTTGATCAAAACTTGATTGAATTGAAACTCGCTAACCCCATCCCTGAAAATAATGATTTGATCAGGTTTCCTCTTCCCTGAACTTGTATAGAAGTCTAAGAGAGCTTCCTTCATGATACCATCATCCACTTTGTCAAAAACTGGTTTTGATGAAAGAATCTATCATTTTAAGCTTTAGAGACTTTGTACGGCCTGATGCCCCATAGCTGGAAATCAATGGCCATCGCCTGGAGCTAACCATTGACAGCATATCAGACTGCTCAAGAAAGCCAAACAATGCATCCTTGGAGATGATGGTTGGAACCTTTGAAACAACTGGAATTGAAGGTGTTTGCCCCAGCGTAAGCATAGAGAGTAGGTGGTAGTTTTTTATGCCAATTTTTACCAGTCTCGGTCATCTTTTGTAATTTGTTTTTTCTTCTTTTTCTTTTCTTTTGGCAAATTTTGTTGTACTGTGGTATGGCGCATTATCTTTGAAAAGACTGCAAACTTTTGGCATTATGCAGTTATATAATCTTTTTTTTTGAAATGGATGACTTTTGACTTTGTAATATTGGCATATGAAGCTATCTTCCCCTCTTAATGGAGTAGTTGACATCTACAAAGATGAGTCATTGTCAGCTTGAAACTTTTGACGAGCTCGGGCCCATAACATACATGCCCCATAAGTCTTGACTTCTTTAAATTTGGCATTCATTGTACAATTGATGCGATCCCTATCCATGGTGGACTAACAATGCCCCAAAACCTCATGTTTATCCTGGCAATTGCAAATCCTCCTGCATGCGTCTTTGGACCACATTTTTTAATTCCCAAAATAGTCTCAACAAGGTCTTGTTTTGTCTCCTCAACTAATTCCAATTTCACAATCTTTCCTTCCTCTAAGGCTATATTTCCTACCACCACTTCATGAGGTAAAAACCATTTTCAACAAATTCAGAAACAAGTCACAATTTCTGTCACCTTCAAAGTACTGAGATTCCTCTAAACACATATCACACTCAAAAGGAACTTTGAATCTGTAGTATCGTTGCCCGTGTCATTGATATCTAGGGATCTATGATAGGCACACAAAAGAATATACAAGGAATAAATGAATTCAAGAATGACTATTTACATAAAATGAAAATTTATAAAGAATGTCAAAGGTCAAAAGAATCAGAATGAAAGAATATTTACTCAGATAAATAATAAAAGTATGTTTTATTGAAAATAAAAATGTCTGAACATGAGCCCACTTCTCAAAAGAAATCTCATTACTCCTAGGCTTTAGAACAACAAGAGTGTTCTGAATATTACTCCGTAAAATTCCTAAAGATTACAGAAAGTTCTTCTACAGTCCAATTGTTTAAAGAACTTCCCGGTTCATAAGGGCGAATGCCCTCAAGGTTTCTTTGTTCAGTCCCTTCCTCATGTATGACATTGATGGGATGATTTTCATTTCCAAACACCCCTTTCTCCGGGTAAGCTATCCCTCCTGACACAAAAGTCGGGGATATGTAAGGGAACGTCATTAATTCCCATTCAACTTCTTTTTCACTCAGCCGTGACCCTCTTCTCTCTCTCTCTTTTCTTTCTCTTTTTAATAACTTTAACTAATTAGGGTCTTTTTATAATTTTGAATGCAAATGATGCAATGAAATGCTATAAGATGCAAATGAATGCAAAAGGTATCGATCTCGATTCAATCTCATTTAGAAAACTTTATTTAGAAAAAGAATATCTTTACATATAAATGGATTACAAATACGCTTTCGCCCTAATGCCTAAAGTTTTAACAACAAAACAAACTCTTGGCCACGATTAGATTGTAGCTCATATTGGTGCTCAATATGTCAGCCTGTGCCGCCAATGTCTGTAAATAATCAGCTGCCTCCTGAGTTTGAGCTATGACCTCACCTGTGGGGTAATCCGTGCAGCTAAGGGTACCTCTTCCAATACCTGTGAAGTTGTTCTAATTATTTTGAGATAGATTAGCGAATAGTTAGGTATCCCGTTTTACAGTGTGCTACCTTAAAATAATATCCTATATCCTCAATGTTTCTTGAGAGCTTTCAAATTTCTACCCATGTAGAGCAACCTACCTCGGTACTGTAATGCCCCATACCCGAGACCGTTTCCGGAGTCGAACACGAGGTGTTAACGGACTTAATTCATTTTAAAATTTCCAGACAAGCTGGCTAACTCATCACAGTTGCTTTAAAAATCATATCTCGAGTTCCAAAACTCGAAATCCAGTTCCATAAATTTTCCCTAAAACTAGACTCACACATCTATCTACTAATTTGTTTTCAGAATTTTTGGTCAGGCCAATTAGTACAGTTTATTAGTTAAAGCCTCCCCTATTTCAAGGTTTGACTACTCTGACCTCTGTGTATTACGAATCAGATATCTCCCTGTACAGAGCTTCAATGACTATTTCGTTTGTCTCTAATAAAACTAGACTCAATGTTGAATCTGTACATAGAAATCATGACTTATAATTATCTTTGTAAAATTTATGGTGAATTTCCAAAGTCATAACAGGGGATCCAGAAATCGCTCTGGCCCTGTTTCACAAAAATTTAAACATCTCATAAAATATAGCTCATATACCTGTTTTTCTTCTTCCATATGAAAATAGACTCATCAAGATTCGATTCCATAACTTATTCATTATTTAATTCCATTTTTACTATTTTTAGTGATTTTTCAAATTCACATCACTACTGCTGTCTTAATCTATTTTGTGGTAAATTTTACCTATTCATGGTTTCCATGGATTAGCTAGCAATTTGACATACATAGCACCAAATATGATCATGATTAGCCATTCCAATGGCTAATCATTACCAAGCATTTCCATACCACTCAATAACCATATCATAAGACCATATATATAAAATGATTATAATACTATACTCAAAATATACAAGCCATTTTTGCATGGCTATATGAATATACATTACCAAAAGATACTTAATTAACAACAAAGGTCAGTCCTATACATGCCATTATCAAAGTTCAACTAAAAGAGTACCAAAAAGGGGCTTAGATAGTGTGGATGACTTCGACTTTGACACTTCCGAGTCCGATAGCTGACGAACAAAATCTATAATACAGAGAATTTAAGCAACAGAGTAAGCGTTTCGATGCTTAGTAAGCTTATAAGTAAGGAAATCATTTGAAACAAAAACACAAAAGAAATAGCATTCATAAGGATAAATAAATGTCTATGCACAAGATCACATATTCATTTTAATTTACACTTCTATCAATATGTTTACACATTCGAAGTCAAACTTAACTAAATTTCATTTGAATCAATTTCATGTAACTCGAGTGAGCTATAGACTTCATATAACCCTAAGGAATGGCCGGGAGAGCATTATTCGAATACATAATCACAACTTATACTGTACAAAATTTTTCCAATGTATATACGATCCATACCTGGTCATATTAGGGGTTATGAGCACATTAATCGGAATTATTACGACAGAATCGCACCTTTCCAAACATAAATACTTTCGGAATTTGGCTCGGATGTAACAACCAGCACGAATGCCTTCGGGACTTAACCCGGTTATAATAACCCGCACGAATGCCTTCGGGACTTAACCCAGTTATAATAACCCGCACGAATGCCTTCGGGACTTAACCCGGTTATAATAACCCGCACGAATGCTATGCACATATATATATCATAACCCATTAGCATTACTAGAAAACAAGTTCAACATGCTTATCAACCCTTACTCTTACGGCTCAATAGCTACATACACGTAATACGATTTCATTTCGTTCTTCCACATGAATTCTTTAACCATTCAGCTCCAAGTCATATAAAATAAAAATCATTTGTTTCACTATGTAATTTATATAGAACCATAAGATCACAACTTATCTGCTATGCTTTTATATGATACCTATAAAATCATAAACTAAGTTTCGTTACTCAAAGACTTACCTCGGTATATTGGAACGGTTGTGGATTGATTACTCTATTGCTTTCTCTTTTCCCCGATCCAACTTTGATCCCCCTTGCCCTTGAGCTTAATGAATACAAGTAGAAGTATTCAATATTTTTACGAATAATGTTTACTTGTTAATCACATTCGGCAATCACATATCAAACTCATTTTATTATAATTTATCATTTCCACAATTTATTTTAAACTTACAAATTTCATAAATAATACAATTTTATACACCATGGCTACTTTTGCCGAATGTTCATATAATTTAAATAACAATTCATCATTCAACTTTCAAACCAAAATGCCATTATATGACCACATATACATACATCCATATACTTAAGCTCAATAATTATAATATAACATCAAGTACTCATTTTACTCATGTGGCCGATTATACTTGGTCATACATACACATAATCAAAAATAAATTCCAAAATTTTCACATCATTTATGTACTAAGCCGAATACACTTGCCAAGTTCACATACATTCTTCAACAATTCCTTCTTTAAACAAACACATATTCGGCTAAAACAATGAAAATTTTAGCAGCTTTTAATTTAACGCCAAATCAATTATAACACATTTAAGCATTCTTTTCATATTATCAACTCCAACCACATACATTATTCAAGTATAACATTTTCATAGTCGGCAATAGTATCAAACATAATAGCCGATTCTTCTCACTTTGTATCTATGCATCTATTTGATCATTAGTTTAGTTCAAACACCCATACACCAAGATTCATCCAATTTAACATGAAACAAAAACCTTAATCCTCAATAACTACTATGGCCGAAAGTTCTAGTCATCCCAAAATCAAAGTTTCTAACATGGGTTACCTAAAGAACTTGGTAACTAGTTCAAATTTATCTAAAATTTCAAGAATTCACATGAATTTCTCACCTTATTTATGTCTTAGAATCACCGAATGGTTGCTCCCTTTTTCCCCCTTAGAATCGGCCAAGAAGAAACAAGAATAAAGACTTTGTTTCTTTCACCCATTTCCTTCCTTTAACTATTATTATTCTATATTTTAAAGCCATTTAATAATGGAAAATGCTAAAATAAAATTCATATATTTTATACTAACTTACAACATGGCCGGCCACTAATAACAAAATGGTTAATTTGACATGCAAAACCCTTCCTTTTAATACTTTCATTATATACCATCTTAAAAATTTGCCTACCACTTTTCATTTTTCTCACACAAGTCCTATTTAATAATTTCATATATAATTGACAAAATTAAAGTATGAAATTTTCACATATGTATGTTCATGCACAATAAACATAGAAAATAACAGTTAATTACTTTTATGACTTGGTTTTGTGGTCCCGAAACCACTTTCTGACTAGGGTCACATTAGGGCTGTCACAACTCTCCCTCATATAAGAAATTTTCATCCTCGAAAATCTTACCAGTGAACAAGTTAGGATATCGTTCTTTCATAGAGTTCTTGGGTTCCCAAGTAGCTTCTTCCATCCCGTGCTTGTGCCATAACACTTTTACTGAAGGAACCTTTTTGTTTCGTAATTCTTTCACTTCACGAGCTAGGATACGAATCGGTTCTTCTTCATAACTCATATCGGATTGAATTTCAACCTCTGATAGATTAATTATGTGCGAACTATCAAATTTATAACGTCGAAGCATCGAAACATGAAAAACGTTGTGAATCTTTTCAAGTTCAGGGGGTAAAATCAATCTATATGCAACTGGACCAACTCGTTCGGATATTTCATACGGCCCAATGAACCTCGGACTCAATTTTCCCTTACGGCCAAATCTGAGTATCTTTTTCCAAGGTGAAACTTCAAGAAACACTTTATCTCCCACCTGATACTCAATGTCTTTTCGTTTCAAATCTGCGTACGACTTTTGACGATCTGAAGCTGTCTTCAGACTTTTACGAATTATTTTTACTTTCTACTCAGCATCTTTAATCAAATCAACTCCGAAAATTTTACTTTCACCGAGCTCAGTCCAAAACAACGGTGTACGGCATTTACGATCGTACAAAGCCTCGTAAGGTGCCATCTTAATGCTTGATTGAAAACTATTGTTGTAAGCGAATTCAATCAAAGGTAAATACCGTTCCCACGAACCACTAAACTCAAGGATGCAACATCTCAACATATCCTCAAGTATCTGAATTATTCGTTCGGATTGACCATCAGTCTGGGGATGAAAACCGGTGCTAAAATGCAACTTGGTACCCAAAGCTTCTTGCAATTTCTTCCAAAATCGCGAGGTGAATCTCGGATCTCTATCCGACACAATAGAAATAGGTACCCCGTGTAATCTTACAATCCGAGAAATAAACAATTCAGCTAGTTTATCCAGTGAATAATCCGTACGTACGGGAATAAAATGAGTCGACTTAGTCAGTCTATCAACAACAACCCAAATCGCATCTTTCTTACTTGTCGACAATGGCAACCCAGATACAAAATCCATCGTGACTCGATCCCATTTCCATTCAGGTATCATGATTGGTTGAAGTAAACCTGTAGGCACTTGATGTTCGGCTTTCACTTGTTGACATATTAAACACTTCGAAACAAAATCGAAAATGTCTCGTTTCATACCATGCCACCAAAACTCACGTCTCAGATCGTTGTACATTTTCGTACTCCCCGGGTGAATTGACATTCGGCTACAATGAGCTTCGTTCAGAATCATCAAAATAAGTTCTGAATTTCTTGGAACACACAAACGACTTCTGAACCTCAAACAATCGTCATCATCAATTTGAAACTCTTATTCCATATTCGAAACACATTCAGCCCGTTTTGCAACCAATTCATCATCGACTTTCTGAGCTTCACGAATTTGATGAATCAACAATGGTTTGGCCTTTGATTCTGCTACTAACACATTATCGGATAGAACAGACAAGTGTACATTCATCGCTCGTAAAGCAAACAGTGATTTACGACTTAAAGCATCCGCAACCACATTAGCCTTTCCCGGGTGATAATCAATGACAAGCTCATAATCTTTTAACAACTCAAGCCAACGTCTTTGTCGTAGATTCAAATCTCTTTGAGTCATCAAATATTTGAGACTTTTGCGATCCGAAAATACATGGCATTTCTCACCAAATAAGTAATGTCGCCATATTTTCAAAGCGAATACGATGGCAGCTAATTCGAGATCATGGGTTGGATAATTTTTCTCATGTGGCTTCAATTGCCTCGACGCATAAGCTACAACTCGACCTTCTTGCATCAATACACAACCCAACCCAAGTAAGGATGCATCACTGTAAATAACAAACTCTTTGCCTGATTCGGGCTGCACTAGTACTGGAGCTACAGTCAAATAAGTTTTTAGTTGATCGACACTTTTCTGACATTTTCCTGTCCATTCAAACTTAACATCTTTCTGAAGTAGTTTCTTCATTGGTGTGGCTATCATTGAGAAACCTTTTACAAACCGTCTGTAGTAACCGGCAAGTCCCAAAAAGCTCCGAACCTCAGTAATATTTCTCGGAGGCTTCCAGTTAAGTATGGCTGAAATTTTACTCGGATCAACTCGAATACCCGATGCAGATACCACATGACCCAAAAAGCTAACTTCTCTCAACCAGAACTCACATTTACTGAACTTAGCATATAACTGCTTATCCCGTAAAATCTGCAACACTAATCTCAGGTGCTCAGCATGTTCAGTTTCATCTCTCGAATAGACCAAAATGTCATCAATAAACACAACTACAAACCGATCCAAATACTGTCTGAAGATCCGATTCATCAAATCCATAAATACCGCAGGGGCATTAGTGAGTCCAAACGGCATCACTAAGAACTCGTAGTGACCGTATCTCGTTCTAAAAGTAGTTTTGGGTATATCTGAATTTCGAACACGCAACTGATAATAACCCGATCTCAAATCTATCTTTGAAAACACTGAGGCCCCCTTTAGTGAATCAAACAAATCATCAATACGCGGTAACGGAAATTTATTCTTTATTGTCACTTTATTCAGCTGACGATAGTCGATGCACAACCTCATGGTTCCGTCCTTCTTTTTCACAAACAATACTGGTGCACCCCAAGGTGAAAAACTCGGTCGAGCAAAACCTCTATCCGTCAACTCTTGCAACTGAGTTTTCAATTCTTTCAATTCCGTTGGTGCCATAAGATACGGAGCCATCAAAATCGGTGTAGTCCCAGGTATAAGTTCGATGCCAAACTCTACCTCCCGAACAGGTGGTAACCCCAGTAATTCTTCAGGAAAAACATCCGGATATTCACAAACCACTGGTACCGATTCAAGTTTCTTTTCTGATTATTTATTATCAAGTACGTATGCAAGGTATGCTTTACATCCCTTTCTCACATATTTTTGAGCTAACATCGAGGATATTATTATTGGCAATCCATTCAAAACAGTAGACTCAACTCGGATTATCTCATTATTTGCACACCTCAAATCAATAGTCTTACTTTTGCAATTCACAACTGCATCATGTACGGTCAACCAATCCAAACCGAGAATAACATCAAATTCATCAAACGGTAAAAGCATCAAGTCGGCCAAAAAACCGGAGCCTCAGATTATTAAGGGGCATTTCTTACACACCTTGTCGACAAGCACAAAAGGACCCAAGGGATTCAACACTCTAATAACGAACTCAGTAGACTCAACAGGTAAAGTCTTACTGGATGCTAAAGTCTCACATACATAAGAATGAGTAGATCCAGGGTCAATCAAAGCAATCACATCAGTATCAAAGAGAGTGAAAGTACCGGTAATAACATCAGGCGAAAAAACATCCTCGCGTGCACGTATAGCATAAGCTCTAGCAAGAGCACGAGCCTCAGATCTGGTGGTAACATCTTTAGACCCTCTCTGATCGCTGCTAGCGTTCCCCGTATTCCTAGGGGGCCTACCTCGTGCTGTAGTAGCACCCAGTTTCCCACTCTGACTTACATTCTGTTCAGACAGTCTCGGACAATCTTTGATAAAGTGGTCAGCTGATCCGCACTTATAACAGGAGTGGTCATGGAATCTACAACTCCCCGAATGCCATTTACCGCAATACTGGCACTCTGTCCTATCCCGACGATCATTTCCAACACTGGCAACCGAAGTGACTCGCGTACTCACAGGGGGTCGATCACGATCTCGTCTGGAAAAGCCCGAAGTGTCTTTAGATCGGCCTGGATCATTTCTAAATTTCTTCGATGATTGTTGAAAGGGCTTTCCCGAAGATCTCTTATGAAACTCTCTTGCTTCCACTTCAGCTTTTCTTTTCTCCTTACTGAGCTCTTCGGCTTTGCAAGGTCGCTCGACAAGTACTACAAATTCTCTAATTTCAAGAATGCCAACATACAGTTTTATATCTTCGTTCAACCCGTCCTCGAAGCGTTTACACATGATAGCCTCAGACGAAACACATTCCCGAGCGTATCTACTAGGTCTGACAAACTTTCGCTCATAATCAGTAACTGACATAGAACCCTACTTAAGCTCAAGAAATTCTTTCTGTTTCTGATCGATGAATCTTTGACTGATATATTTCTTGCGGAACTCGGTTTGAAAAAATTCCCAAGTAACCCGTTCTCTCGGCACGATGGAAACCAAAGTATTCCACCAATAATAGGCAGAATCACGTAGCAAAGATATAGCACACTTCAGGCATTCATCGGGTGTGCAAGATAGTGTTGTCCAACCAAAATTCAGCTTGCTCCGCATCATCGCTGTCTGTAGCTTTGAATTCAGTAGCCCCGTGTTTCCAAATCCTGTTTACCGGGGGATTATTTAACCTCATCTGATCAATCACCGGAGGTATCGCGGGTGCAGGGGGTGTATTAATCGGGGGTGGGGGTTGTGGAACAGCCGTATTAGTTCGAATATACTGATTGAACCAATCATTCATCACGCTATAAAAAGCCTGCCTAGCTTCATCATTCTGATTACTAGCAATAGGTTGAGAGTCCACCGGCACCGTCCCATGTGCGAGAGCAGGCGCTACACTCTCAACATCATCAACTACCGCTCGGTTGGGATCGGGAACCATTACTATAAATAAACACATTTTTAACTGTCAGAAATCACCACACTATCAAATAAATGCATAATGGCATGTATAGCTAGATCCAAACGTATTACGATAGTCCTAGAATCGACTAAACCATGGCTCTGATACCAATAAAATGTAACGCCCCGTACCCGAGACCGTTGCCTGAGTCGAACACGAGGTGTTAACGGACTTAATTCATTTTAAAATTTCCAGACAAGCTGGCTAACTGCATCACAGTCGCTTTAAAAATCATATCTCGAGTTCCAAAACTCGAAATCCAGTTTCGTAAATTTTTCCTAAAACTAGACTCATACATATATCTACTAATTTTTTTTCAAAATTTTTGGTCAGGCCAATTAGTACAGTTTATTAGTTAAAGTCTCCCCTGTTTCAAGGTTCGACTACTCTGACCTCTGTGTATTACGAATCAGATATCTCCCTGTACAGAGCTTCAATGACTATGCCGTTTGTCTCTAATAAAACTAGACTCAATACTGAATCTGTACATATAAATCATGACTTATAATTATCTTTGTAAAATATATGGTGAATTTCCAAAGTCATAACAGGGGATCCAGAAATCGCTCTGGCCCTGTTTCACAAAAATTTAAACATCTCATAAAATATAGCTCATATACATGTTTTGCTTCTTCCATATGAAAATAAACTCATCAAGCTTCGATTCCATAACTTATTATTAATTAATTCCATTTCTAATATTTTTAGTGATTTTTCAAATTCACGTTACTATTGCTGTCTGAATCTATTTGTGGTAAATTTTACCTATTTCATGGTTTCCATGGATTAGCTAGCAATTTGACATACATAGCACCAAATATGATCATGATTAGCCATTCCAATGGCTAATCATTACCAAGCATTTCCATACCATTCAATAACCATATCATAAGACCATATATATAAAATGATTATAATACTATACTCAAAATATACAAGTCATTTTCGCATGGCTATACTGATATACATTACCAAAAGATACTTAATTAACAACAAAGGTTAATCCTATACATGCCATTATCAAAGTTCAACTAAAAGAGTACCAAAAATGGGCTTAGATAGTGTGGATGACTTTGACTTTGACACTTCCGAGTCCGATAGCTGACGAACAAAATCTATAATACAGAGAATTTAAGCAACAGAGTAAGCGTTTCGATGCTTAGTAAGCTTATAAGTAAGGAAATCATTTGAAACAAAAACACAAAAGAAATAGCATTCATAAGGATAAATAAATGTCTATGCACAAGATCACATATTCATTTTAATTTACACTTCTATCAATATGTTTACACATTCGAAGTCAAACTTAACTAAATTTCATTTGAATCAATTTCATGTAACTCGAGTGAGCTATAGACTTCATATAACCCTAAGGAATGGCCGGGAGAGCATTATTCGATTACACAATCACAACTTATACTGTACAAAATTTTTCCAATGTATATACGATCCATACCTGGTCATATTAGGGATTATGAGCACATTAATCGAAATTATTACGACAGAATCGCACCTTTCCAAACATAAATACTTTCGGAATTTGGCTCGGATGTAACAACCAACACGAATGCCTTCGGGACTTAACCCGATTATAATAACCCGCACGAATGCCTTTGGGACTTAACCCGGTTATAATAACCCGCACGAATGCCTTCGGGACTTAACCCGGTTATAATAACCCGCACGAATGCTATGCACATATATATATCATAACCCATTAGCATTACTAGAAAACAAGTTCAACATGCTTATCAACCCTTACTCTTACGGCTCAATAGCTTCATACACGTAATACGATTTCATTTCGTTCTTCCACATGAATTCTTTAACCATTCAGCTCCAAGTCATATAAAATAAAATCATTTGTTTCACTATGTAATTTATATAGAACCATAAGATCACAACTTATCTACTATGCTTTTATATGATACCTATAAAATCATAAACTAAGTTTCGTTACTCAAAGACTTACCTCGGTATATTGGAACGGTTGTGGATTGATTACTCTATTGCTTTCTCTTTTCCCCGATCCAACTTTGATCCCCCTTGCCCTTGAGCTTAATGAATACAAGTAGAAGTATTCAATATTTTTACCAATAATGTTTACTTGTTAATCACATTCGACAATCACATATCAAACTCATTTTATTATAATTTATCATTTCCACAATTTATTTTAAACTTACAAATTTCATAAATAATACAATTTTATACACCATGGCTACTTTTGCCGAATGTTCATATAATTTAAATAACAATTCATCATTCAACTTTCAAACCAAAACGCCATTATATGACCACATATACATACATCCATATACTTAAGCTCAATAATTATAATATAACATCAAGTACTCATTTTACTCATGTGGCCGATTATACTTGGTCATACATACACATAATCAAAAATAAATTCCAAAATTTTCACATCATTTATGTACTAAGTCGAATACACTTGCCAAGTTCACATACATTCTTCAACAATTCCTTCTTTAAACAAACACATATTCGGCTAAAACAATGAAAATTTTAGCAGCTTTTAATTTAACGCCAAATCAATTATAACACATTTAAGCATTCTTTTCATATTATCAACTCCAACCACATACATTATTCAAGTATAACATTTTCATATTCGGCAATAGTATCAAACATAATAGCCGATTCTTCTCACTTTGCATCTATGCATCTATTTGATCATTAGTTTAGTTCAAACACCCATACACCAAGATTCATCCAATTTAACATGAAACAAAAACCTTAATCCTCAATAACTACTATGGCCGAAAGTTCTAGTCTTCCCAAAATCAAAATTTCTAACATGGGTTACCTAAAGAACTTGGTAACTAGTTCAAATTTATCTAAAATTTCAAGAATTCACATGAATTTCTCACCTTATTTATGGCTTAGAATCACCGAATGGTTGCTCCCTTTTCCCCCTTAGAATCGGCCAAGAAGAAACAAGAATAAAGACTTTGTTTCTTTCACCCATTTCCTTCCTTTAACTATTATTATTCTATATTTTAAAGCCATTTAATAATGGAAAATGCTAAAATAAAATTCATATATTTTATACTAACTTAAAACATGGCCGGCCACTAATAACAAAATGGTTAATTTGACATGCAAAACCCTTCCTTTTAATACTTTCATTATATACCATCTTAAAAATTTGCCTACCACTTTTCATTTTTCTCACACAAGTCCTATTTAATAATTTCATATATAATTGACAAAATTAAAGTATGAAATTTTCACATATGTATGTTCATGCACAATAAACATAGAAAATAACAGTTAATTATTTTTATGACTCGGTTTTGTGGTCCCGAAACCACTTTCCGACTAGGGTCACATTAGAGCTGTCACAGGTACCTTCGCAGCATAGCTAATCTCTAAAGGTCTTTCTATGATACGGTCTTCTTTAATCGCTTTCTTTCACGCTTACTTGAGCTATCCAGGCCATCAGGGCTTGCATTTCCATTGTTTCTGATAAGTACAACAGTAAACTCAAGCTTGTTGTTTGGTAGCAGTCCTATAGTAAACGAGCTTTTTACCATCATAAGCAAAATTCTTTCCATCCAACTCATTTTTGTAGGTCTCATGCACTCTATCAATCACTTTCCTTCCAATACTGTTACCATCCACATGGCAACCGTCTTCATATGAAAGAGAAATGCTATAATGGTAGAAGTGTCCATCAATACTCCCACACTCACTTTGAATTGCTCATCTATCCTCCTGTCAAGCAAATACTGCAAGTCCCCTTAGTTATTGTAGAACAATTGCTTGGCTTCATTACTCCATTGATCCCATATTTCCTTTAACTCTTGGAGATTATTTTGCGCCACGCTGATGCGAGTGTAACCCCATAATTCTGATGTGTATCCTTCAGCGTTTCCTTTAACCATTTATGGACGTTAGCGTTGCCCTCCATTCTATCAAGAAATCCATTCTCCATAATAAAACTTTCTAAATTACAAATTGTCCGTGAATCAATACCTTTTAAATGCAAAATGACATGCACAAAATAAAGAAAACAGTCAGTATCATATGATATTAATAAACACAAAGATAACATAAGTATAATTCTATCTATATTGAGCTCTTACGATTTTTCTATATGTGGTTTGTTTCTAAAGTTTGAGGTACCCGAACCAGCAGATTCCTTAATCCTCACCCATTATAGGCTCATTTGATTCGAGTTCAGTTCAGGGGAATACATTTCCCTATGGCTACACGGAGATGAAAGTCTCATGAAACCATAGGTACGGATGTATCCCGAAAGTGATCCACTATCCTGCACGGAGGTGAAAACCTCACGAAGGTGTAGCTTCTCACTCCCACTTAAAAGTGTGACCACAACGATCGTGCAAATGCAATGCGTATCAGAATATAGCAACACATACAAACACATGTAATGCAAAGAGGATTAAATTTTAAAATTTTTAATTTCTGACATTAAGACAAGAGATAATCAATTACACGGCTTGACTCTCTTATTAGTCCCGAGAGGAGTCGCCAAGCTATCGAAACCATTTTTAAAACCGAGTTTTGGAAAATAGGAATCGACTTTAAGAAAAACGAAAATGGGAGTCGCCACCAATCCTTTTAGGTGTGATTGGATCACCTTATAAAATGTTTTGTTTTAAAACATTAATTTTGGTCTACGATAGTCGAGAAAATGGATTCGGGAGTCGGTTACGTCCGAGGAAGGGTTAGCACCCTCTAATGCCCAAAAATTGGTACCTAATTGATTATCAAGTGTCTTTAATGTCAGAAATTTGAAAGTTTTATGATGCAAACCTCTTTTAATTAGAATGTCTCAATTTTGAAAATTAAGGCTCACTTATTTCAAACGAGTCGAAACATCACATCCAGTAAGTTAGGACGCAACATTTTAAAACCTTCGAAACTAAGCTTGTCCTTCGAAAATTTCTATCTCGAAACAAAAAAATGCCATATCCAGTAAGTTAGGACACTATGTTTTGAAATCTCGAAATAATTGTTTAACTTTTGAAAACTCAAAATCACTTAGAAGGGTGCTTGACTATTCGAATTCAACGAGAAAAGTCGCAACCCAGTAAGTTAGGGCACTACCTTTCTCGAAGTTTCCAAACATCAAGCATTGCCTTTTAATTTTTTTAAAAAAAAACCTTGGAATATTATTTTTAAATGACGTTTTAGGATGACATATTAATGCATCATGAAGCATAGATGTACAAAATATTCTAACATTTCCATACAAACATAAATAATATCATTTTGACAAAACTAAATAACATGAACATACGTTTAATGAAAAAAATCATACTAGGGTAAATATAAGATAATAAACAAATAAAAACATGAGTAAACTAAAAGAAAAACATAATACATACAAAAATTATACAGCAATATATATCATAAAATAGCACATAAAAGAAATAATTAAACATAGCATATATAAAAAAAATGAAACTATGCACAAATAAGATAAATGACATACACAAAAAAATGAATAAATAAAACATTTACAAATTATAAAAATATAATGCAATAGTTCAAAATACATGAAATGATAATATAATATATATGCATAGAAAATATATATTTGAAAATAAACTATATAAAAAGGTTAAATATTATAATATATAAAATACATAATCAAATGTATAAAAGATAGGAATAAATATACATATTTGAAAAATGAAGAAATTAAAATAAAAAAAGGTTGAAAAACTAAGATAGACGAAGAATAAAATAAGAACAAACCACAGAGAGTAAGAACGCAAGAGGGAGAGAAATTTGAGTGAATGCTTTCAAGAATTCTTATTGCTTCCCAAAACTCAAGTGATTTACAATGAAGGGAGAGGCCTCAATTTATAGTTGAGCCTCCCAAATCCATCGGTACAGATCAATTACATCAACGGTTAAGATTAAAGGATATCTACAAATTAAATCCCCAAGATTACAAGATCATATCTTCAAGATTGCATATCATATCTAAGATTGCATATCCTTAAAGATTATATTTCCATATGAGTCAAGCTTATAGATGGACCTTAAATCTTTTCAAATAATGGGCCATTCCGATTGGGCCAAATTATATTTTTGTAATTTGTACTGGACTTGGACTTTGTTTTATTTTTATTTTTTGGGGGTTTATTATTTTAAATACTGAAATGGGCCGGGCAAAAATGGGCTATTACATTATTTATTTGTCAACAAAGATTCATTTTCTTCTATCAAACATCAAAAATCACATGCACACATTCATGGCAAAACCCTAACCTTTTAACAATTTTACAAATTAGTCCCTGAGCTAGCTAGATTAAGCTACAACGACTTCGAAAATAAAAAAATCATTAAAAACGGGACAAAAATCACTTACATGCAAGCTAGAGACTGAACTGAATGCTTCAAAGCCCTAAAATGGCTTTCTATTCTTCAATAATCGATGGAAGAAGACAATAACTTATTTTATTAAATTACCTATATAACCTTGTATATTAGCCTTTAAAACATTTAAATGATGTCCATAAAAGTCCACTTATGATAACAATGGCCCAATTACCACATAAATCCATTCACCATTTAATTTCATAGCCATTTGGTTCCTTTGACTTATATAACTCTAATTTTGCATCTTTTACGATTTAGTCCTTTTTACTTAATTAAACATGCAAACGATAAAATTTCTTAACAAAATTTTTATACGACCTTGCTAATATTTTGTAGACACTAGAATAATAATAAAATAAATATTTTCACATCCAATTTGTGGTCCTGTGTAACGCCCCAAAATCTAAGTATTTAATTTTGTATGTTATGTTGCATAAATGCATGCTTGCTTTAGTGGTTGAGTGTCCTGAGAAGTGTTGGAGAAGTCCTGAGTTCAAGCTTTGAATTGTACAAAATTTTGTTTTTACTTGAACAAACCCTGTCTCTAGTCAATAGGCTTCTTAAATAAATATGGTTAAAACATGGCATAAAAAGCCTGCTACTCTAGGGGATAGTGGCGTGTTACTGCTACTAAGGGTCTTGAGTTCAAGTCCCGTTGTGCTCAAGGAGTGTTTTATTTTGCTTCTCTTGCCGTGTGAGAAGTAAAAGTTGGCTGAAATATTTCTAGTTGAGGAGAGTTTGAATTCGGTGGTTGAAGAGGTAATGGTGGAGTGATATTAGGAGGATTTTGTGGGATTTGAAAGTGCAGGAGTTGCAGCCGATTAGGTGCTTTGACCACTCAGAAATTCAACTTTGAGTTGGTAATTGGACACTTTGTTTAGGGTTTTTGCCAAATTGTCATTCTTCTCACTCTTTGTTTCTGGAGCTGAATATTGCTATTGTTCTTTTCGTGTATCTTTCGGTTCTAGTGTGTTTCGATTCTTCCTTCTCCCCTTTTCACTTTGTTGCCTAGGTCGATTACCTTATTGCTTTTCTTTTCGGTTTTGGCAAGTGCTCTTTGACTATTTTTCATCTGTTTTCCCCCAATCAATTCTCCTTTGGCTTAGTTTACCATCTTCCTCTCTTTTGACTCTCGTGATTATCAGAGTTCAATTCTATCCATCTTGCTATTGTGACCGAATACCCCCTTACTTCTCCTCTCTTTTCTCCTTCCAAATCGTTCCTCTTACTGTCTCTTCCTATTTGTCAGCCAGGCTAAATACTCCATCCTTTTCTGTAATGCCCCGTACCCAAGACCGTCGTCGGAGTCGAATACAAGGTGTCAACGGACTTAATTCATTACCTATACAGCTCAAACAATTTATTTTTAAAACTTCCAGACAAGCTGGCAATCTACGTTATAGTTGCTTAAAAATTCATATCTCGAGTTTCAAAACTCAAAATCCAATTCCATAAATTTTTCCTGAAACTATACTCATATATATATCTACTAATGTTTTTCTAGAATTTTTGGTAGGGCCAATTAGTACAGTTTATTAGTTAAAATCTCCCCTATTTCAGGGTTCGACTTCTTTGAACTCTATATATTACGAATTAGATTTCTCTCTGTAAAGAATTTCAATGACTATGCCATTTGTTTCTCGTAAAACTAGACTCAATAAGGAATCTGTAAATATAAAGAATGACTTCTAATTATTTTTTTACAATTTCTGGTGAATTCTTAAAATCAGAATAGGGGATCCAGAAATCACTCTGGCACTATTTCACAAATATTCAAATATCTCATAAAATATAATTCATATACCTGTTTTGTTCAATGCATATGAAAATAGACTCATTAAGCTTCTATTCCTCAACTTATTAATCATTTAAGTAAATTTATACTATTTTTAGTGATTTTTCAAATTCACATCATTGCTACATCAATATTCTGTTTTATAACAAATTTCACTTTACTATAGATTTCCATGGACTAAATAGCATTTTAAACATACATGGCATCAAATATGATTTAGATTGGCCAATCCAATGGCTAATCATTCACAAACCATTTTCTTACCAAACCATAACCATGTCATAAAATCATTTACACAAAGTGAGTATTTTGCCATACATGCCACATTCAAAATACACAAGCCATTTTACCAATTTAGGCCTTCGGATAGTGTGAACGAGTCTTCGACGTATCCCGATTCTCAAGCCGGCTTGTCAACAACTACAATGAATGAAAAGGAGGAGGTAAGCATAAATGCTTAGTAAGTTCACATGCAAATAGCAAGTAACATAATCATGCAATTCCACATAAAACATCATTTACATAAACAACATCAAGACATTCATGTTTCGTTTGCATTTAATATCTTTCTATGATTTCATCATACCAAATTCTCAACCCGAGGATTTAAGCACATACCTATCAAATTTTCTCATTCACCACACTTACCAATATATCACCTTCGTTTTAGGCATTCTTCTCATCCACTTAAGATTCACCCGTTGAACACATCGAAATATAATTCGAATACGCGGATTTCATGAACGTAAGTGCCATACCCGCAGCTAAACAAACTCAATAGCCTGCGGAACTTATGTAGCCAACCTACCATGTAACCCGCCCATAAGTGAACTCGGACTCAACTCAACGAGCTCGAGCGTTCGCATCCATAAGTGAACTCGGACTCAACTCAACGAGTTCGGATGCCTAGTTACATCTCACGAACTCAGACTCAACTCAACGAGTTCGGAACTCAAATATCCTAGTGACATGTCACTTGTATTCTAATCTATTCCGAAGGTTCAAATGGGCTTTTTCCTCGATTACACATCTTTGCCGTCTTCCACAGAATATCGAAATCGATACTTCAGTGATAGTTCATACTTATCAAGTAATTCACATAATTACATATTATTCAACAATAACCACAAAACATAACATTTCATGACAATAATAAGCATCATATCATATAAACAACATTAAATTGCTTAAAATGACAATTATGTTACTACATTTACACATGAACTTACCTCGATACAAAATATTAGCAATCAAGCCTATTCTTCGTAAACTTTGTTTTTCCCTCGATCGCGACTTGAATCTCGTTTCTCTTGATCTATAATGCGAAATTAATCTTATTTAATACATAAATTCATCAAAACAGTCTTTAATACGAACTTTGGCAAAATTACATTTTGCCCCTAAACTTTTGCATAATTACACTTTTGCCCCTAGGCTCGGGAATTAAACTTTATCCATTATTCTTATGTTTTATGACATGCTGATCATTTTTCCCTTCTATAGAAACATCAAATTAACACTTTAACATGCACTTATGACTATTAGGTATTTTTACCTATTAAGCCCTTTTACTCGTTTTCACTTAAAACTGAGTAATACAAGTTGTCTAACATAATTTAAAACCTCATATTCTATCATAAAACACCAAAATACACAAATTTAACCAATGGGTATTTTTCCAAATATGAACCCTAGGTTGAATTATTGCTAGCATAAGCTTAATCGAGCTATCGGGATTCCAAAAACGTAAAGAACATTAAAAATGGGGCTTGGAATCACTTACTATGGAGCTTGGAAGCTTGAAACAAACCCTAGCTATGGAGAATCCTTGAAATTTTAGCCTAATCAAGAAGATGGACAAAAATTGGCTTTTAATTTTATTTTTAATTCATTTTAATAACTAAATGACCAAAATGCCCTTCCTACTAAACTTTCAAAAAAATTCCATCCATGTCCAATTTTTGTCCATAGACTTAGAAACTGGTCAGATTGCTATTTAAGACCTCCTCATTAATATTCCAAAGCAATTTCATACTAAAAACTCCTAGAGTGCAAGTTTTGCAAATTATTCGATTTAGTCCCTGATTTCAATTTAAGCACTTTAGGCATAGGATTTCATCACAAAATTTTCACACAATCATGCAATCATAGCATAAACATCAAAATAATTATAAAATAGTTATTTCTATCTCAGATTTGTGGTCACGAAACCACTATTCCGTTTAGGCCCTAATTCGAGATATTACAAGTCTCCCTCCCTTTAAGGATTTTCGTCCTCGAAATGCTTACCGGTAAACAGGTGTGGGTATTGGATTCTCATAGTTTCCTCAGGTTCCGATATAGTCTCTTCTACCCCATGCTTCTGCCACAATACTTTCACAAGAGCAACACTTTTATTTCTTAGTTGTTTGACTTCTCGAGCTAAAATCTTAATCAGTTCTTCTTCGTAAGTCATATCCAGTTGTAGCTCAACTTCTGTCGGTGAAATTATATGTGAAGGATCCGAACGATACTGACGTAGCATAGATACGTGGAAAACATCATGCATCCTCTGTAATTCAGATGGCAATGCTAACCGATAAGCTACTAGTCCAATTCTTTCAATTACTTCATACGGTCCAACAAAAACGCGAACTTAACTTGCCCTTCCGTCCAAATCTAAGGACTTTCTTCCATGGAGACACTTTCAAAAATACCTTATCACCAACTTGAAACTCGATTTCCTTTCATTTCAAATCCGCATAAGATTTCTGTCTATCTGAAGCAGCTTTCAAACAATCTCGAATCACTTTCACCTTTTCTTCGGTTTCTTTTATTAGATCAACTCCATAAATATGATTTTCCTTAAGTTCAGTCCAATACAATGGCGTCCGACATTTACGACCATACAATGCTTCATAAGGTGCCATCTTCAAACTTGTCTGATAACTATTATTATAAGCAAATTCTACCAACGGTAAGTACCTTTTGCAACTACCTTGAAATTCCAATATGCAACATCTAAGCATGTCTTCAAGAATCTGAATTACTCTCTCTGATTGTCCATCAGTTTGTGGATAAAAGGCAGTGCTAAAATTTAACTTTGTACCTAATGCCTCTTGCAACTTTTGCCAAAACCGTGAAGTAAATCTCGGATCTCTATCCGAAATGATTGACAAAGGTATTCCATGAAGTCTAACAATCTCACGGATATACAATTCGACCAACTTATTAAGAGAATAATCCGTACTTACCGGAATAAAATGAGCCGATTTAGTCAGTCTATCAACTATTACCCAGATGGCATTTTCTTCCCTGGAGTTAATGGCAACCCTGATACAAAATCCATAGTAATCCGATCCCATTTCCATTCAGAAACCATGATAGGCTGGAGTAATCCCGAAGGTACTTGGTGTTCAGCTTTCACTTGTTGACAAACTAAGAACTTTGATACAAACTCAGAAATATCTCTTTTCATTCCACTCTACCAGTACATTTTCTTCAAATCATTATACATTTTCGTACTGTCCGGTTGAACCGCCAAACAACCATTATGTGCTTCATGCAAAATCTTTTTAATCAACTCATCATTTTTCGGTACACAAATCCAGTTTTTAAACATTAAGCAACCATCAGAACTGATTCTGAAATTTGATCCCGTATCAGCTTCACACTGCTTTCTCTTGGCTTGCAAATCTTGATCATTTTTCTGAGCTTCACAAATCTCTTGTAAAAACATCGGTCTTGCTCTTAACTCTTCTAGAGTCGAACCATCATCTGATACCTTTAACTGAGTGTTCATAGCTTTCAAAGCAAATAACAACTTTCTGCTCAAAGCATCGGCAACCACATTCGCTTTTCCCGGATGATAGTCAATAACAAGCTCGTAATCTTTCAACAACTCCAACCATCTTCGCTGTCTCAAATTCAAGTCTTTCTGTGACATCAAGTACTTAAGACTTTTGTGATCTGTATATACCCGGCACTTTTCACCATACAGATAATGTCGCCAAATCTTCAAAGCAAACACTATAGCAGCCAATTCAAAATCATGAGTCGGATAATTCCTTTCGTGAGATTTTAACTGTCTCGAAGCATAAGCCACCACTTTTCCTTCTTGTATAAGTACACAACCTAAGCTATTTCGAGAAGCATCACTATACACCACAAATTCTTTACCTGATTCGGGTTGTACCAACACTGGTGCTTCAGTTAATAACTTTTTCAATTCTTCAAAACTCTGTTGACATTCTTCCTTCCATTCAAATTTAACATCCTTTCGGAGTAGTCCAGTCATAAGAGCAGCAATTATAGAAAATCCATTTACAAACCGCCGATAATACCCAGCTAGCCCCAAGAAACTTCTAACCTCGATTACATTTTTCGGTGGTTTCCAATCAACAATGGCTAAAATTTTACTAGGATCAACCCGTATACCATCACCTGAAACAATATGACCTAAAAATCCAACTTTCTGAAGCCAAAATTCACTTTTACTGAACTTAGCATACAGCTGCTTATCTCTCAAAGTTTGCAAAACTATCCTTAAGTGCTCAGCATGCTCTATCTCATCTTTTGAATAAATTAAGATGTCATCTATAAACACCACAATAAATTTGTCCAAGTATGGCCGAAATATGCGATTCATTAAATCCATAAACACAGCAGGAGCATTTATCAACCCGAATGGAATAACTAAAAATTCATAGTGACCGTACCTTGTTCTAAAAGCAGTTTTAGGCACATCGGACTCTTTTACTCGCAGCTGGTAGTACCCAGATCTCAAGTTAATCTTTGAAAACCATGTCGCTCCTTTTAGTTGATCAAACAAATCATCAATACTTGGCAACGGATACTTGTTTTTTATTGTCACCTTGTTTAATTACCGATAATCAACACACAATCTCATAGAACCATCCTTCTTTTTCACAAAAAACACGGGAGCACCCCAGGGTGAAAAACTCAGTCTCACAAAGCCTTTATCAGTCAACTCTTGCAACTACGACTTTAATTCTTTCAACTCTACTGGTGTCATTCTATATGGAGCAATCGAGATCAAAGCTATTCCCGGTATCAATTCAATACTAAATTCTACTTCCCTGACTGGAGGCAAACCTGGCAATTCTTCTGGAAATACATCCGTAAATTCACACACAACCGGCACTGATTCAACTTTCTTTTCAACTTCTTTTGTATTAATTACATATGCCAAATAAGTTTCATAACCCTTTCTCAAATATCTCTGAGCCGACATCGAAGAAATCATACTAGATAATGCCTCTGATTTGTCTGGTTCAACCCGCAGAATTTCACCACTTTTACACTTTAATTCTATAACCTTTTCTTTGCAATTTACTATAGCATCATGCAATGTCAACCAATCCATACCCAAAATAACATCAAATTCATCAAACGGCAACAACATCAAGTTGGCCGGAAAGTAATGACCCCGAATCATTAAAGGGCATTTCTTGCATACTTTATCAACTATCACACATTTGCCTAATGGATTCGACACTCTAATCATAAATTTTGTGTTATCAACAAGTATATTCATACTAGACACCAATTTCATGCACACATATGAATGAGTAGAACCGGGATCAATCAAAGCAATAACATTAACATCATAAAGAGAAAATATACCAGTAATCACATCAGGTGATGAAGCATCTTCACGTGCCTTATAGCATAAGTTCTAGTTGGAGCCCTTGCTTCAGATTTAGCTGCTGAATCTCTGGCTACATTCTTGCTTCTTGCTTCATTTCTAGCTTTTCTCGAATATCTTCCCCTCGAGTCTGCACCACTAGCTTTTACACTCTGAAATTTTTCTTCTCGACTCTCTCTGGGGAGTCTCTAATAAAATGATCCGGAGAACCACACCGAAAACATTCATTCACTCTACATGGGCCAAAATGATTTCTACCACACCGCTGGCACTCGGGCTTAACAAATCTCGTATTTCCCACACTAGCCGCAGAAGTAGTCTGAGATTTAGAACCCATATTTTGCTTCTTAAAATTTCCATATGATTTTCCAGCCGAAACCTGTGAACGAGGAGTCATATTTCTAGATTTTCTGGATTGCTGTGAGAATGAACTGCTCATCGGTCTTTTCTTTCAATTTCTAGTCTCGGCCTCTACTTTTTTCTTCTCTTTAAGTAGTTCTTCAGCCTTGCCAGCTCGATCAACCAGTACTACCATTTCTTTTAATTCAAGAATCCAAACAAATACTTTGATGTCTTCATTGAGTCTGTCTTCAAATCGTTTGCACATTTTAGCCTCTGTATGAATATATTCTCTAGCATACTTACTCAACCTGATGAACTCCCTTTCGTATTCAGTAATTGTCATGTTTCCCTGCTTCAATTCAAGAAACTCTTTACGCTTTTGATCAACAAATCTTTCACTGATGTATTTCTTCCGAAATTCTTCTTGAAAGAACTCCCAAGTTACTTTCTCTTTCGGTACTACTGAAGTCAATGTCTTCCACCAATGATAAGCTAAATACCTAAACAATGATATAGCACATTTCAAGCATTCCTCAGGTGTACAAGACAATTCATCAAATACCCAAATAGAATTCTCAAGCCAAAACTCTACTTTCTCAGCATCATCATCAATATTTGCCCTGAATTCTTTGGCCCCTTGCTTACGAATTCTGTCAACTGGAGTTCTGTGAAATTTCATCAGATCTACACCTTGAGACATCGGGGGTACAGGTTGAGGAATCGGGGGAGGTGGGGGAGGTTGTGCATTTGGGTTTGTACGAACGAACTCAGTATCCCAGGCTTTCATCATCTAGAGAAAGGCTTCCCGAGCTTTTTCTCCTCCTCCTTGACCAACAGTAGGAGGTGGATTTTCAGTTGGCTCCACCCCTTCAGCTGGAGCTAGTGCATTACTCTCTACATCATCAGCCACGACTGGATCGGGATCCATTTACAATAAAAAATCATTTAAAAGGTCAGAAGTCGTCACACTATCATAATATATATATGGCATGTATAGCAAAACCTGTACATACAACACATTAGTCCGAGAACTGACTAAACCTGTTCTAATACCACCAAATGTAATGTCCCATACCCGAGACCGCCGCTGGAGTCAAATACGAGGTGTTAACAGACTTAATTCATTACTTATACAGCTCAAACAATTTATTTTTAAAACTTCCAGACAAGCTAGCAATCTGTGTTATAGTCACTTAAAAATTCATATCTCGACTTTCAAAACTCGAAATCCAATTCTGTAAATTGTTCCTGAAACTAGACTCATATATCTATCTACTAATTGTTTTCTAGAATTTTTGGTTGGGCCAATTAGTACAGTTAATTAGTTAAAGTCTCCCCCGTTTCAGGGTTTGACTTCTTTGACCTCTGTGTATTACGAATAAGATTTCTCTTTGTACAGAAATTCAATGACTATGCCATTTGTTTCTCTTAAAACTAGACTCAATAAGGAATCTTTAAATATAAAGAATGACTTCTAATTATTTTTTCTAAAATTTATGGTGAATTCTTAAAGTCAGAACAGGGGATCCAGAAATCACTCTGGCCCTGTTTCACAAAAATTCAAATATCTCTTAAAATATAATTCATATACCTGTTTTGTTCAATCCATATGAAAATAGACTCATTAAGCTTCGATTAATTAACTTATTCATCATTTAAGTAAACTTCTACTATTTTTAGTGATTTTTCAAATTCACATCATTGCTACAGCAATATTCTGTTTTATAACAAATTTCACTTTACTATAGATTTCCATGGACTAAATAGCATTTTAAACATACATGGCATCAAATATGATTTAGATTGGCTATTCCAATGGCTAATCATTCACAAACCCTTTTCTTACCAAACCATAACCATGTCATAAAATCATTTACACAAAGTGAGTATTTTGCCATACATGCCACATTCAAAATACACAAGCCATTTTACCAATTTAGGCCTTCGGATAGTGTGAACGAGTCTTCGACCTATCCCAATTCTCAAGCCGGGTTGTCAACAACTACAATGAATGAAAAGGAGGGGGTAAGCATAAATGCTTAGTAAGTTCAAATGCAAATAGCAAGTAACATAATCATGCAATTCCACATAAAACATCATTTGCATAAACAACATCAAGACATTTGTGTTTCGTTTGCATTTAATATCTTTCTACGATTTCATCATACCAAGTTCTCAACCCGAGGATTTAAGCACATACTTGTCAAATTTTCTCATTCACCACACTTACCAATGTATCACCTTCGTTTTAGGCATTCTTCTCATTCACTTAAGATTCACCCATTGAACACATCGGAATATAATTCGAATACGCAGATTTCATGAACGTAAGTGCCATACCCGCAACTAGACAAACTCAATAGCCTGCGGAACTTATGTAGCCAAGCTACCATGTAACTTGCCCATAAGTGAACTCGGACTCGACTCAACGAGCTCGGGCGTTCGCATCCATAAGTGAACTCGGACTCAACTCAACGAGTTCGGAACTCAAATATCCTAGTGACATGTCACTTGTATTCTAATCTATTCCCAAGGTTAAAACGGGCTTTTTCCTCGATTACAAATCTTTGCCGTCTTCCACGGAATATCGAAATTGATACTTCGATGATAGTTCATACTTATGAAGTAATTCACATAATTACATATTATTCAACAATAACCACAAAACATAACATTTCATGATAATAATAAGCATCATATCATATAAACAACATTAAATTGCTTAAAATGACAATTATGTTACTACATTTACACATGAACTTACCTCGATACAAAATATTAGCAATCAAGCCTATTCTTCGTAAACTTTGTTTTTCCCTCGATCGCGACTTGAATCTCGTTTCTCTTGATCTATAATGCCAAATTAATCTTATTTAATACATAAATTCATCAAAACAGTCTTTAATACGAACTTTGGAAAAATTACATTTTTGCCCCTAAACTTTTGCATAATTACACTTTTGCCCCTAGGCTCGGGAATTAAACTTCATCCCTTATTATTTTGTTTTATGACATGCTGATCATTTTTCCCTTCTATAGCAACATCAAATTCACACTCTAACATGCACTTATGACTATTAGGTATTTTTACCGATTAAGCCCTTTTACTCGTTTTCACTTAAAATCGAGTAGTACAAGTTGTCTAACATAATTTAAAACCTCATATTCTATTATAAAACACCAAAATGCACAAATTTCACCTATGGGTATGTTTCCAAATATGAACCCTAGGTTGAATTATTGCTAGCATAAGCTTAATCGAGCTACCGGGATTCCAAAAACGTAAAGAACATTAAAAACGGGGCCTGGAATCACTTACTATGGAGCTTGGAAGCTTGAAACAAACCCTAGCTATGGAGAACCCTTGAAAGTTCGGCCTAATGGCCAAAATGACCAAAAATTGGCTTTTAATTTTGTTTTTAATTCATTTTAATTCATTTTAATAACTAAAAACCCCTAGATTGCAAGTTTTGCAAATTATTCGATTTAGTCCCTAATTTCAATTTAAGCACTTTAGGCATAGGATTTCATCACTAAAGTTTCACACAATCATGCAATCATATCATAAACATCAAAATATTTATAAAATATTTATTTCTATCTCAAATTTGCGGTCACGAAACCAGTATTCTGTTTAGGCCCTAATTCGGGATATTACATTTTCTTTGCGGTTCGGTTTTTGTTCTCAGGCAAATCGATAAGTATTCTCATACTGTTTAAAGTTGAATACTCATTTCTCTTCTTGCCAATTCTTATCTTCCTTCTCTTAGGTGTGGTGCTTCTTTCGGGTTCTAGAACTTCTCGAGAAGTGAAGGGTTTTGCAAGTAAATACTGAAGCAATTGAAACCTTTCCCTCATCACTCGATCAATGGTAACTCTATTTGTAATTATTGTGTTCAATTGGAGCATGACTTGTATATGAGGGTGTTGGTCGATTTCCCTATTTTCCCCTATCTCTGGTTTTATGTTTTCAATAAGCCAGTATATTGATTCAAGTCATGTGTTTATGTGATCGTCATTAATAGATTTCACTGCTAATGCAACTATTCGATAAGGAGGTGAATCAGCATTCGTCAATGGTTTAAACAGGGTAACCACACTCTTGCAATCAAGGCAAGTATCAAATGTTATTTTGAGTTAAGTGATAGAAAAGGGTGATTAACCCTAGTATCAAGCGACTAACGGAATACCTTGATTGAATGTAGGTTTGGTGCCCATGGGCTATTTGCACGTTTTCGTAAACAGGTGTGTAACCACACTGCTATAAACATAGATCGGCAAAAGCTGAAAAATATGATTATTGAAGCTACACGAGCGTGCACTCGCTCGTGTGCTAATCTGAAAGCCTAAAATGTGAGCGTTTGATCATGGAGGCCACCATGAGCAATTTCGTGGGCTTTGGCCGTTTTGGGCCACATTGGGCCAAAATGGGCCGAGTAGGCCCCACAGAATCGTGGGCCCTACAAAGGTAAACCAAAAAAAAGCATATAGTATATTGGGCTAGGCTGTGTAGTTCACGTGGCCAGGGCCCTTATTGTGCTAAAAGGGCTACATGGTATTTGGGCCCATTTGGGCCCGTAATATGGGCCTTAGGCCTATTTTCACTATTTGATTGTTAAGGTTGCACGGGTCGCTCAAGATGACTGTGGACCTGCTGTTGGGTCGAAAAGTATACCTGGACCCTAATTTGATGAAATGATTGTTATGCCCCTATGAGGTAAAATGACTGTTATACCCCTATGAGGTAAAATGGCTGATATACCCCATGACATGTATGACTGTAATTGAGCATGACATTTTGCATACACGTATGATATTATGACATGAAATATTGCATGGGTATGGGTTTATTATATTTGGAGGAAGTGTACTGTACTGGCAGCTGTGCTGCATATACTGTATAGTGCTGCAACCGGTGCTATATTTTGGAGTGTAGGGATGGGTGGGTTGATTTTATCCCCACATAGAGTGCAGGGCTGGACGGAGTGGAGTGTAGAGGATGGATGGGTAGGATTTTTGTTTGCATTCTGTTATTATTACTGAAATGGTCTAAGGCCCACACTGATACTGATATTGCAATGGGCTAATGCCCTAAATTGGAAATGAACGGCTACTGAAACGGGCTTAGGCCCAGATTGTGATTGCCACTGTATGACTACTATTTATTTAACAAGGGATTACACACTGAGTTTTCATAAACTCACCCTTCCGCTTTCTTGCGCAGGTAATCCTTAGGCGGATTGGTGCTGCGAGGGACTCAATGGTGGCCACACAACTGCATTTACTTTCATTTTTAACTCATAACTTATAAGTATTTAATTTGGGTGTTTTGTTTTGTAATAAGGCCTCTCTATGTTTTTATTTTAATTTGGGATTTATTTACTTATTTCATATCCGCTAGGGGTAGGTCATGGATTTTCAAAAAGATAAATGCTTTTCAAACACCATGTATGCGCAACATATTTTAAAAAGCTTTGGCAACAAACCTTGTTTTTAAAACGTAATGAGAATCTAATATGTTTAACATTTTACTAAAAATCTAATATGTTTAACATTTTGCTAAAACAACTTGAGTTTTAACAATGAATAAGATATCCTAAACCTACGTTAAGTTAGCAAAGGGGTTTTAATATAACACAGATTTTTCAATGAGATTATGTTTTTTTGAAACACACTTCAACGTGACATACAGATTTGGCCATAACGTCTAGGTCGGGTTTCGGGTCATACATCCTGAAACCACTGTTCTGATTTCACTAAAAATGGGCTGTCACACATGTCATTTGTATCCTACAAATTCTTAAGGTTCAAACGAGGCTCGATAACTGGTAATTTTTCATAATGTGGATATATTCACATATATATACTGATTTTTTTACATTAAAAATGACATAATAAACATTTAATTTAATTAATATTATAATCATTACAGTTCATAAGAATTTACTTGACTAAATTGCAACAATGGCTAAGTATAGGGGCTATGTGGTAACTCTCTCTTCTCCTCAAATTTCCACTCGTTCTTGATCTAAATTAACAATTTCATTCAATTCATTAATCCAAACAGTGAAACCAATTCATTTTATGCAATTTAATCCTTTTCAACATCTTTACAAAATTGCCCACAACATTTTACTTTTATTTAATTTAGTCCCTAAACCTAAACCATGCAAATTGACCATTTTTACTCAAATTTAAGCTTAGCCAAATTTATTGTAACATTACTGCATCCCATATTTGTTGTTATTACACATTAAATCATTGTATTTTTACTATTTCAACAATTTAATCCCTAATTGTTAAATTCATCAAAAATCACTTAACAAAGCACCTATAAATAACAACTAATAATTCAAATACATCATTTAACATCTAAAATCACAAAGATTCATCAATGGAAACATTCAAAATCTTTAACAGTTTCACAAATGAAGACATGGGCTAGATGGACCTAATTGTAATTATTCAAAAATATAAAAATTATTAGAAACGGGTGAAAAATAGCTTACCATGCAAGGATATAACCATGGCCGAACCTTGAAACATTTTCCATGGAGGTTCGGTGATGAAGAAAGCAAAATAGAGAAGAAAACCATTACGTTTTCTAATTGTTAACCTTTTATTCTTTATTTTAATAATAAAATAACATTTCAAACATATAAAATTGAAACAAATTAGAACTTAAACTGTCCACCATCTTAAGAATGGGTAGTTTATCCATTAAGGCTATCCAATTATGTTTCTTTAATCAATTAACACCTTTAAACTAATAGCGATTGACTTTTTCAACTATTACGATTTCGTCCTTTTTTTCTTAATTAACCATCTAAACATTAAATTTCTTAATGGAGCTTTAATACAACTTTAATAGCACTCCGTAAATATTTATAAAATATTTACAGCTTAGTTTATAGAAACGTGGTGTAATAGCCCGGTTTAGACCCTAGTTGAAATAGTGGTTTTGGGACTATAAATCTGAGTAAAAAATATTTTAATATTATTTTCTGTGTTTATAATATGTGAATTGATATCTATGAAAGTTTCGCATGAAAATTTGATCGTTTGTGTGCTTAATTTGATAAAAAGGACGTAACTGTAGAAAATGCAAAAGTTAGGTGGTACATGAATAAGTGTTGAATTGCTATGTCTTTATATGCGTTGGGTCCTTATGAGGCAATTATACCATTGAATTAACGCATGGACATATTTGGTCATGAGTTAGTGGATTTTAAATGATATTTTTAAGGTTAAAAATGGTATTTGATTATTAAGTTAATGTACTAATTAAAATAAAACAAAATCTGGCCATTAGTTCATCTTTTCTAACCAAAGTTAAGAAAAGAAATAGGGGTTTGGAAAGCTTTGTTATTCAGCCATGGTTCAAGCTTGATTCAAGGTTTGTTTTTAATCGATTTCTGATAATTTCTATGTTTTTGTGATCATTGCTTTGTATTCTATCAAGCCCATGTCTCAATTTCTAAATTTGATGATGATTTTGAATCATGTCATTGATGATTTTATAAGCTTTGTGATGGTAGTTGATGAAAAATGAAAGATATGTGTTAGATTACTATGTTTTGTATTAGGATTTTTGATGAATTTGAGTATTTTGGGATAAATTGTGAAAATGAGAAATTGAGGGACTAAAATGTGAAATAAATGAAATATGTGGGCTTATATGAACTCCATGAAAATTTGGATAAGCATGTGTATAAGGAATTTTGTGTATTTTGTGATTTTATGAATTAGGGACTAAAGTGTTAAAATGTGAAAATGTCAGGGATAATTTGTAAAATGCCCTAAATGTGTGTATATGGATTGTTTTGAATGAATGTGAGATTGAATAAATTAAATTTGAATGTGTTTATATCAAGAACCAAAGAAAACGGAATTAGACTGAGGAAAGTTGAAAGTTGTCAAGTAGTCGATTCCGTTCGTTTAAGTACATTCGAGGTAAGTCGATATACAAATAAAGGTGTTTGAATTGAATTATTATTGCTTATATGTTATTGAATTGGGATGAATGACTATTTGAGCTGAATATTAGATATTCGAGAAAGTTACAATAATGTGACGACATCCGAAAAGCCCCGTACGAACCATAGGAATAGTTAGGATACATATGTCATGACATAGGATTCCGTTATGTGATTTCGTGTAAGACAACGTCTGGGATGTTGGCATCCATTTGAGATTTACGAGTAAAACCATGTCTGGTACATTGGTATCATATTTGATTTCGTGTAAGACCCTATCAAGGATAGTGGCATCGATATTTGATTACACATAAGACCACATCTGGGATGTTGGCATTGTACGGGCCTTCTGAGCTATCCGCATATCCTATTTGATTCCATACGGTTCAACGGATATTCAGGTACATTTGAAATGTATAACATGATTATAAATGAAAGGTAAGTACTTGTAAAATTGTGGACTTATGATATATGAGTAAGTGAACTATGTCAAATGAGCTATATGAGACTTAAGGATGTGTACTTATTTTTTGCTATAAGTTACATGAATGAATTGGCTTAGAATTTTTATGTGATAAGTTTATTTGTATATGGCTTACTAAGATTTTGAAAGCTTACTTTTTGTGTGTTTTCAATTATTTTATAGATATCGTAGCTATCGGGAGCTCGGGGATCATCGAGGATGATCACCACACTATCGAACTCTATTTTGGTACCTTTTGAAAATGTAAATTTGAAGTATGCAATGTATAGGCTAGAAGTAGTTGAATATATTTCGTAATGTGCACATCTAGCCATGTGATATGGCTTGGTTTTGGTTGTGTTTATAAATGACTTTTGTGTATAAGCTCTGTGATGCAATATGGTCAATATAATGTGTTCATGAATGGCTATTAGAATTGCTCATTTTGGTAAGTTGTGCATAATCGGCTAGGCTTGGTTGATGAGAAAATGTGATAAAAATCGATTTCTAGACCTAGGGGTAAAATTGCCATTTTGTGAAAATCTAGGGGCAAAACGGACATTTTACCCATTTATGAATTTTTTAGTGTCTAGATTAATATGCTAATAAGATAATGAATTTCTATCATTTTAGATCAAGAATTACAAAGTCCAGGCCTAGACCGGGGAAAAGCAAAACAAGTAGACTAAGCCGAACTAGTCATCCACATTTTGTAATCCAAGGTAAGTTGTATGTAAATAATACAACTACATTGTTATTATATGTGCTTGACTTGAGATAGCATGAATTGCTTGTTTGTGGAAATAATCATGTAGGATGAATATTGGGATAGTAGGACTCCCGTTTGAACCTTAGGAACTAAATTGGATATACAGGCCATGACATTCGAGATATTTGTGTGCTAGTGTAAGACATGTTTGGGACATGCATCGGCCACATTATGAGAGACAGTGTAAGACCATGTCTGGGACATGGCATCGACATTGAGATGATGGCTAGTGTAAGACATGTCTAGGACATGCATCGGCCTCGAGATGTAATCCAGTATAAGACATGTCTGGGACATGCATCGGCTACGAGATGTGTCAGTGTAAGACCATGTCTGGGACATGGCATTGGCACGAATGTGTGAGAGCTAGTGTAAGACCATGTCTGGGACATGGCGTCAGCCTCGATTTTGATAGCCAGTGTAAGACCATGTCTGGGACATGACATCAGCATTATATCTTATGTTTAAGGCTTAATGACTATCCGATAGTATTCCAAATGGTTCAACGGTGAGAGTTATAGCTTAAGTTACACAAGAAATGTATAACCATGTTATGAGTGATACAAGTACCTAAATGAGATGCATGAGATGTGAACTTAGTATATGATATGTGAATTGTGTTGGATAGTGACAAGTAAGTTGTGCTTATGCCTATTTTAGTGTTATGAGTATGATGATGAATGGTAAAGTTGCCGTTATATTTATTTTCATGCAACTTACTAAAATTTATGCTTACTCTATTTCTTTTCGGTTTTTTATAGCGCCGCCTAATTAGCTCGTGGATCAACAGACGTCGGAGGCATTGATCACACTATCAATCAAAGTACTTGGATAGTTAGATCTATTTATTTTGATTATGTCATGTATAGGACCCTGACTTTAGAATTTCGTGTCATTGTTAATTGGCCAAATGTGTTGGCTTACTTTCACATTTTGATTCATTTTGTATAAGGCCTCGGAAATGGCTAAAGTTGAAAGTTGTTATATGAATACAAGAAGTTATTTCATGAATGGGTAATTTGTTGGTTGTTTTAGTAAATATGAAATGTGTAAAGGCCTTAGATGTTGTTGGTGGATTAAGAAATCATATTATGATGATCTTTAGCATGATGGATGTTCTTATTTTTGTGTTTCAGGGGGGCAAAGGGCTTGGTAAATATCCTATGTTGTCCACACGGGTAGACACAAGGGTGTGTGTCTAGGCCGTGTATATGTTGTCTGACCGTGTATCCCTTTCACGTAAAAATTTGAAGTCAATATGCATAGTAGTAAACACATGAGCAGAGACACGACCGCGTGTCTCAGCCGTGTGAAGGACACGGCCTAGCACACGGGTGTGTGCCTTGGCCGTGTGACCCTTAAGGATTGCTGATGTCAGAAATAGAATGTCAAGATTTTTAGACATGGGCTAGGACACAGACGTGTCATGGCCATGTGACAGACACGGGCCATAGACACGGGCGTGTGTCAGGCCGTGTGAAAACTTTTATAGGTTCGAATTTAGAATTTTTTTCCCACAGGAGCGGGACTCAGGCATGTCCCTAGAGACTTAGGCCGTGTGTGTTACATGGGCCATCAGCACGGTCGTGTTATAATGAATACACAGGCGTGTGCCCTATTTCAAGGGATTATTTTTCTAAAGTCGGTTAAGGACCCGAGTTAGTCCCGATTCGTTCCTAATGGATGTTTGAGGCTGTGTAGGCCTTTGTTAAGGAGTTTAGTTAAAGTTTTAAATTTTATCAAGTTTAGATGACATGATAATGTCGAAAAGCATGTGTTTAAGTGTGGTAACGCCACGTATTCTATCCCAGCATAGGACTCGGGTGTGGAGTGTTACATCGACTATATTTACTGCCTAAGTTAGAGAAAATACATGATGTCTTTCATGTGTCGATGCTTCGACGATACCGAGCAGACCCTTCACATGTTATTTCCCCGACTAAAGTTGAAATTCAGTCTGATATGTCATATGTTGAAGAACCGATTAGAATTTTAGCTCGCGAGATCAAAGAGCTGAGAAATAAGAGAATTTCATTAGTGAAAGTATTATGGCATTGACACGGGATTGAGAAAGCTACATGGGAACCCGAGGATGCCATGAGAAAACAATACCCAAACCTATTCACTGGTAAGAATTTCGAGGACGAAAATCTCTAAGGAGGAGAGTTGTAACAACCCAGTTTTGGCTAAATTGGAACAGTGGTTTCGGAACCAAAAATCCGATGTCAAAAAATTATTTTAATATTATTTTTTATATTTACAGCATGCTATTTGATATGTTTGAAAATTTCATGAGCTAATTTTATCGATTGGTTGGTTAATTTGTGAAAAAGGACTAAATCGCATAAATTGTAAAAGTGTTGTTCTATTAGTTAAAGGTGTCAATGTAACTCCCCAATTTTCGGGTTTTCTGTGTTTCTATGATTTTTAAAATTTTTGTGTGTTCTGGTTGGTTAAAATATATATTTTAGTAGGTTAGTGGGCCTTTGGAAGACCCAAACTTAAGTTAAATCCGTGGTAGTCTTCGGAATTTTAATTTTATGAACAGGTGATGCAATTGGCGTTTGGGCTTTTAAGAATAAAGGGGTAAAAGATGACACAAAAAGGAGTGTGGTGTAGTGGCAAGGTGGCGCCACTTAGGGGACAAGGAAGTGATGCCATAGAGGAAGCAAGGGGTCCAAGGTTCAAGTCTTGGCTCTTGCAATATATTTTGGTTTCTCTTTTCAATAAATCTGGAAGCAAGTAGATGCGCTTTAAAGTTTAATGTGTTGGATTTATGACACAAATGAGTTGATGGCCTAGTGGTGGCGGCATGAGTTGGCATGTGAGAGGACTTTGGTTCGAATCCCTTGGCAAGCAAAGGTTGATTATTTTGCTATGTCGGGACGACAAGAGTTGGTGTTGGTTTTAAACTCTGGTGATGGAGGGATCCCATATCGGGAAACTAACATAAGAGTAGATGGAGAGCTGGCAGTAAATAGAGTAAACCATGAGGAGAGTAGGCATATCCTTCTTGGCTGATCCCTTTCGCTTTGTGACGTGCTCGTTTGGGTTGGGCGTCAGCTAAGAGTGTTTGTAGCGCGGATTAACTGCAGTCTCCTAACAGGTGTGTATTTCTCATTACTCTAGCAATAGGATGGCTATTTCAGGCCGCGATGGGCTGAAATGGGCCATGTGGTCCCAATGGGTCCGTAGGCCCAAGTGAATAAGTTGTAGAATTACTAAAATACCCCTGTAGGGTAGGACTACCAATTTACCCCTTGAGGGTAAAATGACTATTTTGCCCCTCATGCATAAATGACTAACTTTTGCGATGATTGGGATAGTAGATGTGGATTTATGTTAGTTGTCGTTAATTCGTAATTCTAATGTGTTAGTGATCGATTGTAGGATTATCGCGTGGGAGATATCGTCATCAATCGTCATCAACCAGGTGTGTAAACGACACCCTCCCTTAGACTGAATCGGTAAAAGACGAAATGCCGAAACGTTGGTATTTTGTGAACTCGCGAGCGTGTGAGCGCTCGTGAGACAGTTGTTAATGAATATGGTGCATTTGGATGATTAGAGTGCTGAGTGTGCATTTTTGTGCACAATGGTATTTTTGGGCTTAATGGGCCGAAAACGGGCCAATGGGCTAACAGGCCCACTTTGGTAAAAAGACGAGGTAAGTACTTCTGATTACTTGGTAAACATTAGAATGAGCATGAAACCTTAGCAATAGGTAATAATTACTAAAATACCTTTATGCATGCAAAATTACGATTTTACCCCTAGGGTTATTTTTTTCTGAAAAGCATAATGTTCTGTTTCTGTATACGTATGCCATGCCATATTATTTCTGTTGCATGGGACATGGGTTTATATTGATGGAGGAAGCGTTCTGGCAGCCTCGCTGCAATCTGGTGGCCTCGCCACATATATCTGTTCTGGTGACTTCGTCACAATATCTGGCAGCCTCGCTGCAATCTGGTGGCTTCGCCACACATATATATATTTGTTCTGGTGGCCTAGCCACAATATCTGTATCTGGTGACTTCGTCACAATATCTGGCAGCCTCGTTGCAATTTCTGTGGTGTGTAGCGGTTGGGTGGGTCGAGTAGTCTCCCCACATGGTGTAAGGCTGGTACGGGGGTGTTATGGATGGCTCTGGGTTGGGATTTCTGCATTCATGACATATTTGTTCTGTATCTGCTATGGGCCTATGGGTTTCATTTTGATTTCTGTATTGGGCTAAGGCCCAGATAAGTCTGACTCTGAGGTTTGATCTGTTTTGGGCTATGGTTGGGTTATGTTACACACTAAGTTTATCGAACTCACCCTTTATTTTAATCTCTGTAGGAAATCCCCAACCATAGTGGGCTTGGAGCTGTAAGGGATTCGGAGTGGCCACATCATCTATAAAGCTGGTTTTTCTAAGTTAGTTTATTTTTTATTATTTTTGTATTCTGATTTAATTTTGGGTTTTAAGTTGTAATAAGGCCGCTATTTAAATTTCTTTTTTCCGCTATGGTTTTATTTTTTTGATTATATTTATACTATGACGAAACTGCTAGTGTTAGGCTGCACGGGTTTTCAAAATTAATGAACGTTTTCAAGACTCAACAAGCACAACAAATGGATAGCCTAAAGATTGATAAACCGGCTTTTCATTCAATCGCTATTTTTACAAAGACCACCCCAATCACTTAAACCAGCGAATGCATACTAAGTCGTAAGTCCATGTGACACGTCATATCTGGCCATAATGTCTGGGTCGGGTTTGGGGTGTTACAGTCAAATAGCTTTGGTTTTTAAATATGATGGCCTTAAATGGTAATTAAACCATTTGAAACCTTAGTGGACATATATAGACACATTTTAGGTGTTTTAAATGATGTATATTAAAGGTTAAAATTGTAAAATACTTAATTAATGATAAATTAAATGAAACAAAAACATACATATCATCATTTTTAGTCCATCTTCACCGAAATTAAAAGAGAAAGAAGCCATGGGAGAGCATTTAGGGTTCGGCCAATTCCTAGCTTAATTGGTAAGTGTTTTGAGCTCGGTTTTTGATAATTTTTATAGTTTTTGAGATTGTTGCTTCGTATTCTAACTAGCCTGTACCTAAGATTTTGAAATTGTTAAAGATTTAACATGTTTCTATTGTTGAATACTTGATTAATTTGATGGTTGATGATGGATTTTGAATAGTTGTTGATAGTTAAACTAGTTTTGTAAAGTGATTTTTGACAAAAAAATGTAAAAAAGGGGATTAAATTGTGAAATGTACAAATTGTGTGGTTAAAATATGAAATAAATTAAAGTTTCGGGCAGCTAGGGACCTATATATAATTTGGCCAACCATGGGTTTTGTTGAATTGTGAGAATTTTGTGTATTTGTGAAATAGGGATTAAATTGATTAAATGCAAAGTTTAGGGGCTAATGTGTAAAAATGCCCAAATTCGTATTTTTAGATTAATTCAATGAGTAGATGAATAAATAAGTTAATTTTGAATTCATATAGATCAAGAAAGAAAGAATTCAGTTTAGATCAGGGGAAAAACAAGGTTATCGAATAATCGACCCGATCCGTCAATTCCGATTACGAGGTAAGTTCGTATGTGATGATTTCATTATAAATGTACGTTAAATACTTTTATATTGCCGAAAATGTGATTACAAGGTTTTCATTAATGTATGAATTGTAAATACGATCTATGGATACATTCGACGATAGAATTGACAAGTCAGAAATCCCAGTTGAACTTTAGGAATAGATTTGGATACTAGTGCCATTTGATTAAATGATAAGTTAAGTTGGCTTCAGGCCATGATATTAGCACTTAAGTGTGAGTTATACCGATTTGGCTTCAGGCCATGCATATTGGCTGATTTGGCTTCAGGCCATGATAATAGTTCTTCGGATAAGTTACCTTGATTTGGCTACGGGCCAAGCTATAGGTACTTATCATACAAGACTCCTAAGTATCCGATTTCTATTTCGAATGGTTAAATGGGTAAACAAATGATGTGGTTGAGAAAGAGGTTAGTATAAGGCGATACAGGTATGTGCAGAACCTATTCGAGTATTAAATAGTGAAAGTTCGATGAGTTTGTATTTGATCATGTTTTGAGACATGAGAAAGGTTTGTAGTTAATGTGTATAAGGCTTGGTCATGTGTAATTGGTTGATTTGCATTTATTCGATCAATTAAGTTATTCTATGTTTTATAGTGAATCAAGGCTAGCTCAGATCCGGGAGTCGTCAGGAAGATCATCGCACTATCAAACATCTAAGCCGGTACTTTTGAATTATACAATTATGGTATATGGCATGTATAGGCTAGACGTGGTATTTTGGTTGTGATTATAACCATGAGATTTTGTAACACCCCTTACCTGAGACCGTCACCGGAGTCGAGCATGAGGCGTTACCTGACTTAACTTACTAATTCGGGGCCCTCGAGACCCTAAAACATGCAATTGAAACGGTTCAGACCAAACCGGGAAAAATAAAAATTTTCCGAATATTGAGACAAATCAAAACAATTTATTTCATTATTCCTTATAAAACTGCCCACCTGCATCATAGTCACTAAATAAATCATAACTCGAGTCAAAAAACTAAAAATTTAAATTCATGAATTTTCCATGAAACTAGACTCATATATCGTCTTTTTTCCAGAATTTTTTGTTTAGCCAATTAGTACAGTTTATTAGTTAAAGTTTCCCCTATTGCACTGTTCGACTACTCTGACCTCTCCTCACTACGAATCAATTTTCTCCCTGTACAGAATTCAAATAACCATGCCATTTGTTTCTCTTGTAATTACATTCACTAAGAAATCTAGAAATATAAACTATAACTCCTTATTCTTTTTGTTCAATTTTTAATGAATTTATAAAGTCAGAACAGGGGATTCAGAAATCGCTCTGACCCTGTCTCACTAAAATTCAAATATCTCTTAATTTACACTTCTTTTGCTTACTCTATTTCTTTCATATGAAAATAGACTCAATAATATTTAATTATATATCTCATTCATCACCTAATTTCATTTCTACTATTCTTGGTGATTTTTCAAGATCACGTCACTGCTGCTGTTCAATACTGTTTTAATGCTAATTTCACTTTTTCATGATTTCTTTGTATTAACTATCATTTAGGCATACATAACACCGAAACATGTTCTTCATTAGTCATTTCAATAGCTAATCTTTATCAAATATTTACATACCATTCTTTAGCCATATCATAAGGACATACACACAAAATGGCTAAGTCCCTATACATGCCATAAACTAGAACGTTTGTAAACAAAGATACCCATTTGGTAACTTGACAGTCGATAGTGTGAAGTGATCTCCGACGACCTCCAACCCGAGCTTGCTTTTAATTATTTTGAAACATGGGAAAGTGAAAGAAGTAAGCTTATAAAGCTTAGTAAGTTCACATGTAAAATAATAAGCATTACCAATCAATTTAGCTTACTACTATGCCGTCATAATTTCCTTAAATAATGTTTAGTTCTTACTTTCCCATCTTACCATCAGTAACCTTACCAAAGGCTCATAATACAAAAGGCACCTTACTTAATAGCTTGCTTACATACCTGCAACATCTCACTTAACACATGAGTTCTCTTTCAAAATATAGGCATATTGCCAATCATGTCATAAAGTGTCACAAGCATAACTGAAAACTCATCACTTACTTAATACTTGATAATCTTAATTACTTACAATCTCAATATTAAATAAGCCTTAAATGCATACCTGCACTCTTTCTTCATGTTCTCACCTTCTCGTTTCTTTGACTTACTCTTTGGATTACTCGGGAACCTTTTCCTTTTTGAACTTACCATTGCCATGTCTTGACATGGTCTTACGTGGTATCCTTGCCTTATGAACTCACCAATACCATGCCTTGGCCTGGTCTTACATGGGACCTTTGCCTTATAGCAACTTATCAATGCCATGTCTTGACATGTCTTACATAATTTCCTTGCCTTATAATGGACAATGTGATTGTGTTGAATGATTTATGAGAATGAATGCTTTATGGTTGATAAATGTATGTTATATGTTGTGAATTAGTCATCTAAGGCTGGGATTACCTATGCGGTTAAAACAAAGGGTGAGTTTACAAAAACTCAGTGTGTAATCCCTTATCAGCCAGACAGAAAACAGCGAATGCAGTAGCAGTCTGGGCCAGAGCCCTATTCAGTAACAATACAGCCTGGGCCTTAGCCCTATACAGAAATAGTGGGGGCCTAGGCCCAAATACAGTATCAGTACAATGCAAACATGCAACTATGCATCCCACCCAAATCCAGCCAACACACCACTTGTACCAACCAACACACGATATGGGGATATAAATCGACCCACCCAGCCAACACACCAATATCGCAACAAAGCTGCCAATAATAATATCGCAGCATAGTTGCTAGAATAGTAAATGTGGCAAAGCCACCAGTATCAGTATTTGTGGCATAGCCACTAGTAACAGTGAATGTGACATAGTCACCAGTACAGTACTTCCTCAATATCAAAATCCCAACCCCATTCAGTATGTCATGTCATAAATATTACATGTATGCAAAGTCATACTCAGTACAATCATATATGTAAATCATAAGCACATCAGTCATAGGGAACATAAGGGCATAATCGTCATATTACCATACAGGGGTATTACGATCATATTACACTACAGGGGCATTACGGTCATTTTACCCTATAGGGATATTACAGATATTTTACCTTACAGGCGTATTACGGTCAGATAAAGACCTCTCTGAAGGTCTACAGTCGCCTCGAGCAACACAAATAACGTAAATGATCATAACGGTGTAAATAGGCCCAAGTCCTATTACTCGACCCAAGTGGGCCCACATACTCGTGTGGCCTATTTAGCCCAATTCCAATCACGGCTATGCAAACACCATAGCCCATTCCATTAATAGTCACTTACCGCAGATTTTATCTGTGTGGGCTTACGAGCCCATTGGGCCTACACAGCCCATTCTAGCCCAACTTGGACGAAAACAACCTAAGTCATATGCGCGGCATGACAAGCCTAGCTACTTCCCGCTTAACAGTTAGATTTACACAAGCGGGCCCATAGGCCCATGAGGCTCGAAAACGTCCTATGCCATGTGCACGACATGGCCAGTCCAACCTTCCCCTACCTGACGGTGAGATTCACTCATATAGGTTCACGAGCCCATTTGGCCCAACGTGGCCCATTACTTCCTAAGCCCACGAGATCACTCGTGGCGGCCTCCTTCATCATACGCCCACGTTTCATGGGCTCAGTTTACCAAACGAGCATTCGCCCGCTCAAACCCAACCTTTCAGCTTTTTAGCTTTTTTCTGTACCACAGTCAGATTAGGGTGTATACGCACTTTACTGGCTTTTATGCCTATTACGGTTTACAGGGTATGGATACACACCTGTTTACCCAACTGCTCCAAGTTCCTCAAGCACCCAACCTACAATCATTCCCACATACCATCAGTCCTTCAACTACTAGTGTTTATGAACACCAAATCCCCAAATCAATACTCCTACTTACCTTGATCGAATGAGGGCGACTTAATCCTCCAAAATTGCTGACTAGAAATGATCACACACTCTTGCCAATAATTTGTATTATGAACACAGATTTTTAATAATCAAGATTAATCATTTATGTGGCCTAACCCACAAAAATTAATCTTACAGAGACATAAGGAATATTCAGCTAATACCACAAAGCTAAAGTAACATCTCACCTTAATTGAACGATGAGAGAAAGAGTTGATTGCTTCTGAACACTTACACCCACTGAAATACCTAAAACCCAAATCACATCGCAGAGATGGAGTGAATAATGCAATCAGAGAATATAGGGAGAATAAAGTTTAGCTTTCAGAAAAAGATAGAAAGAATAGATTGAAAAGCATATATTGAAACAATAGAGAAACATAAACATACCCACTTATTGTCAGAAATTCTTGCAAAACCGAAATCTCAACAATAACAGCAGAGTACAGAATGATCGGTCAAAAATTAGGGAGGGGAGAAAAACGGTAAGTAATCGATCTAGAAAGAAGAAATGAGAGAGGAAATGAGAGAAGAAAAGAAATAGAGAAGGGAGCAATCGACTATATCTTAAGAAAAGTGAAAGAGAAACAGTAAAAGGGAAAAGAAGAGATTGAGTTCGGCTAGATAAGAAAGGAACAGGCAACAGACATTTGGCCTAGTCTTGGAAAATAAAGAAATGTTTGGAGTAGATGAATGATCCGAAAAGGAGAAGGAAGTTGAGTATGGGGATTTCGGTACTAAGAACTTACATTAAACAAATCCTGAAAGAGCAGGAAAGGCTACCAGTTCAATTGACACTAGGGAGAAAAGAAGCCAGAAACGCTGAAAGATCAAAAACCCGAAAAGACAAAGGGAAATTCGGCACCCCTTCACTCACTAATTGCCGAAAATGCATACCCAAAGATCCCTTTAGCCGAATGCACATACAAGTCCCCCAACCAGCTACAACTCCTCAACTTTCCAATCCCTTGAAAATCTCCACAAATCTTTTCCCTTATCCCTCCTTGATATCCTCCATAACAACCTCCAAGACCCATTTAAACTCTCACCTGACAGAGTTTGAAACCACCTCAAAGTCCTGCCGCCTCATGCTAGCAAAATAAATATTCTTTTTGCTTGCAATGGGATTTAAATCCAAGCCCTCTTAGTTACCAAGTCACGTCACTTGCCACCAAGCCACAAGACTTTTTGTGACACATTTTATCTTCAATTAATTATAAGGTCTATAGGCCAAAGTCTAGGTTCCTTTAAAAGAAATACCAAAATAAATTGCAAGAGCCAAGACTTGAACCCAGGCTCCCTTACAACCTTAGTGACGCCCCAACCACTAGACCATATGCTTCCTTGTGTCATTTATTTAACACAATAATTCAAAAGGCCTTTATCCAAACATCCAGGGCTTTATTCACTTAAGACCAAAACTTTTGCTAAAGCGCAGGTTTGAACCCAAGATTTCTCCAACACTTCTCAGGGCTATTAACCACCAAAGAAGACATTTAATTGTGTCATTTCCTTGTATAATTAAATACTTATGTACAACCTCCTTACGGACCCATACTCAGGGCCCAATACTTCTAGGCCCAAATTCGGGGAGTTATATTCCCCCATGGGGATTTTCGTGCCCAAAATTCTTACCAGTGAATAGGATATGGCATTATTTTCTCATAACTTCCTCGGGCTCCCACTTAGCCTCTTCGACACCGTGTTGTTGCCAAAGTACTTTCATGAGAGCTATACTTTTATTTCTCAACTGTTTAACCTCACATGCTAGAATTTCGATTGCAGCCGGAGAAATCACATGTGATGGTCCAATCTATATCGGTGTAATATCGAAACATGAAACACTTTATAGATCTTTTCTAGTTCAATTGGTAATGCTAACCAATATGCTATTGGCCCTATTCATTCAATGATCTCATACGGTCTGATAAAACGTGGACTTAGCTTGCCACTTCGACCAAATCTAAGGATTTTCTTCCACAGGGATACTTTTAAAAAATACTTTATCATCAATTTGGAATTCTATGTCTTTCCATTTCAAATCCGTGTATGATTTCTATTGATCTAAAGCTACTTTTAAACTATCACGAATTACTTTTACTTTATCTTCAGTCTCCCGAGTCAAATCAACCCATGAATTTGTTTATCACTAAGCTCCGTCCGGTACAATGAAGTTTGACATTTGCAACCATACAAAGCTTCGTACAGTACTATTATATGCAAATTTAACCAACGACAAATATTTCTCCCAATTGCCTTCAAACTCTAAAACACAACATCGAGCATATCTTCGAGAATCTGAATTACTCTCTCAGACTGACCATCAGTTTACAGATGAAAAGCTGTACTGAAATTCAACTTCGTGCCCAGAGCTTCTTGCAATTTCTTCCAAAACTGCGCCATAAATCTCAGATCTCTATCTGAAATAATTGAAACTAGCACCCCGTGCAATCTAACGATTTAAAAAAATATACAACTCAGCCAATTTATCAAGTGAAAAATCATAACGTACCGGGATGAAATGTGCTGATTTTGTTAATTGATCAACAACAACCCATATACCATATTTCTTTTTCGAAGACAAAGGCAATCCCGATACGAAATCCATCATAATTCTGTCCCATTTCCACTCTGGTATCATCACAGTCTGAAGCAAACCTGAAGGCACTTCATGCTCAGCTTTCACTTGCTGACAAATCAAACACTTTGATACAAACTCAGAAATGTCTCGTTTCATACATGACCACCAATACGACTTTTTCAAATCATTGAACATTTTGGTACTTTCAGGGTGAACAGATAGGTATCCACCGTGCGCTTATGCAAAATTTTCTAAATAAGCTCAGAATTTCTCAGTACACAGATTCTATTTTGGAACATTAAACAATCATCGGCTCTGATTTGGTACTCTGGATCACTAGTCGACACACTTTGCACTCTTTCAGCTTGCAATCCACTATCACATTTCTATGCTTCACAAATTTGCTAAAGAAATAACGGTCTCACTTTCAACTCAGCTACAATCAAATTGTCATCAGACAAAGCTAATTGTGTATTCATCGCACTCAAAGTAAATAATGACTTTCTGCTCAGAGTATCAACAACAATGTTTGCTTTCCCAGGATGATAATCAATTACTAGCTCATAGTCTTTCAGTAATTCAAGCCATCTTCATTATCGCAAATTCAAGCCTTTCTGAGTCATCAAATATTTTAAGCTCTTGTGACCTATATAAATGTGGCATTTCTCACCAAACAAGTGATGTCGCGAAATCTTTATTGTGAACACAATCGTACCCAATTCTGAATCACACATCGAATAATTCTTTTCATGCTGCTTCAACTATCTAAAAGCATAAGCTATTACTTTGCCATCCTACATCAATACACAACCCAAACCGTTTAACGACACATCACTATAAATTATGAATTCTTTACTTGACTCAGGCTGTACTAAAATTGGTGCCTCTGTCAATAATGTTTTCAACTATTTGAAACTTTGCTGAAACTTTTCGGACCATTCAAACTTTACATATTTCTGAAGTAATCGAGACAGCGATGTTGTAATTATAGAGAATCCATTCAAAAAACATCGATAATAACCAGCTAGTCCCAGAAAACTTTAGACTTTAGATACATTTCTCGGAGGTTTCCAAACTATATTTGCAGAAATCTTGCTCGGGTCCACTTTAATACCTTCGGCTGAGATGATATGCCCTAGAAATCCAACTCTCCTTGCCAAAACTCACATTTTGCTAAACTTTGCAAACAATTTCTTGTTTCTCAAGGTCAGCAACACTATTTTCAAATGTTGGGCATGCTAATAGGATATGAATTGTGATAAGTTTTATAATTTATGAATGTCCGTTCTTGAAAACTAACTATTATCACAACAAAGGCAAGCGCACCTTATCGAACAGTAGTATAGCTTATGGCAAGACCTGGATGTCGAACCTAAAGGAACTAAGAGTACTAGTATTAACTTTCTTTTTATTATCTAGTCTAAAAATAAAGGAGTTTGTTTTATCTAAACTAATTACTAAACTAAGAATGCACAGAAAGTAAATTGGGGAAATAACTTTTGGGAAAACAGAATGATTTGGACGATACCCAAGGGAAAAATCCACCTAGACTTCACTTGTTATTGACTCTGAATTAGATGATTTATTCATTTGACTTGATCCGTAGACATCCCTAATTTATATTATTATCTCTCTCGAGACTAACAATGTCTAGCCCTAGGTTGATTAATTGAAATCTCTCTCTAATCAAAACCCCTAGTGTTGCATTAACACGATCTATGGATTCCTTTATTAGGTTTTATCCTAATCTGGAAAAATTATGTCACCTTATGTCTAGGCGTGCAATCAACTCCGCTTAATTATGCTAGACCTACTTTTAGACAGGGACTTTTGCTCCTCTAAATAAGCACATCAATACTTGAATCAATATCCTGGAATATTAAAACAAGAATTAAGAACACATAGCTAAGAACAAATCAAATATTTATCATATAATTCAGGAGATAATAACAATATCCGTCTTAGGTTTCATTCCCCTTAGGTATTTGGGGGATTTAGTTCATAAGTGTAAAAGAGAACATCTGAGAAGAATAATGATAACAAAACATAAAGAAAACCCAAAAACTCCTGAAGAAAATTGAAAGGAGATCTTCAGTCTTGAAGAAGAATTTGGCTTCTAAGATGGATCAATTGGATTTCTTCAAGTAATTCCCTGCCTCCTACTCCGTGTGTCTTTCCTAGGTACCTCCTGGGGTGTTTATATAGGCTTTAGATTGCTTCAAAACCCTCAAGAGTGGCCTTTTCCGAATCGGACTAGACTTGGGCTAGTCAGGGACATGCCTGTGTGACACTCCTGTGTGAAGTGGCTTAGGCCGTGTTGCAACCTATTAAATAGACACGGGCGTGTGAACTACCCATGTGAGGAAGTCCAGGCCATGTTGATTTTTCACGTTGACCCATTTTTTCTGTTTTTGGCCCGATTCTCACTTTTTTTACTCTCCTATGCTCACCTAAGTATAAAACATGAAATTAAGGGATTAGGTGTATCAAATTCCACAAATCCAATGATAATTCATCCAAAAATATGCTAAGCATGGGATAAAAATATGTATAAATTATGATTTATTAAATACCCCCACACTTAAGCGTTTGCTTGTCCTCAAGCAAAATCCTCAACTCACAATCAAAATAAATTCTTCTCAATTTATAATTCTCATCAATAGTATCTCGAAATAATCCATAAGTAATCATACATTGAAAATTCAACTCAAATAACATCAAAGTTTCAAACATTCCAAGTTGAGTATTTTATCACGAAAACCTAGGTGTCTCCCACCATTTAAGTAATCACCTCTTGATTCAAAGAGTTTCACATCCTCACTAAATATTCACTCAAATCACTCAAGGTGTTTAAGGACAATAATTTTAGCACTCAACAGTCAATATGAAAAGTTATTACATAGGCTTGCGTGAAACTCAAATCTCCACTAGTAGATATTGAGATGATACATCAATCAAAAGGTCTTTAGAGGGTTGTAACATGGCTTTGGTTAGGGGGTGTAGTCATAAGCTTGAAAAAGAAGGTTAAAATCGAGATTGAATTGAAAAATTACCTAACTAGAAAAATGCTACAATTTGATAAATTACATTCCTAATTAGAAGATACTAGAATTGAGATTTTCTTCATGGGATATGGAATTAAATATTTAACCTCAAAAAGTTACTACTAATATGTTTTTTTTAAGAACAAACCAAGTAACATAGGCTAGCTATCAAAAATAAAACATAGCTAAGCAATTTATTCAAATCAAATCTCGACAAAAATAGGGATCAAATTAGTTTAGGGGATTTCAACAATAATAGATTATGGGTTAATATTGAGGTTAGATCAATGAATGGGTTGTTGGGATCAAGGGAGTTCACTAAGGGTTAATTATGAGGGTAGGCTTTTATGGAATGAGTGGGTTAAACCTATGTGCCTTTATCATCTTGACATATCAAATCAAAGGTGTGGTCTTGACATGCATAATCAAGCAAGTTCTAGAATAACAATTCAATATTGATGCACTCATAACAATTAAAGTGAGCATGAAAGAAATAATATATCCTCTAAAGGCTCAAGATCTCACAAAAATTATGGCTTTTTGATGTTAAACCCGTAAATTTCAACTCAAGATAATATTTAAACTTGGGGGAACAACCTAAACATTTTACTTCTCAAAAATCAACTTATCATGTTTGATTCTCTAATTCCTTAAAGTTTAAACAATCAATGCATAAATGCCTATGTTTTAATTCAAGATTTATCAATAAAAATCATAAATTAATCAACATTCATTCTAATAATGATATGAGTGATTCACGTGAGAATAAGACAAAATTTAGGGATTTTTCTCATAATGATATAAATAACCCCCCGACACTTAAGGTGTACATTGTCCTCAATGTAAAAAGATATATAATAGCGGTATAAATATAATATTGAAAGAGATGAAGACAAGTGAAACTGCCCTGAGATTGTGGATGAAATCCTTGGATTAGCTAGAGCGAGAACTAAAGATAAAGTTGAAGGATTCTTAGGGATAAATGAGAAGACACTACTGTGAAGGAGAATTAAGGGAATAATTCAATGATTACCATAAAGATAGGTAGAGTTTGAAAATATAAAATATGAGTCTTCAAAAATAAATAGAAATAAAAGTAAAGAAAATAAAAATAAAACGAGTTTAAAAAAAAAGGCACGGTCGTGTCGCCCAACACTGGTCTCACACGGCCATGTCACACGCCCGTGTGGCTCGCGTCTAGCCTGTGTTTATCGCGAAATAAGTAATAGCCACACGGCCTGAGGACACGTCCGTGTGTATAGGCCGTGTGGTCACATGGTCGTATCGTACGACCGTGCGTGATGTGGTTCGCTTTTCCAATGCCTGTGTATAAATGCACACACTCGTGTTAATTTGGCAGTTTTGACCATTGTTAATAGACATGGACGTCTCAAACGCCCGTGTTGTTTTGGAAAGATTGCCCACGGCTATGTCGCACGGCCATGGCAATGTATCGAATCCAATGTTGGGAAAAAAATTTTGCTCTGTTCTCCCACGGCCGCATCGCACAACAGTGTAACCTCCCGTGGTAGGCACACAGCCGAAGGCACGTCCGTGTGCCTTGCTGTGTGAATTTGGAAAACCTGCGTTTAAGGACTTAGTTAATGATTTAGATGTTAAAAACAAAAATCAAAGAAATCAACACTGTTAGTGCTCAGGTTGCCTCCTGAGAAGCGCTTATTTAGAGTCTAAGCTCGACTCTACCTTGTGGGTATATTTAGGGAAGTTCGTGGAGCCGTAGCTCCTCTCTATCGTCTTTGAAATTCTCACAATTGTAGAGTTTGAGGCGATGTCCATTTACCTTGAAAGTGCCTTGTGATGGGTGACTTACCTCTACTGTGCCATATGGAAAGACAGTTTGGACTACGAAAGGACCTGACCATCATGATTTAAGCTTCCCAGGGAACAATTTGAGCCTCGAGTTATACAACAGGACAAGATCTCCAACTTCAAATTGCTTGTGTTGTCTTAAATAAGCGTCGTGGCGGTGCTTCATTGTTTCCTTGTGTAGGCGTAAATTTTCATATGCATTGGTTCGCCACTCATCTAACTCATTCAACTGCATCAACTTGTTTTCACCTGCAAGTTTGGGATCAATGTTTAGAAAATTTATAGCCCAAAATGCCTTGTGTTCTAACTGAAATGGTAGATGACAACTTTTTCCATACACAAGTCTGTAAGGTGATGTTCCTATAGGGGTTTTAAAAGCAGTTCTATAAGCCCATAAATCATCATCTACTTTCATCGCCCAATCCCTCCTGTTCGATTCTACTGTCTTTTCTAGGATACGCTTAAGCTCTCTGTTTGCCACTTCGACTTGGCCACTAGTTTGAGGGTGGTAAGGGGTAGCTATTCTGTGGTGAATTTCATATTTCTTAAGGATCTTGTCTAATTGGGCGTTACAAAAATGAGTACCCCTATTACTGGTGATTGCTCTAGGTGTTCCAAATCGAGAGAAAAGTTTATTAAGGAAATGTACTACTACTCTAGCATCATTAGTAGGTAAAGCTTGGGCTTCAACCCATTTGGACATATAATCAACAGCTACTAAGATGTATTTATTCCCAAATGAACTAGGGAATGGACCCATGAAGTCGATACCTCAAACGTCAAATATTTCATATGAGAGCATATATGTCTGAGGTATTTCATCACGTTTGGAGATATTACCTGTCCTTTGGCATTTGTCACAAGAAGTAACATACCTGTTGGCATCTTTGAATAGAGTGGGCCAATAAAAACCTAACTCGAGTATTTTATGTGCGGTCCTATTCCCACTGTAATGTCCTCCAGTCGGTCTTGAGTGGCAATGTTCCAAGACCTTCAATGCTTCTGTCATTGTAACACATCTCCTAATGACTTGGTTTGCACATATACGGAAAAGGAAAGGGTCTTCCCAAAAGTATTTTTTCACACTAGTAAAGAATCGCTTCTTTTGTTGATATGTCAATCCTTTTGGAATAATGTTGGCGGCTAAAAAATTTGCAATTTCTGTAAACCAGGGTACTTCAAAATCAGATATGGAAAAAAATTATTCTTCGAGGAATGAATTATTTATTTCAACTTCATCTAGCTCTTTCGTACTTGAATTTTCAAGCCTGGAAAGATGATCAGCCGTGAGATTTTCAGTTCCTTGCTTATCCTTAATCTCCAAGTCAAATTCCTACAATAATAAAATCCATCGAATGAGTCGGGAATTTGTATCAGTCTTAGTAAAAAGGTAGCAAAGAGCAGAATGGTCAGTATAAATGACAACTCTAGACAATATTAGATTTTGCCTAAATTTATCGAATTCAAAAACCACAGCTAGCAACTCTTTCTCCGAGGTGGTGTAGTTTTCTTGTGCAGTTGTCAAAGTTTTGCTAGCATAGTGGATATGTTGAAAATGCTTATCTCTTCGCTATCCCAAAACTACACCTACTACAAAATCACTTGCATCGCACATCAGTTCGAAAAGTGAATTCCGATCAGATGCAATTATAATTGGAGCTTTAGTCAATTTATCCTTTAAAGTATTAAATGCTTCTACACATTCCTGATCAAAATTAAAAGGCATATCTTTTTCTAATAATTTAGTCAAAGGCTTAGCTATTTTAGAAAAATCTTTAATAAATCTTCTATAAAACCCAACATTTCTTAAAAAGCTTCTAATAGCCTTAACCAATTTAGGGGGAGGTAGTTTTTCAATGGCTTCAATTTTAGGTTTATCAACCTCAATCCCTCTACTAGAAATTTTATGTCCTAGCACAATACCTTCTTGAACCATAAAGTGACATTTTTCCCAGTTGAGCACAAGATTTGTTTCCTCGCATCTTATTAAGACTCGTTTTAAATTTTTAAGGCAAAGATGGAAAGAGTTACTAAAAACTGAGAAATCATCCATAAATACCTCCATGATGACTTCTACGAGTTCGTCAAAAATGACCATCATGCAACGCTGAAAAGTAGCAGAAGCATTACATAATCGAAATGTTATTCTACGATAAGCAAACGTACCATATGGACATGTAAATGTTGTCTTTTCTTGATCTTCAGTAGCTATTGGGATTTGAAAATAGCCAAAGAGTCCGTTTAAGAAGCAGTAGTACATGTGCCCTGATAATCTTTCTAACATTTGGTCAATGAATGGAAGGGGGAAGTGATCTTTTCTTGTGGCATCGTTCAACTTCCTATAGTCAATGCAAACTCTCCAACCTGTGACTGTTCTTGTTGGGGTTAATTCATTCTTCTCATTGGCTACAACAGTCATGCCTCCTTTCTTAGGAACAACCTGTACTGGACTTACCCAATAACTATCAGAAATAGGATAAATAATTCCAGCATCTAGGAGTTTAATTACCCAGCTTTAACAACTTCCTTCATGTTGGGGTTCAGTTGTTTTTGGGCTTGTGCACATGGCTTATACTCATCTTCCATTAAAATTTTGTGGGTCTAAAAAGAAGGGCTAATCCCTTTAATGTGAGGAATTTTCCATGCTATGTCCCTTTTATTCTCTCTTAACACTTGGAGTAATTCCTCTTTCTCTTTGGGTTGCAAGTTGGATGCAATAAACACCCGTAATGTAGAATAATTTCCAACGAATGCATATTCCAGTTTGGGAGGTTCTTCAATAGAGGGTTAAGTCCATCATTTACCTTAATACCCTTATATTTTGCTGGTCTTGGGGAGGTTTCATTAGAATTTAGTTTGGTTCCTATCTCGGAATCATCATCCACCCCCTCTCATTGAGCAAGACACAGTTCCATCGTATACTTATGTATGATTTCCTGAAATCATGAGTAGCATGATCAATTGAGTCAATGAAATAACATGAGTCATCCTGTTCCCTAGAAAATCTCATAGCATCATAAATTTTGAAAATAATCTCTTCGTCACTTACTTTAAGTACCAATTTACCATCACCCACATCAATAACAGCCCTAGCAATGGCTAAAAATGGACGACCTAAGATTAAAGGCACTTCAACATCTTCATCCATGTCAAGCACCACGAAATCAATAAGGAATATAAATTTTTCTACTTTTACAAGTACGTCCTCTATAATTCCCCTAGGATATTTAACAGATCTATTAGCTAATTGAATACTCATCCTAATGGGTTTAGGTTCCCCAAGACCAAGTTGTTTAAACATTTTATATGGCATCAAATTAATGCTAGCGCTTAAATGTGCCTTATCAACATTCAAACTACCAATTAAGTAGGGAATAGTAAAACTTCCTGGATCTTTCAATTTGGTTGGCAGTTTATTTTGAAGTATGGCTGAGCACTTCTCATTAAGTTCCACTGTAGATATGTCTTCAAACTTCCTTTTGTTTGTTAAAAGCTCCTTTAAAAATTTTGTATATGTAGGCATCTGTGATATAGCTTCAACAAAAGGTAAGTTAATATGCAGTTGTTTAAAAAGTTCAAGAAATTTACCAAATTGTGCATCTATGCAGTCTTTCTTCAACTTTGCTGGATATAGGATTGGTGGTTTATATTCCTTTGGTATTGGATTGTCATTCTTTTCAGGTTTTACCTCCTCTCATTTGTTTCTGTCAACTTCTTGTGGTGGCTTTTTTTAGATTCAGCTAACACTTTCCCACTCCTTAGTGTAGTTGCATTTACATGCTCTTTTGGATTGGGTTCGGTATTACTAGGTAGACTTCCTAGTGGTCTTTCTGAAATCATCTTAGCCAGCTGCCCAATTTCATTCTCGAGTCCTTGGATCGATGCCTGCTGATTTTTAAGTGTAGTTTCAGTGTTTTAAAAATGGGTTTCTGCTACTGAAATAAATTTTGACATCATCTTCTCAAGGTTCGGTATCTACTATACGCTTTATGCAAAATTTTCTAAATAAGCTCTGAATTTCTCGGTACACAGATTCTGTTTCGGAACATTAAATAATCATCGGCTCTGATTTGGTACTCTGAAACACTAGTCGACACACTTTGCACTCTTTTAGCTTGCAATCCACTATCACATTTCTGAGCTTCACAAATTTGCTAAAGAAATAACGGTCTCACTTTCAACTCAGCTACAATCAAATTGTCATCAGACAAAGCTAATTGTGTATTCATCGCACGCAAAGCAAATAATGACTTTCTGCTCAGAGCATCAGCAACTACGTTTGCTTTTCGAGGATGATAAGCAATTACTAGCTCATAGTCTTTCAGTAACTCAAGCCATCTTCATTGTCGTAAATTCAAGCCTTTTTGAGTCATAAAATATTTTAAGCTATTATGATCTATATAAATGTGGCATTTCTCACCAAACAAGTGATGTCGCCAAATCTTTAATGTGAACACAATCGCAGCCAATTCTAAATCACACGTCGAATAATTCTTTTCATGCTGCTTCAACTATCTAAAAGCATAAGATATTACTTTGCCATCCTGCATCAATACACAACCCAAATCGTTTAACGACACATCACTGTAAATTAAGAACTCTTTACTTGACTCAGGCTGTACTAAAATTGGTGCCTCTGTCAATAATGTTTTCAACTGTTCGAAACTCTGCTGAAACTTTTCGGACCATTCAAACTTTACATCTTTCTGAAGTAATCGAGTCAGCGAAGTTGCAATCATAGAGAATCCATTCAAAAAACATCAATAATAACCAGTTAGTCCCAGAAAACTTCAGACTTTAGATACATTTCTCGGAGGTTTCCAATATATAATTGCAGAAATCTTGCTTGGGTCCACTTTAATACCTTCGGCTGAAATGATATGCCCTAGAAATCCAACCTCTCCTTGCCAAAACTCACATTTGCTAAACTTTGTTAATAATTTCTTGTTTCTCAAGGTCTGTAACACTATTTCAAATGTTAGGCATTCTGATGTGATATGAATCGTGATAAGTTTTATAATTTATGAATGTTTGTTCTTGAAAACTAACTATAATCACAACAAAGGCAAGCGCACCTTATCGAACTGTAGAATAGCTTATGGCAAGACTAGGATGTCGAACCTAAAAGAACTAAGAGTACTAGTATTAACTTTCTTTTTATTATATAGTCTAAAAATAAAGGAGTTTGTTTTATCTAAACTAATTACTAAACTAAGAATGCACAGAAAGTAAATTGGGGAAATAACTTTTGGGAAAACTGAATGATTTGGACGATACCCAAGGGAAAAATCCACCTAGACTTCACTTGTTATTGACTCTGAATTAGACGATTTATTCATTTGACTTGATCTGTAGAAATCCCTAATTTGTATTATTATCTCTCTCGAGACTAACAATGTCTAACCCTAGGTTGACTAATTGAAATCTCTTTCTAATCAAAACCCTTAGTGTTGCATTAACATGATTTATGGATTCCTTTATTAGGTTTCATCCTAATCTGGAAAAATTATGTCACCTTATGTCTAGGCGTGCAATTAACTCCACTTAATTATGCTAGATCTACTTTTAGGCAGGGACTTTTGCTCCTCTAAATAAGCACATCAATATTTGAATCAATATCCTGAAATATTAAAACAAGAATTAAGAACACATAGTTAAGAACAGATCAAATATTTATCATATAATTCAGGAGATAATAACAAGGTCCGTCTTAGGTTTCATTCCCCTTAGGTATTTGGGGGATTTAGTTCATAAGTGTAGTAGAGAACATCTGAGAAGAATAATGATAACAAAAAATAAAGAAAACCAAAAAACTTCTGAAGGAAATTGAAGGGAGATCTTCAGTCTTGAAGGCAAATCTGGCTTTTAAGATGGATCAATCGGCTTTCTTCGAGTAATTCCCTGCCTTCTACTCTGTGTGTCTTTCCTAGGTACCTCCTGGGGTGTTTATATAGGCTTTAGATTGCTTCAAAACCCTCAGGAGTGGCCTTTTCTGCATCAGACTAGACTTGGGCTCGAAAGGGCCATGCCCGTGTGAGGTGGCTTAGGTTGTTGCAATCTGTTAAATAGACACGGGCGTGTGAACTACACGTGTGAGGAAGTCCAGGCTATGTTTATTTTCCACGTTGACCCATTTTCTCTATTTTTGGCCTGATTCTCACTCTTTTTACTCTCCTATGCTCACCTAAGTATAAAGCATGAAATTAAGGGATTAGGAGTATCAAATTCCACAAATCCAATGACAATTCATCCAAAAATATGCTAAGCATGGGATAAAAATATGTATAAATTACGATTTATCACATGCTCAGATTCATCTCGAGAATAAATCAGAATATCGTCAATAAATACAACAACAAATTTGTCTAAATACGGTCTGAAAATCTGATTCATCAAATCCCTAAAGACTGTAGGAGCATTAGTTAATCCGAAAGGCATAACAAGGAATTCATAATGTCCGTACCTCGTTCTGAACGTTGTTTTCCGCATATCATCATCTTTAACTCGCAACTGGTAATAACTAGATCTTAAATCAATCTTTGAAAATGTTGTTGCACCTTTCAACTGATCAAACAAATCATCTATTCTCGGCAAAGGATACTTATTCTTTATTGTAACCTTTTTGAGCTGGCGATAGTCAATACACATTCTCATTGACTTGTCTTTCTTCTTAACAAACAATACTAGCACACCCCATGGCAATAAACTCGATCGTGCAAAACCTCTATATGTTAATTCTTACAACTGAGCTTTCAACTTTTTCAACTCTGTCGGAGCCATTCTATATAGAGCTATAGGTATCGGTGAAATTCTCGGTGCTAAATCAATAGCAAATTCAACCTCTCTGATCAGTGGCAAACCCAGTAACTCTTCTGGAAACACATCTGCATACTCACAAACAACTATTATTGATTCAGTCTTTGATTCTAACATTTTTTTTAACAGTCCAGTTTCGACCCCAGTCGAAATAGTGGTTTCAGGACCACAAATCTGAGTCAAAAAAATATTTAAATATTATTTTTTATGCTTAAAAATGTGAATTGACATGTGTGAATGTTTTGTATGAAAATTCGATAATTTGTGTGCTTAATTTGATAAAAGGACCTAATCGCGTAAAATGTAAAAGTTGCCTATTGTTTGTTAAAGTGCCTATTTGATGTGTATCTTTAAATGTGAGGTCCTTATGTTGTAAATGGACCATTGAATTAATGTATGGACATAGTTGGACATTAGGTAGTGGAATTCTAATGTAAATAACAAGGGTAAAATAGTAAGTGAAGAATTAATGTCTATTAATTAAAAAAACATATTTTTTACTTCATTTATTCATCTTTTTATCAAAAATCACTAAGGAAATAAGAAGAAAAACACAAGCTAGGGTTCAGCACTTTGATTTGGTGATTAAGGTATGGATTTTGTTCGGTTTTTGATAATTTCTACGTTTTTGTGATCGTTGCTTGATATTCAATAAAGCCCATGTCTAAATTTCTAATTTTTTTGATGATTTTGAGTTATGCCATTGATGAAATTTTAAGTTCTGTGAAGTTAGTTGTTGATAAATGGAAGATATGTTTTGGGTTAACATGTTTTGTCTTTGAATTTTTGATAAAATTGAGTAATTTGGACTAAATTGTGAAAATGATATTTTGAGGGACTAAAAAGTGAAATAAATGAAACATATGGGCTTATATGAATACTATGATAATTTGGGCTAATATGAGTATATGGAAATTTTGTATATTTTGTGATTTTAGTGATTAAGTACTAAATTGCAAAAACATGAAAATGTGAGGGCTAATTTGTAAAATGCCCTAAATATGTGTTTTTAGATTGATTTGAATGATTTGATAAATAAAACAGTTAAATTCGATTTTATATAGATCAAGAATTAAAGAAAACGAAATTAGATCGGGGAAAGTCGAAAGTCGTCGAGTAGCCGATTTTGTAAATCCAAATCAGTACGAGGTAAGTCTATATACAAATAAATGTGTTTTGAATTGAATTATTATTTAACTATGATAAATGAATATATGAGTTGAGAAAAATGAGGCATCTGAGAATGTGACAGTCCTAATTCGACCCTAGTCGGAATGTGGTTTCGGGGCCACAAGACTGAGTCCCAAAATTTATTTAAAATTTGGTTGCATATCCTCTATGTGTATTAGTGCATGTGTCAAAATTTTATGTTTTAATTTAGACTTATGAATGTGAATTTCATGTGATTGACTTAGTTGAGAACTTAAGAAAATATGATAGGGGAATATGTAAGGATCAAATAATAACAAAGTGAGGAAACTTGGGTTTGCATGTAAAATTGCCCAAAAACCCAAGTAGTGGCCGGCCAAGCAATGATGCCCCATCCACTAGGTTGAATTTCAATGCAATTCTTTTATTAGTTAACAATTAAAATAAATTAAAGAAAGGAATTAAAAAGAAAAGATGAATAAAATAAGGAAGGGAGAGGGAGTATTCATCTTCTTTCTTTTTTTTTGCAATTGCCGTGAGTTAGGAGAAGGAAGGAAGAAATGCTCTAGACATTCGGCCAACTCAAAAGGGGTTGATTAAGGTAGGATTTATGTTACTTTTACTAAATTCTTGTGAAAATCTAGTTAGTAGCCAATGTCTTATTACAACCCATATGTTAATTTTCTACCTAAAGGGGTACTTAGATGGCATATGGTTAGGAAGAGGTAAATGCTAAGAGTATGGTGCTTTTGATGTTATGAATGGAAGTAGTGGAAAAGTGAAAGAAAATTATGTAGAAATGTGGTATATGTGGATTTATAGGATGTTACAAATAGATGCGAAGCCATGCTAGATTAGGAAAAATTCGGTCAAGTGTTCATGAGATGGAATTTTGTGTTTAGATGAATTAAAGATGATAGTATAGATGATATCATATATATATGCATATTCGGCCATCAAATTAAGAGCATAGGTGATGTTGAGTCTAAGTTTTGCACATTCGGCTATATATATATATAAATGTATGCCCATTCGTGATATTACTTTTGGATTATATATATAATCGACTAAAAATGAGTAATTAGCAAGGGTGGTTGCCGAATGTCCAATTATATATATATGCATGTGTGATTGGATTATTGATAGTAGGGTGATAGCATATGGTTATTAGCCGAATAGCTCAAAAACATATGGTAGGAAGATAAGAATTAGTCATGTATCTCCTATGATATGAAATCATTAATATTTTGACATAAATATTTAGCAAGACGGTTAAGCTAGTTAATTTATTGATTAAGCTCAAGAAGTTAAAGGAGGAGAATCAAGCAAAGGCAAAGGAAAGAACATCGAGTAGCCGAGTTGGAACCGTTTTACCCAACACAAGGTAAGTTATTAAGCATATATTTTGTATTGATTTAAATAATCATAATACCTATGTACTTATGCCGAATGGAATGATATATAAATGCATGTAGTGACAAAATTATCGAGTGTAAAAAGAAGTGAGATGTATTGAGTTGTTGATTTCGGCACTAAGTGTGCGGGTATAAACATTTACGATAATGAGATTGGCACTAAGTGTGCGAGTTTAATTGTATAGAACTAATTGTGCGAGTTTGATTATTAAGCACTAAGTGTGCGGACTTACTATATATTTTTGAATAATTATTAACGTTAAGTGTGCGACTTTATCGAGTAGATCATGGACAGCGGAATGAGTAGATACTTTGAGTTCATGAGGAATAGACGTTATGTTTATATTTGGAACTGAGCTTGGTAAGTCTTGAACCTATGTGGTGATTATATTTGAAATTAGGAACATAAGATTATTGTGGAATAGATGAAATGCTATTATTAGTATAATCTAAACGAAAATAAAATGATGTGTGGAAATGCATCAAATATCATATCGAATATCATACGAGATGTCAATGGAGGCTTGGCTAGTTGAGAGCATGTAATGATAAATGTGCGTGAAATTATAGCATAGTCGGTATGGATGGAGTACCTAATCTTGCATTGTTTGTTTTCTTTTATGATACTTTATAAATGGACGGCAGTGTAATGCTTATGACTTACTGAGTTATATACTCATTTGGTGTGTTTATTTGTCACTTATTTAGGTTCCTTTGATCCATTTTTGTGTGCTCGGGACCATCGTCGAAGTCATCACACCAGCTTGCAACTTTTTGGCATCTTCTTCTTAGTTGGTCTAAGAGAACATTTCGGCATGTATAGATTATTATGTTTTGTTTGAACTTTGGTATGTATACTTTTAGCCATGCGAAAATGGCATAAATATTAAGTTGGATTTGGTCTTATGATACTTAGTTATAAGTAATAGTTAAAGTCTATTTGATTATTATGCCGTTTGTCATGGCTAATCATTTCCGGTGTTACACTCATGATATGGTTATTGAGTAGTAAGGAAATGCTTGGTAATGATTAGCCTTTGGTATGGCTAGTCATGATCATACTTGGTGATATGTATGTTAAATTACTCTAATAGGTAAAATTTACTCTAATAATAGATGCAGACAGCAGTAGTGATGTGAAATTGAAAAATCACTAAATATAGTAGAAATGGAATTAAATAATGAATAAATTATGTAATCGAATCTGGATGAGTCTATTTTCATATGGAGAAAACGAAACGACCATATGAGCTATATTTTATGAGATGTTTAACTTTTTGTGAAATAGGGTCAGAGTGATTTCTGGATCCCCTTTTCTGAATTTGGAAATTCACCATAAATTTTTTAGAGATAATTAGAAGTCATCCTTTATATGTGCAGATTCATTATTAAGTCTAGTTTCATTAGAGACAAGCAGCATAGGCATTGAGGCCCTGTGTAGGGAGATATCTAAGTCGTAATGCTTAGAGGTCAGAGTAGTCGAACCCTGAAACAGGGAAGACTTTAACAAATAAACTGTACTAATTGGCCCAACCAAAAATTCTACAAAAATTGTATTAGATATATATATGAGTCTAGTTTCAGGAAAAAAATACGAAATTTGATTTTGAGTTTCGGAACTCAAGATACGAATTTTTAAGTGACTATAGCGCAGATTGACAGCTTGTCTGGGAGTTTTAAAATAAATTGTTTGAGCTGTATAAATGATGAATTAAGCCCGATAACACCTCGTATTCGACCTCGGTGATGGCCACGGTTAAGGGGTGTTACATTTTTATTGGTATCAGACCTATGGTTTAGTCGGTTCTAGGACTACCATAGCGCGTATGAGTCTAGCTATACATGCCTTAATGTTAGTGTTTAATACTGTGATGACTTTTGACGGCTAAAATTTTTGTTTTGATTAGTAAATGGATCCCGGTTTAGAGAGAACCTTAGCGGATGACGTTGAAAGTGTAGCGACTGCTCCTGCGCAAGGGACACCGCCTGTTGAACCTCAGTCATCTGCGAATAATCAAGATGAGGCGGCAAAACAAGCCTTCTTTACTATGATGAACGAGTGGGCCGCACAATATGCCCGCACTAATCCGGCTGCCCAACCATTCCCGAATTTAAATAATCCGCCCCAGGAGCCTATAATGCCATCAACTACTGATCCTGTAAGGCCGAGTAAACCACCTGTAGACTTGATTAGGAAGCGCGGGGCCAAGGAATTCAGAGCCATAGTTACTGATGATGCTGAAAGGGCCGAGTTCTGGCTTGATAACACCATCCGAGTTTTTGATGAACGGTCCTGCACACCTGATGAGTGTTTAAAGTGTGCTATATCTTTGTTGCGAGACTCAGCCTACTATTGGTGGAGGACCTTGATTACCATTGTCCTGAAGGAACGAGTTACTTGGGATTTCTTTCAAACGGAGTTTTAAAAAAATATATTAGCCAACGGTTCATCGATCAAAAGCGTAAGGAATTCTTGGAACTTAAGCAAGGCCGCATGACAGTATCTGAATACGAACGTGAGTTCATAAGACTCAATCGATATGCTCGGGAGTGTGTAGCCGATGAAATCGCTATGTGCAAAAGATTTGAGGAAAGATTGAATGAAGATTTAAAGCTACTAGTGGGTATTTTAAAGATAAAAGAATTTGTAACACTAGTTGAACGAGCTTGCAAGGCGGAAGAACTTGGAAAGGAGAAAAAGAAGGCAGAATCTGAAGCTAGAGACTTTCTAAAAGATCAACGAGTAAAACTCCGTTCTCGGCTATAAAGAAGTTCAGGGAGGACACTCACAAACCAAATACGACTGCGGGAATTTCTATTAGGACACAACCATTAACGGACTCCCGAGCTACTTCGGTTGCTAGTGCGGGTAACCATCGCCAAGAAAAACCTGAATGTCCACAATGTGGAAGACGACACATAGGTGAATGTTGGGGTAAGTCCACTAACAGGGCCTGTTACAGATGCAGTTCGAAGGATCACTTCATTAGAGATTGCACGGAATTTGATGAGAAAAATAAGATGCAATGTGCAAGACCTAGTGGAACAACGGCTAGGGGTAGACCACCGAGGATTTCAGGAGGTAGGGGTGGTAGTCAGAGAGGGACTTTTGATACGGCTGTTCGATCTAAGACCCGTACTCTTGCTAGAGCATATGCCATCCGTGCACGAGAGGAAGCATCCTCCCCTGATGTTATCAATGGTACTTTTACTCTTTTTGATACTAACGTAATTGTATTAATCGACCCTGGCTCTACTCATTCTTATGTATGTGAGACTTTAGCATCCAGTAAGACTCTGCCTATTGAGTCTACTAAGTTCGTAATTCGAGTTTCAAATCCTTTGGGTCAATATGCGCTTGTTGACAAAGTGTGTAAGAGATGCCCTCTAATAATCCGAGAATCCTGTTTTCCAACCGATTTGATGCTTTTACCATTTGATGAATTTGATGTTATTCTTGGTATGGACTGGTTGACCGTATATGACGCAGTGGTGAGTTGCAAAAGAAAAACCATTGATTTAAGGGGTGCAAATAATGAGATAGTCCGAGTTGAGTCTACTGATTTAAGGGGAGTGCCAGCAATAATATCCTCGATGATCGCTCAGAGATATGTGAGGAAGGGGTGTGAAACATATCTTGCGTATGTATTTGATTGCAAAGAGACGGAAAGTAAACTCGAATCGGTACCAGTGGTTTGTGAGTATTCAGATGTTTTTCCTGAGGAGTTACCGGGGTTGCCACCTGTTCGAGAGGTAGAATTTGGCATCGAACTTGTACCTGGTACCACGCCAATCTCGATAACCCCGTATCGTATGGCATTAACGAAATTAAAGGAATTGAAAATTCAATTGCAAGAATTGACGGATAGAGGTTTTGCTCGACCGAGTTTTTCACCATGGGGTGCACCAGTATTGTTTGTGAAAAAGAAGGATGGAACCATGAGGTTGTGCATCGACTATCGTCAGTTGAATAAAGTAACAATAAAGAATAAATATCTGTTACCGCGTATTGATGATTTGTTTGATCAATTGAAGGGAACCTCAGTGTTTTCAAAGATAGATTTGAGGTCAGGTTATTATCAGTTGAGAGTTAGAGACTCAGACATACCCAAAACTGCTTTTAGAACGAGATATGGTCACTACGAATTCTTAGTAATGCCGTTTGGGCTTACTAATGCCCTTGCGATATTCATGGATTTAATGAATCAAATTTTCAGACAATACTTGGATCGGTTTGTGGTTGTGTTTATTGATGATATTTTAATTTATTCCCAAGATGAAGCTGAACATGCCGATCATTTGAGATTAGTATTACAGATTTTACGAGACAAGCAGTTATACGTGAAATTTAGTAAATGCGAATTTTGGTTGAGAGAGGTTAGCTTTTTGGGGCACGTCGTATCCGCATCGGGAATTGGAGTTGATCCGAACAAAATTTTAGCCATACTCGATTGGAAACCTCCGAGGAATGCTACTGAAGTTAGGAGCTTTTTGGGACTTGCCAGATACTACCGACGGTTTGTAAAAGGTTTTTCGATGATAGCTGCACCGTTGACAAAACTACTTCAAAAAGATGTTGAGTTTGATTGGTCAGAAAGCTGTCAGGAAAGTTTCGATCGACTAAAAACCTGTTTAACTGAAGCTCCAGTGCTAGTACAGCCGGAGTCCGGTAAAGAGTTTGTCATTTATAGTGATGCATCCTTGCTTGGGCTAGGGTGTGTGTTGATGCAAGAAGGTCGAGTTGTGGCTTACGCGTCGAGACAATTAAAGCCGCATGAGAGAAACTATCCGACCCATGATCTTGAATTAGCGGCCATAGCGTTCGCCTTGAAAATATGGCGACATTACTTGTTTGGAGAAAGGTGTCATATTTACTCGGACCACAAAAGTCTTAAATATTTGATGACTCAAAGAGATCTGAATCTGCGACAAAGACGCTGGCTTGAATTCTTGAAAGATTATGAACTTATCATTGATTATCACCCGGGCAAGGCTAATGTGGTTGCCGATGCTTTAAGTCGTAAAGCGCTATTTGCTTTGAGAGCGATGAATGTTCACCTGTCCGTCTCACCCGATAATGTGCTAGTAGCTGAATTAAAGGCCAAACCATTATGGATTCGGCAAATATTTGAATCTCAGAAAGTCGACGATGAATTGGTTGCTAAACGAGCTGAGTGTGCTTCGAATGAGGAATCGGAGTTTCGGATTGACGACAATGATTTCTTGACGTTCAAGAGTCGATTATGTGTTCCAAGAAATTCGGAACTTATTTCGATAATTTTGAATGAGGCTCATAATAGCCGAATGTCTATCCACCCGGGTAGCACGAAAATGTACAATGATTTGAAACGTCAGTTTTGGTGGCCTGGTATGAAACGAGACATTTCTGACTTTGTGTCGAAGTGTTTGATATGTCAACAAGTGAAAGCAGAACATCAAGTGCCTTCGGGATTACTTCAGCCAATCATGATACCCGAATGGAAATGGGATCGGGTAACAATGGATTTTGTATCTGGTTTACCATTGACACAGAATAAGAAAGACTTGGTCTGGGTTATTGTTGATAGATTGACAAAGACTGCTCATTTTATCCCTATCCGTACAGATTTTTCGCTCGATAAATTGGCAGAATTATATGTCTCCCAAGTTGTCTGATTGCATGGGGTACCTATTTCTATCGTGTTGAATAGAGACCCAATATTTACATCGCGATTTTGGAAGAAATTACAAGGAGCATTGGGTACCAAGATGCATTTTAGCACCGTATTTCATCCCCAAACCGATGGTCAATCCGAACGAGTAATTCAGATACTCGAGGATATGTGGAGATGTTGCATCCTTGAGTTTAGTGGCTCATGGGAACGGTATTTACCTTTGATTGAATTCGCTTACAACAATAGTTTTCAATCAAGCATTAAGATGGCACCTTCGAGGCTTTGTATGGTCGTAAATGCCATACACCGTTGTTTTGGACTGAGCTCGGTGAGAGTAAAATTTTCGGAGTTGATTTGATTAAAGATGCTGAGCAGAAAGTAAAAATAATTCGTGAAAGTCTGAAGGCAGCTTCAGATCGTCAGAAGTCGTACGCGGATTTGAAACGAAAAGACATTTAGAATCAGGTGGGAGATAAAGTGTTTCTAAAAGTTTCGCCTTGGATGAAGATACTCAGATTTGGCCGTAAGGGCAAATTGAGTCCGAGGTTCATTGGGCCGTATGAAATATCCGAACGAGTTGGTACAGTTGCATATAGATTGATTTTACCCCCCGAACTTGAAAAGATTCATAACGTTTTTCATGTCTCGGTGCTTCGACGATATAGGTTCGATCCATCACACATAATTACTCTATCTGGGATCGAGATTCAATCTAATTTGAGTTACGAGGAAGAACCGGTTCGCATTCTAACATGTGAAGTAAAAGAATTGCGAAATAAGAAAATCCCATTAGTGAAGGTACTGTGGCATAAACATGGGGTCGAAGAAGCTACTTGGGAGCTCGAGGATTCAGTGAAAGAACGTTATCCAAATTTATTCGCTGGTAAGATTTTCGGGGACGAAAATTTTTGAGTGAGGGAGAGTTGTGACAGTCCTAATTCGACCCTAGTCGAAATGTGGTTTCGGGGCCACAAGACCGAGTCCCAAAATTTATTTAAAATTTGGTTGCATATCCTCTATGTGTATTAGTGCATGTGTGAAAATTTGATGTTTTAATTTAGACTTATGAATGTGAATTTCATGTGATTGACTTAGTTGAGAACTTAAGAAAATATGATAGGGGAATATGTAAGGATCAAATAATAACAAAGTGAGGAAACTTGGGTTTGCATGTCAAATTGCCCAAAAATCCAAGTAGTGGCCGGCCAAGCCATGATGCCCCATCCACTAGGTTGAATTTCAATGCAATTCTTTTATTAGTTAACAATTAAAATAAATTAAAGAAAGGAATTAAAAAGAAAAGATGAATAAAATAAGGAAGGAAGAGGGAGTATTCATCTTCTTTCTTTTTTTTGCAATTGCCGTGAGTTAGGAGAAGGAAGGAAGAAATGCTCTAGACATTCGGCCAACTCAAAAGGGGTTGATTAAGGTAGGATTTATGTTACTTTTACTAAATTCTTGTGAAAATCTAGTTAGTAGCCAATGTCTTATTACAACCCATATGTTAATTTTCTACCTAAAGGGGTACTTAGATGGCATATGGTTAGGAAGAGGTAAATGCTAAGAGTATGGTGCTTTTGATGTTGTGAATGGAAGTAGTGGAAAAGTGAAAGAAAATTTATGTAGAAATGTGGTATATGTGGATTTATAGGATGTTACAAATAGATGCGAAGCCATGCTAGATTAGGAAAAATTCGGTCAAGTGTTCATGAGATGGAATTTTGTGTTTAGATGAATTAAAGATGATAGTATAGATGATATCATATATATATGCATATTCGGCCATCAAATTAAGAGCATAGGTGATGTTGAGTCTAAGTTTTGCAGATTCGGCTATATATATATATAAATGTATGCCCATTCGTGATATTACTTTTGGATTATATATATAATCGACTAAAAATGAGTAATTAGCAAGGGTGGTTGCCGAATGTCCAATTATATATATATATGCATGTGTGATTGGATTATTGATAGTAGGGTGATAGCATATGGTTATTAGCCGAATAGCTCAAAAACATATGGTAGGAAGATAAGAATTAGTCATGTATCTCCTATGATATGAAATCATTAATATTTTGATATAAATATTTAGCAAGACGGTTAAACTAGTTAATTTATTGATTAAGCTCAAGAAGTTAAAGGAGGAGAATCAAGCAAAGGCAAAGGAAAGAACATCGAGTAGCCGAGTTGGAACCGTTTTACCCAACACAAGGTAAGTTATTAAGCATATATTTTGTATTGATTTAAATAATCATAATACCTATGTACTTATGCCGAATGGAATGATATATAAATGCATGTAGTGACAAAATTATCGAGTGTAAAAAGAAGTGAGATGTATTGAGTTGTTGATTTCGGCACTAAGTGTGCGGGTATAAACATTTACGATAATGAGATTGGCACTACGTGTGCGAGTTTAATTGTATAGAACTAAGTGTGCGAGTTTGATTATCAAGCACTAAGTGTGCGGACTTACTATATATTTTCGAATAATTATTAACGTTAAGTGTGCGACTTTATCGAGTAGTTCATGGACAGCGGAATGAGTAGATACTTTGAGTTCATGAGGAATAGACGTTATGTTTATATTTGGAACTGAGCTTGGTAAGTCTTGAACCTATGTGGTGATTATATTTGAAGTTAGGAACATAAGATTATTGTGGAATAGATGAAATGCTATTATTAGTATAATCTAAACGAAAATAAAATGATGTGTGGAAATGCATCAAATATCATATCGAATATCATACGAGATGTCAATGGAGGCTTGGCTAGTTGAGAGCATGTAATGATAAATGTGCGTGAAATTATAGCATAGTCGGTATGGATGGAGTACCTAATCTTGCATTGTTTGTTTTCTTTTATGATACTTTATAAATGGACGGCAGTGTAATGCTTATGACTTACTGAGTTATATACTCATTTGGTGTGTTTATTTGTCACTTATTTAGGTTCCTTTGATCCATTTTTGTGTGCTCGGGACCATCGTCGAAGTCATCACACCAGCTTGCAACTTTTCGGCATCTTCTTCCTAGTTGGTCTAAGAGAACATTTCGGCATGTATAGACTATTATGTTTTGTTTGAACTTTGGTATGTATACTTTTAGCCATGCGAGAATGGCATAAATGTTAAGTTGGATTTGGTCTTATGATACTTAGTTATAAGTAATAGTTAAAGTCTATTTGATTATTATGCCGTTTGTCATGGCTAATCATTTCTGGTGTTACACTCATGATATGGTTATTGAGTAGTAAGGAAATGCTTGGTAATGATTAGCCTTTGGTATGGCTAGTCATGATCATTCTTGGTGATATGTATGTTAAATTACTCTAATAGGTAAAATTTACTCTAATAATAGATGCAGACAGCAGTAGTGATGTGAAATTGAAAAATCACTAAAAATAGTAGAAATGGAATTAAATAATGAATAAATTATTTAATCGAATCTGGATGAGTCTACTTTCATATGGAAGAAACGAAACGACCATATAAGCTATATTTTATGAGATGTTTAAATTTTTGTGAAATAGGGCCAGAGTGATTTCTGGATCCCCTGTTCTGACTTTGGAAATTCACCATAAATTTGGTAAAGATAATTAGAAGTCATTCTTTATATTTACAGATTCATTATTGAGTCTAGTTTCATTAGAGAGAAGAGGCATAGGCATTGAAGCCCTGTGTAGGGAGATATATAAGTCATAATGCTCAAAGGTCAGAGTAGTCAAACCCTAAAACAGGGGATACTTTAACAAATAAACTGTACTAATTGGCCCAACCAAAAATTCTAAAAAAATTTTAATAGATATATATATGAGCCTAGTTTCATGAAAAAATTACGAAATTTGATTTTGAGTTTCGGAACTCAAGATACGAATTTTTAAGTGACTATAACGCAGATTGACAGCTTGTCTGGGAGTTTTAAAATAAATTGTTTGAGCTGTATAAATGATGAATTAAGCCCGATAACACCTCGTATTCGACCCTGGTGATGGCCACGGTTAAGTGGTGTTACAGAGAAAGTATCGAGAAAGTTTCGACATCCAAAAAGCCCCATACAAATCCTAGGAATAGTTAGGATACATATGTCATGACATAGGATCCGATATGTGTTATCATGTAAGACCACGTCTGGGACATTGGCATCATATTTGATTTTGTGTAAGACCCTGTTTGGGATAGTCGCATCGATATTTGATTACATGTAAGTCTAGGACGTTGGCATTGTACGAGCTTTTTCAAGATATTCGTGTATCCCTATGATTTCGAACCGTTCAACGGGCATTTCGAGAAAATAGATGACTATGTGAATTTGTATCCGACTCAAGTACGTTTGAATTGCATACCATGTTTGAGAATGAAACGTAAGTATATGTACCTTGGTGAATATATAATATAAGTATGAGTTGCTATGAGAATGAGTTGTGAAATGTATATGTGAATTATGTTCAAATGAAATATAAAAGATATATGGCTATGTGAATGTATTTTGCCTTAAGTTATATGAATGAATTGATGTTATTTATTAAGTTTATTTGTCTATGGCTTACTAAGGTTTTGAAAGCTTATGTGTTTTTCAACTGTGTTATAGATATCAAAGGTACCAGAAGCTCGGGGATCGTCGAGGATCGTCACCAGACTATCAAACTTCTTTTTGGTACCTTTTGAAAATGTGAATATTAAAGTACGGCATGTATAGGCTAGGGCAGTTGAATATGTTTTGTGTAGTATATATTTAGCTAGGTGATATGGCTTAATTATGGTTGAACATATGGTTTGATTTTGGTATATGACATGTGATGCAAAATATGCATATGTGATGTGTTTATGAATGATCAAATGAAATGGTCAATTTTGGTAAGTTTTGGTATGTGTATATTTAAGAAATTGGTAAGTTTATAGCATGTGATTGAATAAAGTAAAATGAGGTTATGAAACAAATGTTTACCTATGATTTTGTCATAAGTTTTGGCATCAAATTGGTTGGTAATGTTATGGCTTAATTGGTGTATGTATTGGTTGTGAAATGGTTGAACAATTGGTATGCATTTGAAGCTTATTTGTTGCTTGTAAGGCGGAACCTTAATGGGTGGCAAATTGGTCCTGTAAATGGCCTATTTTTTCCCAGACGAGTGTGTGCCTCAGCCATGTTGCTCGAGGGCCATTTCGAAATGAGCCTGGGCAGACCACACGGTTTCACACACGGGCGTGTGCTAGGCCGTGTGGCCAAGTCAGTTTTGACCACGGGCTAGACACACGGGCGTGTGACTGGCTGTGTGACCCAAGTCAGTAGCCTCCCTAATTTTCACATGGCTTGGCACACGGGTGTGTCTTGTGGCCCTGTGGACAAGTCAGCATGTATGCCCTATTTTGGCACGCCCGTGTGTCAGGCTGTGTGCTAGGCCATGCCAAACTTGTAGGGTATATTGACTTATGCCACATGGCCAAGTCACATGCCCGTGTGTGAGGTCATGTGGAGCTTAGTGACTTGATTTCAAATTCAACACCAGCAGACACATGGCCTTGTAACATGACTGTGTGTCACAAACGGCTGATACACATGCCCGTGTATACAAAAATAGGCTATTTAGTAAGCCAATTTGTCACCCAAATTTGCATGTACCTACATAACTCAAATGGCACCATTTCAAAACACAAATATGCTACCAAAAGTCATCAACCAATATACAAATCATACTATATCTATTTCAACCATTTTAATACTCAATTTAATGCCATTTACCTATTCAAATACCTATCAACTCAACTTGTTTTACTAAACATAACTCAACCAAATAAATACCTCATATCATAATAACATTTGAGTATCATAATTCAACATCAACCACATCACATGACAATATTTATAACAAACTACATAATTTCATAAGCTACCTTTAATTGCCAAAATACATTGCCATCAAACAAACCAAAATGACGAAAGCCTATAAATGCTGTATACCATATGTACACAACCTAAAAGTACCAAAATAGATGTCTGATAGTACGATGAAGCCTTTGACGATCCTCGAATCCAAGCTAGCTTCAAAATACTATAAAACATAGAAAAATAAACAAAGTAAGCTATAGAGCTTAGTAAGGTCGTATTTAATTCTGAAATAATCCCGTCATTCATTAGCATTTCAAAATAGATAACATAATTTGCATTTCAAATATCATTTAATGTTTTAACTAAAAGTTTAAACATATAATAACTTATAAGTTCTCAAATTCTTTTATCTCGTTACTTAAAAAGTTTTCCTTACATACCTGTATCTATATGTATCTATTTCTCACCAATTTCTCCTACCAAATCACTTCGGGCTTATAAATGCTTATGATCCAACTATGGTCTTACACATACATTTCCATGGCCCTGCCATGGTCTTGCACTCACATGCAATAACTCGGTTATGGTCTTATTTTTTGATTGCCATAGCCCAGTTATGGTCTTATTCAACAACTCATCTTATTTAACCGTAATTTAATTTAAGATCTCCAAATTAACTAATAGGATAAATGCAATCTCAATTTCATCCATCAATTAAATAAATACATATTTAAATTGAATTATACGAACTTATCTCGTGTACGGAATGATAGATGAACCGACTATTCAATTACTTTGCTTTTTCCTCGATCTAAGTCCGAATTCCTCTTTGGTTGATCTATAAGTAATCAAAATCAGCTTATTTATTCCTCTATTTATTCAATTTAGTCCAAAACACACTTTAAAACACATTTACACTTTTGCACCACATATTTCACAATTTAGTCCTTATTTCACAAAATCACAAATTCATGCAAATTTCAAAACACCTATGCTTAGTCGAATTACCATTATACCCCTAGCAGCCCATATTTTTCATTTATTTCACATTTCAAAGACAAATTTTCAATATTTCTCAATTCAGTCCATATTTTACATTTTCACTAAAAATCACTTAACAAAACTTGTATATCTATCAACAAGCATTCACAATCTATTAAGAAACTTCAAAATACACATGTATTCATCAATGGCGTCATTCAAAATCTTTAACATTTTGCAAAATAGCCCCTGGGGTAGCTAGTACTAGATGTATCGATCACAAAAACATAGAAATCATTAAAAATGAGACAAAAATCGTACCTTAATTAGCTATCCAAGCATGGCCAAATGAAAACATAAATTTTAGATTTACTATTCTTCAATATTCGGCTAGGGAAGAAGATGATAGCATCAAATTGGTTTATTTCTTTTGTTTTATTAACATTAACACATAAATTACTAAATTAACCTTATTATTAAAACATAAAAATCACTTAATGGTTGTCCATAATTGTCCAATTATTTTAATAATGGTATAATTATCACTTAAGGACTTTAACTATTTAATTTCATAGCCATTAGATACTTTTATCTAATAGAACTCCAATTTTTTACTTTACGCGATTTAGTCCTTTTTTTATCAAATTGACCAACCAAATGATAAAATTTCTTAACGAAATTTTTACATAAACATAATATCATGCTATAAATATCAAAATAATAATAAAATAAATATTTTCATCTCAGATTCGTGGTCCTGAAACCACTATTCTGATTTGACTAAAAACGGGCTATTGTAGTATATTTACCTCAACTTTCTTGAATGTTTTGAGGATCTTCTTCTCCTCTTTCTTTTATATCTTTCGCCAATCTTACAAGAAAAGGAGGTGGTATTGTGATTGATTTTTAGGCTCTTGATTTTATCTTAGACATAATTAACCCGAATTATTCAACAATATATCTATCTGGTTAGTTACAAACTTAACCTATATTGATTATTTATCCTTTGCTACTGAACAAACCTTACATAAATTCATGGATAATAGCAGATTTTGAAACTTAAGTTTCAACTATATTCAATGCTATACAGTACTAAGTTCTTACAACCATTCCACCATTTAAACACGTAGAATATTATAATAATTATTAATGCTGAAGGCTTTCTACAGATATGCTAAAGTAATCCCTAAGGCGTGGCCTATAGGGGTGTCACTCTATACACATGAAACAACATCAATGCTTGATACGTAAATCTGGCGATGTTTGGCTTGGTCTCTTCCCACAAAATTCTAACAACCCTTAATCCTATATATGAGCATCAAATTTATAAGTTCAAAATGAACTTAGTGAGATTCTACGCAACAATGTATCACAAATATTCTATATTTTCATGAAATAAGAATAAAGCCACAAAATTTAAACCCACTGTGTATCACTTGGAATCCCATAGATCCTCTAACGAGGTCAACACCTTGCCTTTTCTAATTCCCACCATTTGTGAACCTACCCTCTAGTTTAGTTGTAAATGTGCTCTACCAAATAATGATTTCATTTGGTACTTTACTCTGTTCTATTTCATATAAAATCCCACTTTTTATCATCTTTGGTTTGACTCTTTAGAGATAATTGTGCACACTAATATACAAACTGAGGATCACTACTAGAGGTTTTTCAATTATCTTTTCCTCAAGGGTGGAATCTCACCTTGATTCATTCATTGTTGGATCTGGTGCCCTAACTGTAGTATATTCGTGTAAGTACACTTGTAATTTTTTCGACCACATTAGTTAATAAAACTATTCATGAATTACATTAATACTTTGTATATTGTCTTCACATGGTTTTCGCACTCAAAGAAAAAGAAAAATGGAAGCAAATATTATTCACTGGTTGTCTAATGTTTAACTAATATTAAACGGAATTATGTGGTCGGATCGTAAAACAGAAAGAAAGCTTGTATTAGTAGACAAACCTAAAAATGTCCTTAGTCTAATCAGAAATGAGCAAACCAATTTAAAGACTAATATGCCGTTTATCAAGTCCAATTGTAGAGATGCTTTGTCTTGAGCATCGGAGCAGATGACTCCTAGAAGATAGAAACATAGATGTGACTTGTAACAACCTATTTTTTAATGGTATCGGAAACAGTGATTTCAGGGTCATAAATTTGATGAGCGAGTTCATAAATATTATTATTTAATAGACGAGTCAAATATCATTCAAATGGTAAGACGTTAAAGTCAAGTGGTTTTAAAAAATGAGGTATTGGGACCTCATTTCTATAAATCGAGTAATAAATATGTTATTAAATATTTATGGAGTGTTATTAAGGTTGTATTAAAGTTTCCTTAAGAAATTTTAATGTTTAAATGGTTAATTAAGCAAAAAGGACTAAATCATAATAGTTGACAAAGTCAATCGCTATTAGTTTAAAGGTGTTAATTTATTAAAGAAACATAATTGGATGACCTTAATGGATAAATTACCCCTTTTAAGACGGTGGGATGGTTTGATCTTTAATTTCTTTAAACTTTATAAGTTTTATATGTTAATTTTATTATTAAAACAAAGAAAAAGTTAAAAAAAAAGAAACAAAAGTTTTCTTCCTAAATTAGTTTCTTTTTCTTCAACCGAAAGCCTTGGTTGGGAGCTTGAAGCTTTGGTCATCCTATAGTTCATGAATGTAAGTTCGTTATGAACTTGTTTCTCGTAAATTTTATGTTTTTGATATCGTTGCAACTAGGTGTAATAAGCTTGTACCTTCGTTTTTTAAATTGTTAAAGATTTTGAATGTTGTCATTGATGAATCTTTGTGATTTTAGATGTTAAATGATTAATTTGAAGTATTAGTTGTTATTTATAAGTATTTTGTTGAGTAATTTTTAATGATTAAATTACTAAAGTAAGAATAATTCAAGGACTTGATGTGAAATTGTTACCAATGTGGGTTGTATTGGAAGCTAATAACATTCGGGTGGTATGGGTTTTCAATAAAATTGGTTTATTTGCATGATTAGGATATAGAGGCTAAATTGAATAAAAATGAAAAGTTCAGAGTAATGTTTTAAAAATATCAAAAAGGACTAAATTGCATAAAATGAATTGGCTTTACTGTCTGAATTAATGAATTACCAAATAGCCCTTATACTTAGTCATTTCTGCAATTTAGCCAGGTAAGTTCATAGGTATAGAATTGTGCATACCTATATATATAATGTTACAGCTGACTTATGAATATATATATGATGTTTAAATTGTGACTTGGAAATCAAAATATTATAACTGAATATAAGGTGAGAAAGGATTTATTAAAGAACAATTGAATATTTATGGAATACAATATATGTAATTTCGGATTGATTATGAATTGTTACAACATGTGTATTGAGAAATATGGAGGTGCATCTAATTTATGATAGTTATAATTTTGTTAAAATACTCGTTTAGACATAGTAAAAGATTAGGATCTATTGGCATGGCAATAGGGTTAGAATGCGCGCTTGTATAGGATGTGCACTTTGGTGCCCTTATTTTCACTTCAGTGCCCCTGTATACACTTCGGTGATTCTATTTGCTCTACGGTGCCCCTGTTCGCACATTTGTGCCCTATCTGCAATTCGGTGCCCCTGTTATGCATCTATGATGTCTCTGGTGTAATGTAGTTACCGAGTATCCGAGTCAAATTACTAGTTCATCGGGCTAAATGTGAATGTAATTTACAAAATTATATTAATGTTAAAGGCTAATTTATAGTCAAGATATTAGTAAATGTTAAATGTTCAATGTAATTTACAAAGTTATATTGATGATTATTCAGTTAAAGATATATGTTTATACACATATATGCATGAGTTTGGATTGAATTATTATAATACAGGAAGCATACGATGGATCATTTTCAATACTAATCCTATAAGTGCTTCTTAAATGAATAATAGGTATGATTAATTTATTTATTTAGCTTTCGCCTTGTTTAGTGAAAGTAAGTGACTCCGGTATGATATGTTTATAGGAAAGTTTGAAATAGATGATGATTTACAGAATGATTATATATTAAACTTGTAAGTGTTTTGGTACTAAGAAACATTTAAGTAAAATGGATATATGAAATGCTTTAAGGAAATATATATATACATGTATATGCAATGTTACACCAATTACCCTTGAGAGGTGTAGTGAATAGAGAACGAAAGTTAGCTTAAATTATGATAAAAATTATTCTTAGTTGTTTATTCTAATATGTCAACAGTTAAGTTTCCTTTTTATGAACTTACTAAGCATTATTGCTTGCATTAGTTGTTTTCTTTTCCTATAGATCATCGGAAGGTTCGATTTTGGTTGGAAGCTCGTCAGTTACCTATCACACTATCTAGCAGTTAATTCGGTAGTTTTTAAGCATTTTTGGCTAACGGCTATAATGGCATATATAGGTGGACTTATAATGATTTCGAGTTGAATGTTTGTTTGATACTTTGGTTTGTATAAGTTACTTGGCTTGGTACTTTTGATGCCTTATTCGTATGTGTTCATATGATTAAGTTTTGATGCATGTTTGAATGACTAAAATGATATGTGATGAACTGGTTTCAATATGGTCAAGATATGGTATGTTTTGAGATGGTATAGAACTAGATGTGTATGGTTGAAGTATGGTAAAGTATACATGTTTAGGTAAGTTTGAATGTTTACAATTGAGGTTCCTTGAATGGCATATTGGTTGATTGGTTTAGGACTATTGAATTGGTCATTATATGTATGTTTTGGTATGGTCTTAATGCTTTGATTATGTGCTCAAAATGCTTTTAGGTACATGCTTGATTTGGTGATGGAAATGGCTTGATTTTGGACAATTTCATTTCCACCAGCCTGAGACATGAGCATGTGGCTCAGCCATGTGTGACATACAGCCAGGCGACACAGCCGTGTGTCCCTTTTAGGTTTTAATGCATGCAAGTCAGGTTGTTACACGGCATGAGACACGGGTGTGTGGAGCCATTTCGAGAGTTACACGGCCTGGTACACGGGCATGTGGCTTGGCCTTGTGGCCCAACTTAGAGAGTTACACGAGTGAGGTTATAGGCTAGGACACAGCTGCGTATCCCTATTTTGAAAGTTACACGGGCGTGTGTCTCAGCCGTGTGACCCCTACAGTTAAAATTTTCTAACTTTTTCCTAAACTTTCTAGATGTTTCCAATTTAGTCCTAGATTGTTTCTAAAGTATTTTTAGAGCCTCATGGGCTCGATTAAGGGACAATATATGTGTGAATGAGTGTTTTATATCATGTTATATCAATGTATGAAATGCATGATTTAATGTTGAAATGGTACAATAATGCTATGTAACACTAATATGGCGACGGATATGGGTTAGGGGTGTTACATGACTATCTAGACTGACAATACATTGGATTTGAACCAAATAGAATAGATCCTAAATTTGCCTCTGACATTCATAGTTTGGCATACTTAAATCCTGAGTGCATGGCGGACTATGTATGCGAGACTCGTACACTTTGATGTAAGTAAAAGTCTGAGTTTGATTATATAAGAAACTGAAAGCTGGTGCGTTGGGTGTACGACTTCTGTAGTACGTAGTGTCATTCAAAATAGTAGAATTCATGGCCCAAGACATGGGTAAATGATATCCTTTCATTAGCATTACCTGGTTGATGAAAAGTAAACATGGCCATGGGTCTTTCGTCTTTATGATGAATGACTTAATTACTATCGATAGTAATTAACTTTTCATGAAGAAAGATGTAATAGCTACCATGAGATAAAATAGAATCATATCAGGAGAACATATATTATCCCGAAGAGATCAAGAATATCCTATGAGGGTAACACACTTATGACAATGTCATTGGATGAGTACTGGGTAGTTGCTTTTTTAATTGTATGTCATTAGGGAGAATTCAGTCATGATACTGTAGTGAAATGACTTCGTGACTAAATGAGTTTATAATTAATAGATGAAAAGCTAGAACTTAATTGTAAATCATTTGAGCACTAATTACATATGTCCAATTGGTCCCTCTACTAGCTCGTTGAAACTAAAATTGAATTACGTGTTTGAATAGAAGTGAACGGAATTAATAGGAAAAGAGAAATAGGAAACATTCAAGAATTGTTATGGTATTTTCTGGAAAGGAAAAATGGAATCATTTGGAAATGAATGTAGCTTTCCAAAATGGAAATGGAAATAGAGATGATTCATTTGAAATTCTGTATGAATTACTTAAAAATTATAGGAAGGATGAGTTTATGTTTTTTAGCAGTTTTGACCTATACCTGACTCGATTTACTTGATTTGAATTTAGGATGTAACCAGACTCAAACACTTAACAAAAATTTAAGATGGGCAAAGGCTTTATTGAACGTGGTACTTTACTATTTAATTTTTATTCTTAGTAAAATATTTTGAAGATAACTATTTGTTCGATTACAACTGATTCTCAATAATAGTGTAAGAAAATATCACTTAAAACTTTAAAAAAAAAAGAGACTCAATTGTGGCGCATAGATCTATTTTCCATTTCAAAAAATTATTTTCGAAGTGAACCCCTGTATACATAATATCCCTCTATGATCATCCACATTGGCTTGGTCCCCTCTAGCGAACTGGTGCAAACTTAAAAACATGCATTTCAAAACAACATCCATAAGTTCAATGGAACTTAGTGAACCTCAACTAGTTTTACCTTTAAATGATGATGTTGGATTCCTCGACTTAAAAATTTAAGACCTCCTTTCAGACTTTGGAGAATACGTTTTTTATTCTTGGCGAATAATTATACATGTAACACCCCTAACCCGTACTTGATGCTAAAATAGGGTTACAAGGCATTACTGGATAACACACCTCATTCACAAACATTTATGCAATTATAATCAAAATCCATTCAAATGAATCACATTATCCCTTATAAAGTCTTAGGACACCTTAAATCATGTTTAGAAGTGGTTCGAAACTAAACTGGTAACATTTGCAAACTTTAGGAAACATAGAAAATTTTCCAACATTTAAGGGTCATACGCCCATGTGAATAGCCCGTGTGCCTCACACGACTACCAGACACACCCGTGTCATAGACCATGTGAAAATAGGCATACATACTGACTTGCACCACACGGCAAAGGACACGCCCATGTGCTGGGCCGTATGAAATCTAAGGGGGTTACTGCCTTGGGTTACACAGCCGACCATACGCCCATGTGCCAGCCTGTGTCCCACCCATGACCAGTAGACATGCCCGTGTGTCTAAGCCGAGTCAAAACTGTAGGGTATACTGACTTTAACTTGAAGGTTACCCCAGGGGACACACGGCCGTACAACATAATCGTGTGTCGCACACGGCTGAGGCACACGCCCGTGCCTCTGCCCCTGCGGACAGAAATAGGCCATTTGCAAAGACAATTTGCCACCCTTTTCTCATGCACACCTAGCCATTAAAATGGTATCATTTCAACACATATATAGGCAACCAAAATATGCTAATTCAATCACATAACATTCCATCATTCATCAACCATTTCAACAACTCAATTCCATATTCAAACATACCAAATTATTATGCCAAAATCATCAGAACTTATCTAATTTCCAAATGCATTTACTCATCAACTTATCCTCTATTTCATGACACAAATTGCACCATATCCCTATCTCAAAATCAAACTACAATATGCTAATCTTCCAAGCATTAATACATCATTTACTAAAAAACCAAATAACAACTATTTGGCTATATCAACAACTATGGCAAACATACCAAAATAAGCCAACATATAAGGCATTATGTACATAACATACATATCACCTATCAACATATAACAAAGCTAATATAAATGGCCATATTCCAACATTTACAAGCCAAATCTCATGGCTATAATCACAACTCAAAACATACCAAAATGACACTAGCCTATACATGTAACACCCCTAACCCGTATCTGCTACCAGATTAGGGTTATGAGGCATTACTATATGAAACACAGTTCAGCACACTCATTACTCACCTTTCATACACCAAGAATTAATAACCATTTAAAACTTATCAATTTCAAATATCCACAATTCACTTATTATAAATTCGAATACACGGGTCATAATTCCAATTCAGAAATAATCATACCTTACTGAACATATATCGCAAACAAGCACATTTCAAAAATTCCAACTAATTCAGTACGAACATATATCAAAACCCAACTGATTATGTTCCATAATTACTAAATTCGAACAAAACTTGTATATATCAAAGACATGTTCACATATTTAATACTTCCAATATTCAGTTCCTTATATTCATCGTATTAATGCCATATTCATAATTAAAATCATATTCCATTGTATATCATTACACTTCATACTTTGAATATATGCCAATTTCTTTCTCATTAATTGTATATCAAACATATCATTTGATAACTTCTGTACAAGTTCATAATAAAACCAATTGAATCATATTACATGAATTATTATTCAATCACATATGAAACTTAAATACATTATAACATGGCCAAACATACTAATGATGCATTAATATACAAGTGCACAATTCATCCTAAAAATAAAAGCCGTACTTAACACTTGAACACAAATAACACTCCAGCGTGCATCAAATTCATATCTTCATTAATATACCTAAACTTCATATTTTTATCCCATTAACTAACCCAAAACATACTTAATCATTACCATCATTAACCATTTGAACCCATACCAATACAATCAACCAAAACAATCATAAAACATATTCATTACTTACCACTTAGTAACCGAACCTGTTAAGTTAATATACTATCATCCATCACTCTAATTATACCACATTTCATATTTCCAAAATGAGCTAACTATTCAAACGACTACCAAAAGCAAACTCATTAAACATTTTTAATTAAGAACATGTAAAACCAAACTTAAGCATAATAAGCAAGTCATTTTCGCATGGCTTTAAATACATACTAATTCAAAATAATTAACTCCAAGACTAGCCTATACATGCTAAAAAACCGAGTCTCAAAAAATTATTTACTGAAATGATAACCGGATAGTGTGATGTCGTCTCTATTGACTTCCAACCCGAGCAAATCTCCAAAAATCTATAAACATAAGAAAAATAAAACACAGAGTAAGCTTTTAAGCTTAGTAAGCTCGTATCTTAATAAACTTAACATAACAAATACTTTCATTACAATGTCGTAAACATAATATGCTATCTCGCACAACCTTTCTAACTTTCATAACATGTTCTCTTATCAAATTATCATCATTCAATATTATACTTACTCACTTAACCAACTTTAACTTTCACAAGCTTATTCAATTAAATTTTCATACATGAACCCTTTCACACTTTCATATAGCCAAATGAACACATTATGGGAAATGACACATTTAATCATATATCTTTCTCATATGAATCTCGTATGATCATTTATAATCAAATTCACTTTTCATTCACATAGCATCTGACAAATTTCACATATGCAACTTTACAAATCACATATTATTCATTCATTTATGTTTTATTGGCACATAATCATATTTCATTTCCACATACATCACAATACATTCTTTGCACATATACATACCTTATTTTCTAATAGGTAATCCATTATCACGTACCTGATCGTTTTAGCTCGTTTAACGTATTCAACTACCATATCAGCAATAAATCTTTTAGGCATAAACTTATAATAATTCACCGGCATAAAGCTTGTATCTCACACCGGCACAAGGCCTACTAGACTCAAAGTCTAATTTTATACACCGGCAATAAGGTTGCTAGGCATAAGCCCGATTTAATTCACCAGCACAAGGCTTGCTAGCCTCAAAGCCTGAATATCACTATTATCGTCTCATAAATAATTCATGTAATACAGCATGTATACCTGTTCACTTTGCAGGATTTAATCATTCAATCACAATTTATAATTGCCTTTTGAATCATTCGATATTTCACACAGTAAGTGTCGTTCTCAATATCTCGTACACTAAGTTCCATTTTCAGTATTTCGTACACTGAGTGCCATATTTGATTGCCCCGCACACTAAGTGCCACATTTAGTCGATATATCGTCAGACATTAAAATATTCACATATATACAATTTATATGATATTAAAGCATTAGAAGCATAAATTTAACAATGCTTCTTGCATACAAACTTACCTGGCTAAATTGTAGATATACCAAAGTTCAGGGGCATTTTGGTAATTTTCCCATTTTCCTCGATTTTCCACCCGATCTTGATCATGCATTAGTCGAAAGTTGGAAGCTTATCCCATGGCTTCTCAAGCCTTCATATTCGGCTGGTAAAAAAGAGAATGAAAAAGATGACACCTTGATTCTTTTATTTTATTCATTTTATTATTATTTTTAACCAATTTACAATATTAACCTTTATACACTTTATTTATTACACCAAATGCCAAGCCATCATCTCCCACTATCTCTTTAATGGGCTAATTACCAAATAAGGACTTCCACTTTAGAGTTCTATAGCTATTTAATACCTTTAGCTTATAGAACACAACTTTTGCACTTTATGCGATTTAGTCCTTTTTGCTTAATTAACTATTGAAACGATAAAATTTTTCAACAAAACTTTAATACCATCTTATTTCCACTCCGTAAATATTTATAAAAATATTTACGACTAGGTTTATTAAAACAAGGTCCCGATACCTCATTTTCTAAATCCACTTGACCTTAGGGTCATACCACTTAAACTTAATAAATTGCTTATAAAATAAAAATCACAATATCAAAAATAGTTTTAAAATCACACTTAACTCGTAAATATTAAATATAATATTTACAAACCTACTCGTCGGATTTGGTGGCCCCGAAACCACTGTTCTGATTAACCCTGAAAATGGGCTGTTACAATACATGCCATATACCATATATACAAAGCCTCAAAAGTACCAACGCGATGATCAATAGTGCGATGATATTTCTCGACGATCTCTGAGTCCGAGCTAGCTTCGATAATATATAAAATATGGAAATAGCACACTGAGTAAGCTTTAAAAGCTTAGTAAGCCATATACAAATAAAGCTATCACATGAACATTTGCATTTCAATTCAAATATGTTTAACATAGCTAATTTCATTCAAATTCACAAACCTTTCCCATTGAACACATATATTCAATGTCTTAATCAAGTTCATCAAATATTTCCCCTTTTCAATACTCGTATGAATTTCGTACGTATCTGAATCGCTTAGTTCATTCACATATTCTTTCTCAACTTGACTTTGCCTGTTGAACTGTTCAGAATCATTAAGGATACAAAGAAATCAAATAAGCTCATACAATGCCATATCCCAGATATGGTCTTACATGTTATCACATATCGATTCCACTGTCCCAGACAGGGTTTTACACAACATTGATTAATGATGACAATGTCCCAGACATGGTCTTACACGTAATCTCAATACAATGCCAATGTTCTAGACATGGTCATACATGTAATCACATCTCGATAACCTAATGTCATGACATTTGTATTCTATACTATTCCTAGGGTTCATACGAGCTTCCAAATGTCGTAACTTTGTCGATTCATGTTTGTACTGGCTCGTTTGACATTCGTAGCAATTCAATGATAATAAAACATATATAATTCAATTCAAAAACATTTATTTGAAAATGAACTTACCTTCATTTGGAATAAACGGACGGAATCGACTATTCGTCAACTTTCGATTTTCCCCGATCTAATTCTGTTTTCTTTCGTTCTTGATCTCAATTAAGCCACACAAGTGTCGAACCCTAAATGAGCTTCAAGCTTTCTTTATTTTCTTTATTTTCGGTTATGGATGATGAAAATAAAGATGATAATGTTTTTGTTTTAATTATTTAAGCTTTAATACATAAATTACAAAAATAACCTTTGTTAAAACATTAATAAATCACCTAATTTCAGGCTATTAGTGTCCATTAACCTTATCAACGGCATAATAACATCATAAGGGCCTCATATTTAACAAACCATAGCTAATAAACACTTTTAACTTATAGCATGCCACTTTTGCATTTTACGCGATTACGTCCTTTTTCTCAAATTGAGGTATTAAACGATAAAATTAGCTCATGAAATTTTCACACATATATAATCACATACTGTAAACACCAAAAAAATATTAAAATAATTTTACGACCTCAAATTTTTGGTTCAAAAACCACTGTTTCGATTTAGCTAAATCCGGGCTATTACAACTCTCCCCCTTTAGGGATTTTCGTCCCCGAAAATCTTACCAGCGAATAGGATTGGATATTGCTTTCTCATAGCATCCTCGGGTTCCCATGTAGATTTTTCTACCCCATGTCAATGCCATAACAGTTTTACTAACGCTATTCTTCTATTTCTGAGCTATTTGATCTCACGAGCTAGAATTCGGATCTGTTCTTCACTATACGATAAATCTGACTGAATCTCCACTTCGGTCAGGGAAATAACATGTGAAGGATCGGATCTATACCTTTGTAGCATTGATACATGAAACATGTCATGAATCTTTTCTAACACAGACGACAATGGTAGCCAATAAGCCACTGGCCTGACTCGTTCGATAATCTGATACGATCCGATGAATCTCGGAATCGAAGTATTTTCTTCCACGGTGAAACTTTCAAAAATATTCTATCCTCGATCTGAAACTCAGTATCTTTCTGTTTCAAGTTTACATAAGATTTCTGTCGATCCGATGCTGCTTTTAAACTATCATGGATCACTTTCACTTTTTCTTCAATCTCTCTAATTAGATCAATACCATGAATCTTATGCTCGCTAAGTTCAGTCCAGTACAAAGGTGTTCAACATTTCTGACCGTATAAAGCTTCGTACAATGTCATTTTAATACTCGATTGAAAACTATTGTCATACGCAAATTCAATCAACAAAAAATACTTTTCCCACGTACCTTCGAACTCAAGAATGCAACATCTCAGCATATCTTCAAGTATCTAAATAATTCGTTCAGATTGACCATCCGTCTACGGCTGAAATGCGGTACTAAATTGTAATTTTGTACCCAATGCATCTTGTAGTTTCTTCCAAAATGGTGAAGTGAATTTTGGATCTCGATCTGATATAATTGAAATAGATACCCCGTGTAATCTCACAACCTCGAAGATATATAACTCAACTAACTTATCAAGGTAGAAACCTGTACGTACAAGAATGAACTGAGATGTCTTTTTCAATTTGTCAACAACAACCCAGATTGTATCTTTCTTACTCAGAGATAGGAGTAAACCCGAAACAAAATCCATAGTCACTCTATCCCATTTCCACTTGGGAATCATAATCGGCTGTAATAAACTAAACGATACCTGATGCTCATCTTTAACTTGCTGACAAATTAAACATTTAGACATGAACTCTAAAATGTCACATTTCATACCATGCCACCAATAGAGCTGATTCAAATCGTTATACATTTTCATGCTTTCTGGATAAACAGGTAAATGACTACTATGAGCTTCATTCAAAATCATCTGAATCAACTCAAAATTTCTTGGAACACATATTCAGCCTCTGAATCAACTTTAAACTCTGAATCAGTGTTTGAATCACATTGAGCTCGTTTAAATAACATTTCATTATCAACTTTTTGAGCTTCATAAATCTGCTGAACAAACAACGGTTTCATTGCACGTAGATCCAACTGAGTATTCATTGCACTAGAGAAAACAAAGATTTTTGGCTTAATGCATCGGCAACAACATTTGGCTTTTCCCAGATGATAGTCAATCACTAGCTCGTAATCTTTTAACAATTCTAGCCATCTCCGTTGTCATAAATTCAAATCTTTCTGAATTATTAAATATTTCAAACTCTTGTGATCTAAATAAACATGGCATTTCTCACCAAACAGATAATGACGCCAAATTTTCAATACGAACACAATAACTTCTAATTCTAAACAATGCGTTGGGTAATTCTTTTCATGTGGCTTCAACTGTCTCGAGGCATAAGTTATAACTTTACCTTCCTGCATCAAAACACAACCCAGGCCATTCAATGATGCATAACTATAGATCACAAATTCTTTACCCAATCCTGGTTGTACTAATATTGGAGCTTCAGCCAAAAGAGCTTTTAGCTGATCAAAACTTTTTTGATATTTCTCGGGCCATTCAGACTTTACATTTTTCTAAAGCAATCTCGTCAACAGAGTCACAATCATCGAAAAACCTTTTACAAACTGTCGGTAATAGCCAACGAGTCCTAAAAACTACAGACTTCAGAAATATTTCTTGGAGGCTTCCAATGCTTTATTGCAGAAATCTTAATCGGATCGACTCGAATACCAGATGCTGATCAAATATGCCCTAGAAAACCAACCTCACGTAACTGTAGGAGTCAAACAACCAAGCCACATGCCGATGTGCCAGGCTGTGTAACTTTCGAAATGCAACCTTTAAAAACCTAGAGGGGACACACGACCGTGTCACCTAGCCCCGTGTGTCACACACGGATGAGACATACGCTCGTGTTTCTAACCGTGTGGACGAAAAATAGGCTATTTCCAAGCCATTTTTCTCACCAATTCATGCACACACCTATAACCAGTTTACCACATGTAATCAAGCATCCCAAAGTACACCAAACCATACAATAACAAGCTATCCAAGTAGGTACAAATTCGTACAACCAATATGCCTAAAAGGCACCTCAATCACAACAAATAAACATGTATAACTAAATGCTTAGTTTAGCCAAAACTTACCATTTTGTACACATATCAAATCCACACTCATATGTACCTAAGTTACCATTTAACATTTAGCATCATAAGCCACAAATACCAACTACATTTTTAATACCAAAATAACCATGTTCAACTTCCATTATCTAAGCATCATAAAGACTATAAAGTCATCCATCAAAAGGCCACATACATATATCCACATATCAACCATTTAAATCATTCAAAATACCAAATTCACAAGCCAAAACATAATGGCTATAACATCAATCAAAAACACCTATATAAGTGCATATTTATCCAATTATCAATTAACTTGTTTCCATGCCAAAACATAACATAATTGCTACATAATCACCACACCATATTAGATTCCTGCCATATTTAGTTCAAAACATTTCCAAAGCATACAATATCTTGACCATTTGAGGTCAATTCATCATATATCACTTTGGCCATTCAAACATGTTTAAAACATTATTAAATTAACACATATCAATAGGGCACCAAATGTACCAAGGCTACATCACCCAAAATGACATATACATGCCAAACATATCATCTAACATTCAACTAATCATCATCCATAAGTTCACCTAGACATGCCATTATAACCTTAACCAAGACATCAAAATCTATTGATATGATCATTGGATAGTGTGATGGATCTCTGACTAGTTTCCAACCCGATCGAGCTTCTGATAATTTGAAAAGTAAGGAAAACCAACTACGTAAGCAAAGTGTAACACCCCAAACTCGGCCCAGACATTATGGCCGAATCTGACGATGTCACATGAAAGTGCTTTCGAAATCTAAGTCGTTGATAAGCCATTTTTGTTATCTTTTATTATCTCTAAATCAAGTTATTTGTTTTCAAAACCTTATCCATTGATTTACAAGTCGTTATAAATAGCGGGAGTTCTTAAAATGATTTATGTAGCGGTGAGTGTTTTGAAAGAAAACATTTGTAACTTTTGAAAACCCATGTTTTCCAACCACTAGCAATTATAAATCATAAGCAATGGAAACAAATCCCAAAATTAAGGTAAAAATCCATAAAGGTCTTATCATAGTAAAAATAACCCCAAATAATAAGACTTATAATCATAATCAGATACGAAAATATAAGCGGTTGTGTGGCCACCTTTGAGTCCCTCGCTGCACCGATCCAACAATGACTAAGGATTACATGCGCATTGAAACAAAAGGGGTGAGTTTAGGAAAAATCAGTTTGTAATCCCCATGCACAAAAAACAGATAGCGTACAGATAAACACAATCTGGGCATAGGCCCTTTTTCAGTAACAGTGTCAGTCCAGTTTAGGCCTTAACCCATCTCAGTACAGTAACAGTCACATGTATGTAATCACAAGATTCCTACCCAACCAGCCTCTACACACAATCTCCGTCCAACCCTACACTCCATGTGGGGTTATAATCAACCCACCCAACCCTACGCTTCAAGTAGTACCGAATGCGGCACTAAATAGTAATATGCAGCTGAGCTGCCAGGGAATTAGGCTCAAGGCCTTTTAGTGCACTTCCTCCAAATAATATAATCCCTAACACAATGCAATACAATATACAACATGTCATGCCAAATCATAGTATTATAGATGCATTCTGTAAAGTTCTAGCATCATGCCTCATATACAGCCATACAGATATTTATATCATACAAGGGTATAATTGTCATTTCAGTCAAACAGAGGTCTAAATACACTTAACGACCCAACAGTAGGTTCACAGTCGTCTCGGGCGACCTATACAACCTTAGCAATTTAACAATGAAAATGAGCCCATAAGCCCATGTCGTTTGCCCAGGTGGGCCCACAAGCCCGTATGGCCCATAAGGCCCAAAAATGGCCTTAGTCGTGTGGATCGCACGGCTTGGCCCAATAATCCTACATGCCCGTGTGGTTCACTAGTGTGGGGCCCACTCAGCTCAATTCGGCTCGGCTCATGAATCGAATATGGCCTTCCTTGTTGATCACACGCCCGTGTTCAAACACATGGTCTACCACACGGGCAACTGCACACCTATGTGGCGTCGACGATTCAAATTTTTGGCTTTATGCTGGGCTCAGTTTGCAAAGTTGTATTACACACATTTGATGTGATTTGAACTTAATCGCACTTCAAGTACTCCTACACCTAGATTTAACCAAAATGTCATTTAATCAATTACCTAACTCATTATTCAAATGGAACCTAATGAAGTTAAAAATCAATCACAATCGCAACATCCTTACCGAAATCAATTGAAATCGCACCCTTAGTCCCTTGAAAACACACCAAACAACAATGGCCTCCACCTAACATGAAAGTCACCCAATGTTTTCATTAAACTTATATTTGAATTACACTACAATCTCAATTAAACCACACTTACCACTCAAGACCACCTTTTATTCAATAACTTATAACACATTACAACAAACACCTAAATCACTTGCCAAATGACGACAGAGCAAAGTGTAATTTAGTAATGCAGTGAAACAAACCGAAGAGGAGAATTGAAGCTAAAAAAGCAAAATAGAGGGGGAAACGATAAGAAGAGGAAAAGGAAATGAAAAAGATGCCAAGGAAAAAGAAAAATCAAAAGGGGACAGAAAATAAAGCAAAGAATTACCTAGCAACGTTCGGCCAAAGAAACATGCACGATGATGCACATCCTGCTAGAGGAAAAGAGAACTTAGAGTCAAAACAATTTGAGGGAAGAAAGGGGAACCGAAATCTCTGGAAAAAAATGGAAGAAAGATAAAAGAAAAGAAGAGAACAGCCAAAAAAAATAACTCGGCAGCCACTGAAAGAGTTTAGGCAGCAAAAACCAATTCAGCAAAGAAATAGAGAAGAGGAAAAATTCAACAGGAGAGAAAATTTGGAAAAAGAGGAAGAGTGGCCGAATTTTCCTCTACCTAATTCTGTTCTATCACAACTCCTCCCTCCACATTTTTCTTCCCATATCACTCCAACACTATCCCCTCAACTAGCGAATTCAAATCCCACCCAAACTCTACAGAATTTTGGTCAAACCACAATACTCCCACAACACCAGCAGTGATCGCCTGATTCGTAACAAGTAATAAATATTTATAATGAAGATCAAACCTAGACTAACTATTATCACGATGAAAAGGCAAGCACACCTATTGAAAAATAGTATAGTAATGGCAAGACCGGGATATCGTACCCAAGGGAACCAAAAGTACTAGTAATAACTATCTTTTTATTATCTAGCCTAATAATAAAAGGGTTTGTTTTAATTAACTAATTATTTAAACTAAGAACGCACAGAGAAAAGAATTGGGGAATTGCTTTTGGGAAAATCGACTGACTTAAGACAATACCTAAGGAAAAATCCACCTAGACTTTACTTGTTATTCTAACTCTGAATCGGACGATTTATTCATTTAACTTGTTCCATAGAGATCCCTAAGTTATGTTATTATCCCTATTCAAGACTAATAACGTCTAATCCCTAGATTGAATAACCGAGACTTTTCTCTAATTAACACTCTAGGGTTGTATTAACTCGATCTATGGATCCCCTTATTGGGTTTCACCCTAATCCTACAAAATCTTGTCACCCTATTTCTAGGCGCACAATCAGCTTCGCTTAATTATGGAAAATGTACTCTTAGACAGGGTCTATTCCTACTCTGAATAAGAGCATGTCTTGAATCAATATCCGGGGATATCAAAACAAGAATTAAGAACACATAATTAAGAACAAGTTAAATATTTGTCATACGATTAAGAAAATAATAACAAGATTCGTCTTAGGTTTCATTCCCTTAGGTATTTAGGGGATTTAGTTCATAACTAAATAAGGAAACATCTCAGAAGAATAAAGAATACAAAACATAAAGAAAACCCAAAACTCCTGAAGGGGAATTGTGGAGAGATCTTCAATATTGATGATGAATCTAGCTTCTGAGATGGATCAATCGGCTCCCTTGGGGTAATTCCTTACCCCTCTTCTCCGTCTCCCCTTTTCTCATCCTCTAGTGTGTATTTATAGGCTTTGGAATGCCTAGAAACCCTCCAAACTGGCCTTTTCCAAATTGGACTTAACTTGGGCTCAGTAGGGACATGCCCGTGTGACACGGTCGTGTGACGTGATTGCCAGGCCGTGTTCAGTCTGTTAAATTGAAAAAGGTCGTGTGGGTCAATGGCCAGGCCGTGTGAATCATGAAAGCCTTGGTCGACACCCTTGAAAGACACGGGCGTGTGAGTTGCCCGTGTAGCAAGGCTAAAGTGTGTTATCTTCTCGATTTGGTCCGTTTTGTCCCCTTTTTGGCTCGTTTTTGGCTTATTTTGACTCTTGGTGCTCTCCTGAGTACAAAACATGAAATTAAAGCATTAGGAGCATCGAATTCACCAATTCTAATGAGAAATCATCCATAAAATGCATTAATCATGAGGTAAAAATATGTATAATTTACGGTTTATCAAATACCCCCACACTTAAGCATTTGCTTGTCCTCAAGCAAAATTCTCATCTCATAATTAGAATAAATCCTTCTCAACTTATAATTTCTATAAATAATATCTCAAATTAATCCATATGTAATCATACATTGAGAATTTAACTAAAAGAACATAAAAGTTTCAATCATTCCAAGTTGAGCATTTTATCCCGAAAATATAAGTGTCTTCCCTCATCTAAGTAATTACCTTTAATTCAGAATATCACAGAGTTTTACATCCTCACTAAAGATTCACCCAAATCACTTGAGGTGTTTTATGGACAATAAAGGAAGCACTCAATAGTTAACAATGGAAAGTCATTACCATAAGTGTTTTAAGATGATACATCAATCAAAAGGTCTTTAGAGGGTTGTAATGAGGCTTGGTTAAGGGGTGTGGTCACAAGCTGAAAGAAAGGGTTAGAATCGAGATTGAATTGAAAAGTTGCCTAACTAGAAAAAGAGTTAATATCACTTGCGTACAACAGAGCTTCTCTCAGAATATGAAATTACAAATATGCATACATAATTGTGTTTTTTTTTAAGAACAAGTTAAATAATATAGACTAAATATTAAGAAAAAAACATAGCTAGGCAATCCATTCAACTCAAATCTCAAAAAAATAGGGATTAATTTAGGGGATTTCAACAATAATGGGTTAAAGGTTAACATTAAGGGTAATACAAGAATTGGTTTGTTGGGCTCAAGGGGGTTTACTAGGGGTTAATCGTGGAGGTAGGCTTTTCATGGCATGAGTGGGTTAATCCTAAGTGCCTTAATCATTTTGATATATCAAATCAAATGGTGTGGTCTCGACATGCATAATCGAGCAAGTTCTAGAATAACAGTTCAATACTAACGCACTCAAAGAAATAATAAAAGTGAGCATGAAAGGATGAATATATGCTCAAAAGGCTCAAAAATCTAACAAAAAAATTATGGCTTTTTGATGTTTAGACTGTGAATTCTAATCCAAAGTAATACCTAGACTTGGGGAAACAACCTATAATTTAATTTCTTAAAAATCAACTTATCATGCTTGATTCTCTAATGTCTTAAAGTTTAAATAATCAATGCATAAATCCCTATGTTTTAATCCAAAATATATCAATCAAAATCATAAATCAATTAAAATTTATCCTAAATATGATATGCGAGTTTTTCATGAGAACAAGTTATTCAGGGATCTTTTTCGGATAGTGAAGTAAATACCCCCCACACTTAAGATGTTAAATGTACAATGATAGATGTTAGAGAATAAAAATAAGATAGGGAGAGAAGTGAAACTTCCTGTATGATGAATTCCTAGAACTTAGAGTTTTGGAGAGTGATCGGTTTGAGAGTGGAGGAGGATACTTCGGCAGTCGTAGAGGTTCATTAGGCCATAAGTCCTGTACCAAAATAATATTATATCTAGTTGTAGCTATGGTCGTGGTCGAGCAGGACATGGCAGTCGTGGAGAACCTTCCCCGGTGGAGTTGTAGTTCCTATGTGGTGATGAGTTTAGGAGTCTTATATAACTGTGATAAAATCAGGAACGTTTTAAGAGATATTAGGAAGTATAAGGATTCGAAAAGAAATAACCGAAATAAAGAATAGAAATAAAATTCTAAAATCTAATAAAAATAATAGAAATAGTTTCAATAATAAGTAAAAACAGAAAATAATAAATAAATATTTCTTAACATCTTCATCGCTGGATGGTTCGCGAGGCGGGACTGGCGATGAGATGGGAAGGTGCTGACAACTCTGCTGTAGAGTAGCATCAATGTTGTCAAATTGTTGAAAACACTGAAGCTTGAATCGGGTGAGGTGCTCAGAGATGTTAGCATATGAAGCTGCCACATGAACTGGATGAGAGGGTAGTGGTAGCTAAGAATAGGGATCAGGGAGTGGGGAAGGGGAGATTCCAGCTAGGGCTTTTGAAAGGAAGAAGAAAATGAACAGTGATTTGCTTATATAGGGGAGGCCCACACGGCCTAGGGCCACGCTCGTGTACTTATGATGGTGAGCCCGTGTGTTTCGAATTTTGCAATTTTAGGTCGTGATTGGCTATTCTCCCACACCCATGTGTCTTGGGCGTGTGTGTTACACGGCTATATCACATGGTCGTACCTAGCGTTGTTTGCTTCTCTCCCGCCCATGTTAAGGTACCACGCCCGTGTATTGTTATCCACGGCTTAACGGCACGGGCATGTCTCACGCCCGTGTTGAAGAAATAGAATTGAGCCTTGTCCCTGGCACGCCCGTGGGTTTCCATTCCCACGCTCGTGTACGTATCAAGTTCACCCACGGCCATGTCGCACGGCCGTGGGGATTTATCGCATCCCGTGTTTTGAGGAAATCATTTACCCTATTTTCGCACGGCCGTATCGCACAGCTGTGTTTCCCTTCGTGTTGAGGACACGGCTTTAAGCACGGCCGTGTGGTGCTGGGAACTTGTGCTTCAAATACTCTGTTAGTGACTTAAATGTTTAAAGCTTGAATTTAAAATAATTTAAAATGGTTAGTACTCGGGTTGCCTCTCGAGAAGCACTTGTTTATAGTCTAAGCTTGACTGTTACCTTGTTAGTATACTCAGGGCAGTTTGTGGAGTCGTAGCTCCACTCCATCGACTTTAAAATCCTCACCATTATAAAGTTTGAAACGTTGTCCGTTTACTTTGAAAGTACGATATAATGGGTGACTTACCTCTATCGTACCATATGGATGAACAGATTGAATTACGAAGGGTCATGACCATCATGATTTTAGTTTCCCGGGAAACAATTTGAGTCTTGAGTTGTATAGTAAGACAAGATCTCCAACTTCAAATTGTTTCCGTTGCTTTAAACGAATATCATGGCGCCGCTTTGTTACTTCCTTGTATAGGCATGAATTTTCATATGCATTGGCTCACCATTCATCGAGCTCGTTCAGCTGCATCAACCAGTTTTTTCCTACAAGTTCAGGATCAAGGTTTAGAAATTTAATAGCCCAAAAAGTTTTATGCTCTAGTTCGGATGGGAGATGACAACTTTTTCCATAAACAAGTCTGTAAGGTGATGTCCCTATAGGAGTCTTAAAAGCGGTTCTATAATGTCACAGCCCTAATTTGACCCTAGTCGAAAAGTGGTTTTGGGACCACAAAACCAAGTCACAAAAATAATTAACCATTATATTCTATGCTTATAATATGTGTAAATGCATGTGTGAAAGTTTCATGCTTTGATTTTTTCATTTGTATGTCAAATTTATTAAATAGGACTTATATGAGACATTTTTTAAATGTGATAGGTTAATTTAAAATGGTCTATTAATGCATGTTATAAAAAAAAGTGAACTTGAATGTCAAATTGTCCTTTTTTTTATAGTGGCCGGTCATGATGTTGTTTTATCCATATTATATGTATTTTATATTAATATTATTTTCAACTAAATGAATTAAAGAATTAAGGGAAATAAAATAATGGGCAGTGGGAGGAGAAACCAAAGTGGTTCATCTTTGCTCCTCCATTGCCGAAACTAGAAGGGAGAAAGAAGAAAATTCTCCATTAAATTTCGGCTAAGGTGATTGCTAGAAGAAGGTATGTATAATGCCACTCTTGGAAATGTATGCATAATTTGGATGATTAGTTTGAATTCTTCCAATTTCTTGGTTTGAATTTAGGTTATTTTGGAGGGTTGAAATTCGGCCAAGGAACTTGAAATTCTTAGTTGATGCTTTGATGTCATTAGTATGGATAATTATGTTGGATATGTTGAGTTGTTAGTTGTTTTAGCTTGAAAGTTAAGGTTAGTATTTGTTTATAGGATTGCCGAATTTAAATTTAAGGTGAAAAGAAATTAAGTATTCGGTCATGCTATAGATTCATGATGAAAAATGTTTAATGCTTTATATGTTATATAATTGTACTTGTGAGTGAATTTGAGAATTTCTAAACTGTTGTTTGGAGGTGCCGAATGTGGTTTTGGATGTGTCTTAAGGAATAAAATTATGTGGCTAGAGTTTAAGGACATTCGGCCAAAGTTCTTATGTGATAGCAAATTCGGTATAAATGTTTAAGTATTATGCATTTTATATTTGATGTCTTGATGAATAAGTAGTGGTTTATTGAAGTGAAAAAGTTAAATTTTGAGTTTTAGTTAAGTATGTGCATTCGGCATTTCTTAATTAACATTAGAGATGAGTGCATGAAATCGGCATGTGTATTTGTAAAAATGCTGAATGTGAACTTGAGTAATGATTTGAGCACGATGTGTTATATTGAGATTATGCTTAAGTGAAATTATAGATATATGTGATGAAATTGATTGGTGATATACATGTTTAAATAATATGAATGCAAAGAGTTGTGAAAAAGTAAATTGTAGTAAATCTGCTCGGGACAGCAGCTGTAACGTGAATTTGGAAAAATCACCATAAATTGTGGGAGTGGAGTTAGAAGCTGAATAAACTATTTAATTAAAGCTTAATGAGTCTAGTTTCAAATGAAATCAATGAGAACATATTTTAACTTCTGTACAATTAGAAATTTGATTCGTAGTAAAAGGTGGTCAAATTAGTCAAACAGTGAAACTGGGGAAACTTTAAGAAAAATCTGGTATTTATTGGCCTAACTAAAAATTCTGAAACTTTTATGGATAAAAGATATATGAGTCTATTTTCATTTAAATTTTACAGCAATTGATTTGGAGTTTCGTAGCTCCAGTTATAAATTATTTAGTGACTGTTGCTCAGGAAGACAACTTATTGTGAATTTGTGATTTTGTGGTAAACATTGATAAAAAAAATTTGTTAATGAGTTGCTTAATGTTTTCTTATAAACTTACTATGATCTATACATGTGAAAGTCGAATATATATATTATATTCCTGAAGTAATGCTTGAATAGTCGAATAATGACTAGTTTAAAATTTTTGAATTTAAGCTCAAGAGCAAAGGGGATCAAAGTTGGATAGGGGAAAAGAGAAAGTAATTGAGTAGCCTTTCCGCAACCATTCAAGTATATCCGAGGTAATTTTTGAGTAGTAACCTTTAGTATATAATTGATGATGCTTTGATATGTATATATATTAGATGAATTGTGACCTTTTGGTTCTACTTGAATTAAGTTGTATGATAAATAATTTATGTATATGACTTATAGTCGAATAGTCACTATGGGTTAAGCTTGAATGATGAAATGGATATGTAATATTTATGTATGAATTTTGAACCGAAATGTAAATGATGGTGTTCATATGGAGCTTATATCCGAATGTAGCAAATGACTACTAATGTGATATGTTGAATGAGATGTGTTAATATATGATTAAATATGCATGATATTTGATGTGTATCTGGGCTTAAAGACCCGCAGGCTATATGCTGGAATTATATCAGGGTTAAATCTCGCAAGCTTCGTGCTAGTAATATATCTGGGTTAAATCCCACAGGCTTCGTGCTGGTATTATATCCGGGTTAAATCCCGCAGGCCTAGTACTGGTATTATATCTGAGATTAAAGTCCCGCAGGTTTTGTGCTGGTGACTAGATTCGGGTTTTAAACCTAGCAGGCTTAACGCCAGTGATTCGAGTAAGATTATGGATTCGACAGCTCGAGGTAGACTACTATTGATTATGTAAGATACATTATGATATTCAGGTACGTATTAGGTACTCGTATGTGAATTGATTTTTTTAAAGTGAATTATTAGTATCAAAGAATGACATATGTGTGTGAATGATTATTATATCTACAAATAAGAGCATGACCTATTCGGTCGATGTCTGCCATTACATGAAAGTATGTGACTTAAATTAATTGTATGAGCGATAAAGTAAAGTAAAGTATGTGCAGAAATTTCTTTGTGTATTTATATATTTATATACATATATATTCGGCCAATAGGCTTTTTAATTGGTGTACTTGTGTATATTCGGCCAAGTGATTTGTAATTAGAATATTCGTTTTGTGATACTAAATGCTCGTTTTAAATGACAAGTTTTAATTGTTTGAATTGCTTAAAACTTACTAAGCTTTGAAAGCTTACTCTGTTCTTTATTTCTTTGTTTTATTGATTGTTGATTTTGGCCACCGACTCGGGGATCGTCAGCAGTTCATCACACTATTGATCATTTTGGTAATATTATATTTTGGAGTTGATGTGGCATGTATAAGTTAGACTGTTGAGAACGATATTTTGTAAATGTAAATATTTAGCCATATGAATATGGCATATGATCTTGAATGTTTGTATAGTTTTCAGTTTGATTTTGGATTGTGTTCAATGACTATATGAATGTGATAATTAAATGTTTAGTTCGATAATACCTCTTAACCTTAATCCGGTGATTGGATATGAGTTAGGGGTGTTACATTTTATTGGTATCAGAGCTATGATTTAGTCGATTCTAGGACTAACGTAGCGTATATGAGTCTAGCCATACATGCCATTATGTGATAATACGATGGTGTGAGGATTTCTGACAGTTAAAAATGTGTTTTCGTATAGTAATGGATCTCGATCCCGATCGAGCGATAGCTGATGATATCGAGAGTGTAGCGCCTGCTCCCGCCCACGGGACAGCGCCGGTGGACTCTCAACCTATTGCGAGCAATCAAAATGACGAGGCTAGACAAGCCTTTTATAATATGATGAATGATTGGTTCAACCAATACATTCGAACTAATACAGCTACTCCACAACCCCCACGCCCGAATAATACACTCCCTGCACCTACGATACCTCCGGTAATTGATCAGATGAGGTTGAATAAGCCCTCGGTTGACAAAATTCGAAAGCATGAGGCTACTGAATTTAAAGCTACAGATAGTGATGATGCTGAGCAAGCTAAATTTTGGTTGGACAATACTATCCGAGTGTTCGATGAACTGTCTTACACACCCGATGAATGCCTAAAATGTGCTATATCTTTGCTACGTGATTCTACCTACTATTGGTGGAATACATTGGTTTCTGTTGTGCCCAGTGAGCGAGTGACTTTGGAGTTCTTCCAAACCGAGTTCCAGAAAAAGTATATCAGCCAGAGATTCATCGATTAGAAATGAAAAGAATTTCTTGAACCTAAACAGGGTTCTATGTCAGTTACTGATTATGAATGAAAATTTGTGAGACTTAGCCGGTATGCCCGAGAATGTGTTTCTTTAGAAGCTATTATGTGTAAACATTTTGAAGATGGATTGAATGAAGATATAAAACTATTTGTTGGCATTCTTGAAATCAGAGAGTTTTTAGTACTTGTCGAGCGAGCTTGCAAAGCCGAAGAGCTCAGTAAAGAGAAACGAAAAGCTAAAGATGGAGCTAGAGAGTTCCGTAAAAGATCTTCTGGAAAGCCCTTTCAGCAGTCACTGAAGAAATTCTGAGATGATTCAGGCCGATCTAAAAACACTTCGGGCTTCTCTAGACGAGACTGTGATAGACCCCTTGTGAGTATGCGAGCCACTTCAATTGCCAGTGTTGGAGACGATCGTCGGGATAGGACCGAGTGCAAGTTTTGTGGAAAATGGCATTCGGGGAGTTGTAGATTTCATGACCGCTCCTGTTATAAGTGTGGATCAACTGACCACTTTATCAAGGACTGCCCGAGATTGTCTGAGCAGAATATGAATCAGAGTGCGAAACCGAGTACTACTACAGCACGAGGTAGACCACCTAGAAATACAATAAATGCTAGCGGCGGTCAAAGAGGATCTAGAGATGCTACGACCAGATCCGAGGCTCGTACCCCTGCTAGAGCTTACGTTATACGTGCACGCGAGGATGCTTCTTCGCCTGATGTTATTACCGGTACTTTCACTCTCTTTGATACTGATGTGATTGCATTGATTGACCCTGGTTCTACTCATTCATATGTATGTGAGACTTTAGCATCCAGTAAGACTCTACCTGTTGAGTCTACTGAGTTCGTGATTCGAGTGTCGAATCCCTTGGGTCGATATGTACTAGTCGACAAAGTGTGCAGGAAATGCCCCTTGATAATCCGAGGTTCCTGTTTTCCAGCCGACTTGATGCTTTTACCGTTTGATGAATTTGATGTTATTGTCGGTATGGATTGGTTGATCGTACATGACGCAGTTGTGAAGTGCAAAAGAAAAACTATTGATTTGAGATGTGCAAATGATGAGATAATCCGAGTTGAGTCTACTGATTTGAACGGGTTACCAGCAGTAATATCCTCGATGTTGGCTCAGAAATATGTAAAAAAAAAGGGTGTGAAGCATATCTTGCGTACATACTTAATAGTAAAGAGTCAGAAAAGAAACTTGAATCAGTGCCAGTGGTTTGTGAATATTCGGATGTTTTTCCTGAGGAGTTACCGGGATTACCACCTGTTCGAGAGGTAGAGTTTGGCATTGAACTTGTACCTGGGACTACACCAATTTCAATAGCTTCATATCGTATGGCACCAACCGAATTAAAGAAATTGAAAGCTCAGTTGCAAGAGTTGACGAATAGAGGTTTCGCTCGACCGAGTTTCTCACCTTGGGGTGCACCAGTATTGTTTGTGAAAAAGAAAGAAGGAACTATGAGAATGTGCATCGACTATCGTCAATTAAATAAAATGACAATAAAAAACAAATATCCGTTACCGTGTATTGATGATTTGTTTGATCAGCTAAAAGGAGCCTCAGTGCTTTCGAAGATAGATTTGAGATCGGGTTATTATCAGTTGCGAGTTCGAGACTCAGATGTGCCTAAAACTGCTTTCAGAACGAGATACGGTCACTACGAGTTCTTAGTGATGCCGTTTGGGCTCACTAATGCCCCTACGGTATTTATGGACTTGATGAATCGGATCTTCAGACAGTATTTGGACCAGTTTGTAGTTGTGTTTATAGACAACATTTCGATCTATTCGCAAGATGAAACCGAACATGCCGAGCACCTGAGATTAGTGTTGCAGATTTTACGTGGCAAGCAGTTATATGCTAAGTTCAGTAAATGTGAGTTCTGGTTGAGAGAAGTTAGCTTTTTGGGGCATGTGGTATCTGCATCGGGTATTCGTGTTGATCTGAGTAAAATATCAGCCATACTTGATTGGAAGCCTCCTAGAAATGTTATTGAAGTTCGGAGCTTTTTGGGACTTGCTGGTTACTACAGACAGTTTGTAAAGGGTTTCTCAATGATAGCCACACCAATGACGAAGCTACTTCAGAAAGATGTTAAATTCGAATGGTAAGAAAAGTGCCAGAAAAGTTTCAACCAACTGAAAACCTATTTGACTGAAGCTCCAGTGTTAGTGCAACCTGAATCCGGTAAAGAGTTTGTCATTTACAGTGATGCGTCCTTACATGGGCTGGGTTGTGTATTGATGTAAGAAGGTCGAGTTGTAGCTTATGCTTCGAGGCAATTGAAGCCACATGAGAAAAACTATCTGACCCATGATCTCGAATTAGCTGCCATCATATTTGCTTTGAAAATATGGCGACACTACTTATTTGGAGAGAGGTGTCATATATATTCGGATCACAAAAGCCTCAAATATTTGATCACTCAAAGAGATTTGAATCTGAGACAAAGACATTGGCTTGAATTGTTGAAAGATTACGAGTTTGTCATTGACTATCACCCGGGAAAGGCTAATGTGGTTGCCGATGCTTTAAGTCGCAAGTCACTGTTTGCTTTGCGAGTGATGAATGTACACTTGTCCGTTTCATTCGATAATGTGTTAGTATTAGAATTAAAATCCAAACCGTTATTGATTCATCAAATATGTGAAACTCAGAAAGTCGATGATGAATTGGTTGCTAAACGAGCTGAATGTGTTTTGAATGTGGATTCAGAGTTTCAAATTGACAATAATGATTGTTTAAGGTTCAGAAGTCGATTGTGTGTTCCAAGAAATTTGGAACTTATTTTGATGATTTTGAGCAAGGCTCATAGTAGCCGAATGTCAGTTCACCCGGGTAGTACGAAAATGTACAACGATCTGAAACGTCAGTATTGGTGGCATGGTATGAAACGAGACATTTCTGACTTTGTCTCGAAATGTTTGATATGTCAACAAGTGAAAGCGGAACATCAAGTGCCTTCGGGTTTACTTCAGCCGATCATGATACCCGAGTGGAAGTGGGATCGAGTCACGATGGATTTTGTGTCTGGGTTACCTTTGTCACCGAGCAAGAAAGATGCGACATGGGTTGTTGTGGATAGATTGACTAAATCAGCTTATTTCATTCCCGTACGTACGGATTTCTCACTTGATAACTTAGCCGAGTTGTATGTCTCTCAGATTGTCAGATTACACGGGGTACCTATTTCAATTGTGTCAAATAGAGACCCAAGATTTACATCAAGGTTTTGGAAGAAATTACAAGATTCTCTTGGTACCAAACTACATTTTAGCACCGTGTTTCATCCTCAGACGGACGGTCAATCAGAACGAGTAATTCAGATACTCGAGGATATGTTGAGATGTTGCATCCTTGAGTTTAGTAGTTCATGGGAATGATATTTTCCTTTGATTGAATACGCTTACAACAATAGTTTTCAATCAAGCATTAAGATGACACCTTACGAGGCTTTGTACGGTCGTAAATGCCGTACACTGTTGTTTTGGACCGAGCTTAGTGAAAGTAAAATCTTCGGGGTTGATTTGATTAAAGATGTTGAACAGAAAGTAAAAGTGATCCGTGAAAGTCTGAAAGAAACTTCAGATAGTCAGAAGTCATATGCGGATTTAAAACGACAAGACATTGAGTATCAGGTCGGAGACAAAGTGTTTCTTAAAGTTTCACCTTGGAAAAAGGTGCTCAGATATGGCTGTAAGGGCAAATTGAGTTCGAGGTTCATCTGGCCGTATGTAATATCTGAACGAGTTGGGCCAGTCGAATACAGATTGATTTTACCCCCTGAACTTGAAAAGATTCATAACATTTTTCATGTTTCGATGCTTCGACGTTATAGATCCGATCCATCGCATATAATTAATCCATCAGAGGTTGAGATTCAATCTGATTTGAGTTACGAAGAAGAACCAGTTCGTATTTTCGCTCGAGAAATAAAAGAACTACGAAATAAGAAAATTTCTTTAGTGAAAGTATTGTGGCTCAAACAAGGAGTAGAAGAAGCTACTTGGGAGCTTGAGGGCTCTATGAAAGAACGATATCCTAACTTATTCACCGGTAAGAATTTTCAGGGACGCAAATTTCTATGGAGGGGAGAGTTGTGACAGCCTTAATTTGACCCTAGTCGGAAAGTGGTTTCGGGACCACAAAATCGAGTCACAAAAATAATTAACCATTATATTCTATGCTTATAATATGTGTAAATGCATGTGTGAAAGTTTCATGCTTTGATTTTGTCATTTGTATGTGAGAATTATTAAATAGGACTTATGTGAGACATTTTTGAAATGTGATAGGTTAATTTAAAATGGTCTATTAATGCATGTTATAAAAAAAGTGGACTTGCACGCCAAATTGTCCATTTTTTTATAGTGGCCGGCCATGGTGTTGTTTTATACATATTATATGTATTTTATATTAATATTATTTTCAACTAAATGAATTAAAGAATTAAGGGAAATAAAATAATGGGTAGTGGGAGGAGAAACCAAAGTGGTTCATCTTTGCTCCTCCATTGCCGAAACTAGAAGGGAGAAAGAAGAAAATTCTTCTTTAAATTTCGGCTAAGGTGATTGCTAGAAGAAGGTATGTATAATGCCACTCTTGGAAATGTATGCATAATTTGGATGATTAGTTTGAATTCTACCTATTTCTTGGTTTGAATTTAGGTTATTTTGGAGGGTTGAAATTCGGCCAAGGAACTTGAAATTCTTAGTTGATGCTTTGATGTCATTAGTATGGATAATTATGTTGGATATGTTGAGTTGTTAGTTGTTTTAGCTTGAAAGTTAAGGTTAGTATTTGTTTATAGGATTGCCGAATTTAAATTTAAGGAGAAAAGAAATTAAGTATTCGGTCATGCTATAGATTCATGATGAAAAATGTTTAATGCTTTATATGTTATATAATTGTACTTGTGAGTGAATTTGAGAATTTCTAAATTGTTTTTGGGAGGTGCTGAATGTGGTTTTGGATGTGTCTTGAGGAATAAAATTATGTGGCTAGAGTTTAAGGACATTCGGCCAAAGGTCTTATGTGCTAGCAAATTCGGTATAAATGTTTAAGTATTATGCATTTTATATTTGATGTCTTGATGAATAAGTAGTGGTTTATTGAAGTGAAAAAGTTAAATTTTGAGTTTTAGTTAAGTATGTGCTTTCGGCATTTCTTAATTAACATTAGAGATGAGTGCATGAAATCGGCATGTGTATTTGTGAAAATGCTGAATGTGAACTTGAATAATGATTTGAGCATGATGTGTTGTATTGAGATTATGCTTAAGTGAAATTATAGATATATGTGATGAAATTGATTGGTGATATACATGTTTAAATAATATGAATGCAAAGAGTTGTGAAAGAGTAAATTGTAGTAAATCTGCTCAGGACAGCAGCTGTAACGTGAATTTGGAAAAATCACCATAAATTGTGGGAGTGGAGTTAGAAGCTGAATAAATTATGTAATTAAAGCTTAATGAGTCTAGTTTCAAATCAAAATCAACGAGAACATATTTTGACTTCTGTACAATTAGAAATTTGATTCGTAGTAAAAGGTGGTCAAATTAGTCAAACAGTGAAACAAGGGAAATTTTAAGAAAATTCTGGTATTGATTGGCCAAACAAAAAATTCTGAAAATTTTATGGATAAAAGATATATGAGTCTATTTTCATGGAAATTTTACTGCAATTGATTTGGAGTTTTTTAGCTCCAGTTATAAATAATTTAGTGACTGTAGTTCAGGAAGATAGCTTATTGTGAATTTGTGAATTTGTGGTAAACATTGATAAAAAAAAATGTTAATGAGTTGCTTAATGTTTTCTTATAAACTTACTATGATCTATATGTGTGAAAGTCAAATATATATATTATATTCCTGAAGTAATGCTTGAATAGTCGAATAATGACTAGTTTAAAATTTTTGAATTTAAGCTCAAGAGCAAAGAGGATCAAAGTTGGATAGGGGAAAAGAGAAAGTAATTGAGTAGCCTTTCCGCAACCATTCAAGTATATCCGAGGTAAGTTTTGAGTAGTCACCTTTAGTATATAATTGATGATGCTTTGATATGTATATATATTAGATGAATTGTGACCTTTTGGTTCTACTTGAATTAAGTTGTGTGATAAATAATTTATGTATATGATTTATAGTCGAATGGTCACTATTGGTTATGCTTGAATGATGAAATGGATATGTAATATTTATGTATGACTTTTGAACCGAAATGTAAATGATGGTGTTCATATGGAGCTTATATCCGATTGTAGCAAATGACTACTAATGTGATATGTTGAAAGAGATGTGTTAATATATGGTTAAATATGCATGATATTTGATGTGTATCCAGGCTTAAAGACCCGCAGGCTATATGTTGTTATTATATCTTGGTTAAATCCCGCAGGCTTCGTGCTGGTAATATATCCGGGTTAAATCCCGCAGGCTTCGTGCTGGTATTATATCTGGGTTAAATCCCGTAGGCCTAGTGCTGGTATTATATCTAAGCTTAAAGTCCCGCAGGTTTTGTGCTGGTGACTAGATTCGGGTTTTAAACCTAGCAGGCTTAACGCCAGTGATTCGAGTAAGATTATGGATTCTACAGCTCGAGGTAGACTACTATTGATTATGTATGGTACATTATGATATTCATGTACGTATTAGGTACTCGTATGTGAAATGATTTTTTTAAAGTGAATTATTAGTACCAAAGAATGACATATGTGTGTGAATGATTATTATATCTATGAATAAGAGCATGACCTATTCGGTCGATGTCTGTCATTACATGAAAGTATGTGACTTAAATTAATTGTATGAGCTATAAAGTAAAGTAGAGTATGTGCTGAAATTTCTTTGTGTATTTATATATTTATATACATATATATTCGGCCAATAGGCTTTTTAATTGGTGTACTTGTGTATATTCAGCCAAGTGATTTGTAATTAGAATATTCGTTTTGTGATACTAAATGCTCATTTTAAATGACAAGTTTTAATTGTTTGAATTGCTTAAAACTTACTAAGCTTTGAAAGCTTACTCTGTTCTTTATTTCTCTGTTTTATAGATTGTTGATTTTGGCCACCGACTCGAGGATTGTCAGCAGTTCATCACACTATCGATCATTTTGGTACTATTATATTTTGGAGTTGATGTGGCATGTATAGGTTAGACTGTTGAGAACGAAATTTTGTAATGTAAATATTTAGCCATACGAATATGGCATATGACCTTGAATGTTTGTATAGTTTTCAGCTTGATTTTGGATTGTGTTTAATGACTATATGAATGTGATAATTAAATGTTTAGTTCGGTAATACCTCTTAACCTTAATCTGGCGATTGGATATGGGTTAGGGGTGTTACATGTAAGCCTAAAGACATCGTCTATTTTTGTTGTCCAGTCTTTTCTGTTTAATTATACCATTTTTTCAAGGATCCGTTTGAGTTCTCGGTTTGCTACTTCAGCTTGTCCATTAGTTTGAGGATGGTATGGGGTGGCCGTTCTATGATGAACTCCGTATTTCTTAAGGGTTTTTTCAAATTGGGTATTACAAAAATGATTGCCCCTGTAGCTGATAATTGCTCTAGGTGTTTCGAATCTCGAAAAGAGTTTTTTAAGGAAACGTACTACCACTCTAGCATCATTAGTAGGTAGAGCTTAAGCTTCTACCCATTTGGACATGTAGTCAACTGCTACTAAGATATATTTATTTCCAAATGAACTGGGGAATGGGCCCATGAAATCGATACCCCACACATCAAATATTTCACAAGAAAGTATTTAGTTTTGAGGCATTTCATCACTTTTAGATATGTTACCTGTCTGTTGGCATTTGTCACATAAAGTAACATACCTGATAGCGTCTTTGAATAACGAAGGCCAATAAAAACCTGATTCAAGTATTTTGTGTGCGGTCTTTGTTCCACTATAGTGTCCTCCGGTTGGCCCTGAGTGGCAGTGTTCCAATATTTTTGATATTTCTGATCCTGTATCGCATCTTCTAATGACTTGATCTGCACATCTGCGAAATAGAAATGGATCGTCCCAAAAGTAGTTTTTTACATCATTAAAGAATCGCTTCTTTTGCTGGTGTGTTAAACCTTTTGGGATAATGTTAGCAGCTAATAAATTCGCGATGTCTGCAAACCAAGGTACCTTGGAGTTAGATATAGTGAAAAATTGTTCTTCAAGGAACGAATCATTTATTTCCACGTCATCTAGTTCTCTGGTATTGGTTTTATCGAGCCCGGACAGATGATCAGCCGCTAGATTTTTAGCTCCTTTCTTGTCCTGAATTTCCAAGTCAAATTCCTGCAAAAAGAGAATCCATCGGATGAGTCGAGGTTTTGCATTGGTTTTAGTTAAAAGATAGCGAAGGGCAGAATGGTCAGTGTAAACAACAACTTTAGACTATATGAGATATGATCGAAGTTTATCAAAAGCAAAAACCATAGCTAGCAACTCTTTTTCCGTAGTAGTATAGTTTTCTTGTGCAGCCGTTAAGGTTTTGCTGGCATAATAGATAGGTTGAAAATGCTTGTCTCTTCGTTGTCCCAGTACTGTACCTACTGCAAAATCACTCGCATCACACATTAGTTCAAATGGCAAGTTCTAATCAGGTGCACTTATAATTGGAGCATTAATTAATTTATCCTTGAAAGTATTAAACGCTTCTAAACATTCTTGATCGAAGTTAAAAGGTATATCTTTTTCTAGCAATTTAGTTAAAGGCTTAGCTATTTTAGAAAAATTCTTAATGAATCTTCTATAAAAACCAACATGTCCTAAAAAGCTCCTAATAGCCTTAACTGGACTAGGAGGTGGTAATTTCTCGATTGTTTCTACTTTAGATTTATCCACCTCAATCCCTTTACTAGAAATTTTATGCCCCAATACAATACCTTCTTGAACCATGAAGTGACATTTCTCCCAGTTAAGCACAAGGTTTGTTTCTTCACATCTTATTAAAACTCGTTTTAAATTTTTAAGGCAGAGATGGAAAGAGTTACCGAATACCGAAAAATCATCCATGAAGACTTCCATGATATCTTCTACGAGTTCATCGAATATAGCTATCATACAGCGCTGAAAAGTAGCAAGGGCATTACATAATCCAAAAGGCATTCTACAATAAGCGAACGTACCATATGGGCATGTGAATGTCGTATTTTCTTTATCTTCAAGAGCTATTGGGATTTGCAAGTAACTAGAGAGTCCGTCTAGGAAGCCGTAATATATGTGTCCTGATAATCTTTCTAACATTTGGTCAATAAATGGTAAGGGGAAGTTATCTTTTCTTGTGGCATCATTTAGTTTCCTGTAGTCTATGCAAACTCTCCATCCTATAACCGTTCTTGTTGGGATTAGCTCATTCTTCTCATTGGTCACAACCATCATGCCTCCTTTCTTAAGGACAACCTACACTGGACTTACCCAAGAACTGTTAGAAATAGGATAAATAATTCCAGCATCTAGAAGTTTAATTACCTCGGCTTTTACAAATTCTTTCATGTTGGGGTTCAGACGTCTTTGAGCTTGTACACATGGTTTGTATTCATCTTCCATTAAAATTTTGTGGGTGCAAAAAGAAGGACTGATTCCTTTAATGTCAGAAATTTTCAATGCTATGGCCTTCTTATGTTCTTTTAATAGTTGGATTAATTCCTCTTTCTCCTTGGGTTGTAAATTAGAAGTAATAATAACTGGTAATGTAGAATTATTTCCAAGGAATGCATATTCTAAACGGTTTGGTAATTCTTTAAGTTCCAGTTTGGGAGGCTTCTCAATCGAGGGCTTTTGCTTAAGTTTATCGTTGATCTTAATACCCTCATATTCTACTTGTCTTAACGGATGGTTATTAGGTTCCTCACCTATCTCCTCGTCATGAGCTAGACACGGCTCTGTTGTCTCCTCCTGTACAATTTCCTGAAAAGAGTCTTGAGTAATATGATCAATAGAGTCAATGAAATAACATGAATCAACTTGTTGCCTAAAGAATCTCATAGCATCATAAATTTTAAGGATCATTTCCTCGTCACCTACTCTAAGTACCAATTTATCGTCACCCACGTCAATCACGGCTCTAGCAGTGGCTAGGAATGGGCGCCCTAAAATTAAGGGTATTTTCACATCTTCATCTATGTCAAGCACAACAAAATCAACAGGGAATATAAATTTATCTACTTTTACGAGTACGTCTTCTATAATACCCTTGGGATATTTAACAGATCTATCGGCTAATTGAATACTCATCCTAGTGGGTTTAGGTTCCCCAAGACCAAGCTATTTGAACATTTTATAGGGCATCAAATTAATACTAGCGCCTAAATCAGCTAGTGCTTTTTCAATATTCAGATTACCAATTAAGCAAGGGATAGTAAAACTTTCTGGATCTTTTAGTTTGGTTGGGAGCTTATTTTAGAGTATGGCGGAGCACTCCTCATTGAGTTCTACTGTAGATAAGTCCTCAAACTTCTTTTATTTGTTAAAAGCTCCTTTAAAAATTTTGCGTATGTAGGCATCTGTGAGATAGCTTCAACAAAAAGTAAGTTGATATGTAATTGCTTAAAAAGTTCAAGAAACTTACCGAATTGTGCATTAATGTGATCTTTTTTTAATTTTGCTGGATATGGAACGGGTGGTGAATATTCCTCCAATACTAGTTTGTCACTATTTCTGGGTTTTTCTTCCCTCCTTTCGCTTTCCACGGCTTCTTGTGCTAACTTTTTTTTAGATTCTGCCAACATTTTCCCACTTCTTATTGTAACTGCTTTGACATGCTCTCTGGATTTGGTATTACTAAATAAATTTTCTAGTGGTCTTTCCTAGATTAGTTTAGAAAGCTGGCTTATCTGAGTTTCTAGTCCTTGGATCGATGCTTGTTGATTCTTAAGTGCTGTCTCGGAAATGGTTTCTGACATTGATATAAATTTTGAGAGCATCTCCTCAAGGTTTGGTTTCTTCTCTTGTTGATAAGGTGGCTGTTGAAAACCCTGAGGATTTTGTGGCTTTTGATTTCCTTGACCACCCTAGGAGAAATTTGTGTGGTTCCTCCAACCTACATTATAAGTATTACTGTATGGGTTATTTTGAGATCTAAAGCTATTATTACCCATATAGTTGACTTGTTCCTCTTCGGTTGTGGGATTGAAGGATTGATATTCTGTATGCACACCTCCTCCGCTTGAGTCACACCTCATTACTAGATGTACCTGCGTAGAACCAAGAAAACTATCAAACTTTTTATTGAGAAGTTCTACCTGATTTGACAGCATAGTAACTGAGTCGACGTTATAAACGTCGGCTGTTTTTGTTGGCTTAGTCCTCATGACTTGCCACTAATAGTTATTCAGTGACATTTTTTCAATGAGTTCATAAGCCTCTTCAGGTGTTTTGTTGTTGATGGTTCCGCCAGCAGCTGCGTTAACCATTTTCCGAGTCGAGGGATTCAGACCATTGTGGAATGTTTGTACTTGAAGCCAAAGTGGAAACCCATGGTGAGGGCACCTTCTTAGTAAATCCTTATATCTCTCCCATGCATCGTAAAGTGTTTCTAAATCCATCTACACAAAAGAAGAGATATCATTACGTAATTTAGCTATTTTAGCCAGTGGAAAATATTTTAGTAAAAATTTCTCGGTCATTTGTTCCCAAGTAGTGATAGACCCTTGTGGTAATGAGTTCAACCACCGTTTAGCTTTGTTTCTCAGTGAAAAGTGAAATAATCAAAGATGAATGGCATCATCAAAAACGCTATTGATTTTGAATGTATCGCAAAATTCCAGGAAATTTGCTAAGTGAGCGTTGGGATCTTCATCCTGCAAACCATCAAACTGAACAAACTGTTGTATCATTTGAATAGTGTCAGGTTTTAATTCAAAAGTATTTGCAGCTACAGCAGGTCTAACTATGCTAGATTCAGTTCTTGTTAAAGAAGGTTTAGCATAATCATACGTAGTACGTGGAGTAGGATTTTGATTAGCCGCAATTGCAGAAGGTAGCTGATTGCCTTGGTTTTCAGCCATCTCGTCAGTTGGTGTTTGAGTATCGTCTTCTCACTCGTTCTCTGTGTATCGTAAACTATGCCTTATTTCTCTTCTATTTTTGCGAATTGTACGATCGATTTCTTCCTGAAAAAGTAATGGTCTTGACGGGTTTATTCTAGTCATAAACTATAAAAACCTGCCAAGAGAGAGAAAAAGTAAATTAATAAATAATAAAATAAAATAAAATTGCAAGAAAAATAAATGGCTAAAGTAATAAAAATTTAGTGTTCCTAATATTTCAGTTCCCCGGCAACGGGGCCAAAAACTTAATCGCGTGATTCGTAACAAGTAATAAATATTTATAATGAAGATCAAACCTAGACTAACTATTATCACGACGAAAAAACAAGCGCACCTATCGAACAATATTATAGTAATGGGAAGATCGGGATATCGTACCCAAGGGAACCAAAAGTACTAGTAATAACTATCTTTTTATTATCTAGCCTAACAATAAAAGGGTTTGTTTTAATTAACTAGTTATTTAAACTAAGAACGCATAGAGAAAAGAATTGGGGAATTGCTTTTGGGAAAATCGATTGACTTGAGACAATACCTAAGGAAAAATCCACCTAGACTTTACTTGTTATTCTGACTCCGAATCGGACGATTTATTCATTCAACCTGTTCAGTAGAGATCCCTAAGTTATGTTATTACCTCTATTCAAAACTAATAACGTCTAATCCCTAGATTGAATAACCGAGAGTTTTCTCTAATGAACACTCTAGGGTTGCATTAACTCGATCTATGGATCCCTTTATTAGGTTTCACCCTAATCCGGAAAAATCTTGTCACCCTATTTCTAGGCGCGCAATCAACTCCGCTTAATTATGACAAATGTACTCTTAGACAAGTCTATTCCTCCTTTGAATAAGAGCATGTCTTGAATCAGTGTCCTGGGATATCAAAATAAGAATTAAGAACACATAATTAAGAACAAGTTAAATATTTATCATACAATTTAGAAAATAATAACAAAATTCATCTTAAGTTTCATTCATCTTACGTTTCATTCCCCTTAGGTATTTAGGGGATTTAGTTCATAACTAAATAAGAAAACATCTCAGAAGAATAAATAATACAAAACATAAAGAAAACCCAAAACTCCTGAAGGGGAATTGAGGAGAGATCTTCAGTCTTGATGATGAATCCGGCTTCTGAGATGGATCAATCGGCTTCCTTGGGGTAATTTCTTACCCCTATTCTCCGTCTCTCTTTTTCTCCTTCTCTAGTGCGTATTTATAGTTTTTGGAATGCCTAGAAACCCTTCAAAGTGGCCTTTTCCGAATTGGACTTAACTTGGGCTCAGCAAGGACACGCACGTGTGACATGGCCGTGTGACGTGATTGCCAGGCCGTGCTCGATCCGTTAAATTGCCACGGCCATGTGGGTCAGTGGCCAGGCTATGTGAATCATGAAAGCTTTGGTCGACACCCTCGAAAGACACGGGCGTGTGAGCTGCCCATACGGCAAGGCTTAAGCCATGTCATCTTCTCGATTTGGTCCGTTTTGTCCCTTTTTGGCTTGTTTTTGGCTTGTTTTTGGCTCCTTTTGACTCTTGGTGCTCTCCTAAGTACAAAACATGAAATTAAAGCATTAGGAGCATCGAATTCACCAATTCTAATGAGAAATCATCTATAAAATGCATTAATCATGGGGTAAAAATATGTATAATTTACGGTTTATCAAGCAGAAAAAAAAATTCTATGTTTGCATCAGTACTCGAACTGACCTCCTACTCATTTGCACTCCACTTAACCACTAAACCACTAGGCCATTTCTCTCATGATATACCCATATTTATTTATAAACCTACTGACTAAAGACAAGGGTTTATTCATTTAAAACAAAAATTTTGCACAAGTCAAGGGTTGAACCCAAGACTTCTCAAACACTCCCAAAACACTTAACCACTGAAGCAGATAGACACTTGTGTCAGAACATAAATAAATAAATAAATATTAAAGATTTTTGGGGTGTTATAACTCTACCCTAAGAAAATTTTGGCCTCGAAATTTTACCTGATTAGAACAGATGAGGATACTATTGTCACATCGCATCCTCAGGCTCCAACGTGGCCTCCTCAGAGTTGTGATTATGCCAAAGAACCTTAATCAGTGGGGTAGACTTCCTCCTTAAAACCTTTACATCACGATCTAATATCTGAACCGGCTCTTCCTCAAAAGTCACATTTGGCCTAACCTCAATCTCCTCAACCGAAATAATATGCGTGGGATCAGAGCAGTAGCGCCTCAACATAGAGACATGGAACACATCGTGAATCCGATCTAACTCTGAAGGTAACTCCAACTGATAGGCAACCAGTCCCACTTGCTTCAGTATGCAGTAAGGCCTAATAAACCTAGGGCTCAACTTGCCCTTTCGTCCAAACCTCAGTACCTTCTTCCATGGCGAGACCTTGAGAAAAATGAAGTCTCCCATAAAATAGTCTATCTCTCGACGTTTCAGATTTGTATACGACTTTTTTCTATCTGATGCCGCTTTCAGTCGCTCCTGAATCAATCTAACTTTATCCTCAGTACTAGAACCTAGTTCAGGGCCCAGAACACGCCGCTCGCCCAACTCAGTCCAACATGAAGGAGTGCGACACCTACCATCATATAATGCCTCGTAAGGTGCCATCTATATGCTAGTTGTATGCTAGACTGATAACTATTATTATAAGCAAACTCTGCTAGCGGCAAGTAATACTCCTAACTGCCTCAGAAATCAATCACGCAACTCCTTAACATATCCTCCAGTATCTGTATCACCCTTTCTGACTGACCGTCTGTTAGAAGATGAAATGCAATACTGAAGTCCAACCTTGTACCTAGAGCTTCATGTAACTTCTTCCAGAATCGAGAAGTCAAATGAGGATCCCTATCAGATATTATTGAAACTGATACCCTATGCAGTCTCACTATCTCAGACACATACAGTTTAGCCAGCTTCTGTAAAAAGTAGCCAGTACAAACTGGTATAAAATAGACGGATTTGGTCAATCGATCCACGATGACCCATATGAATCCTTCTTAGTAGGCATTAGGGGAAACCCACTAACGAAGTCCATAGTCACTCTCTCCCACTTCCAAAGTGGAATCTTAACTGGCTGTAACAAACCCGAAGGTAACTGATGCTTAGCCTTAACCTGCTGACAAGTCAAACATTTACCCACCAAATCGGTAACCTCCCGCTTAAGTCCTGGCCACCAATATAACTCACGAAGGTCTCGGTACATCTTATTCCAGCCAGTATGCATAGCATAAGGGCTACCATGCGCCTCTCGCAGTATAGACTGCCTCAAACTAGTATCCTTTGGCACACAGATTATCCCACTGAAACAGAGCACCCTTCTCTATTTAGTCTGAGATCCACAGTATCCCCACTCTCAACCTATCAGAAACGAAGACCCAATGACTCGTCTTCCATATGTTTACCCTTAATCTGGTCCATCTACATCGGTTTAACCTGAAGTTAGGCCAACAGACTACCATCATCAAATAAACGGAGACGAGAAAACATCGCCCTCAGATCAATCATAGCCCTACGGATCAGTAGTCGGCCACCACATTGGCCTTACCAGAATGGTATTCGATCGTATAGTCATAGTCTTTAAGCAGCTCAATCCATCTATGCTGCCTAAGGTTTAGCTTCTTCTGAGTGAGGAGATACTTGAGGCTCTTGTGATCAATGTAGATGATTCACTTCTCACCGTTCAGGTAATGCCTCCAAATTTCAGTACGAAAACCAAATCCGCCAACTTAAAGTCATGCATTGGATAATTCGTCTCATGAGTCTTAAGCTGACGAGACGCGTACGCTACCACTTTACCCTCTTGCATCAACACACATCCTAAACTGTCATGTGATGCATCGCTGTAAACAGTGAAATTTTTCCTAAACTCTGGCTGTATCAAGACAGGGACCTCAGTCAGAACCTTCTTGAGCTTCTCGAAGCTCTCCTACTGCGCATCAGTCCAGTTGAATGGCACACCCTTACGTAACAACTTAGTCAAAGGTGCTGCAATCAGTAAAAACCCCTCTACAAATCATCGATAATACCTTGCCAGTCCCAGAAAAGTGCAGATCTCAGATATAGTCTTAGGCAGCTTCCAATCCAAAACAGCCTCAATCTTCTAAGGATCAACTCTAATCCCTTCAGTAGATACCACATGGCCCAGAAATGTTACCTCTTGTAACCAGAACTCACATTTACTGAACTTGGTGTATAGTTGTTTCTTCCTCAGAATCTACAGAACCACTCAGAGATGTTCATCATGATCATCTTCAGTTCTCGAATACACCAGAATGTCATTAATAAAAACCACTATGAACCGGTCCAAATAGGGCTGGAACACTCGGTTCATCAGATCCATAAAAGCCGCTAGTGCATTCGTTAGTCCAAATGGCATTACTAGAAACTCGTAATGACCATAACGAGTCCTAAACGCCGTCTTATATATATAAGTCTCTTTGACCCTCAGTTGATGGTACCCATATCGGAGATCAATCTTAGAAAAAATCGAAGCTCCTCAGAATTGGTCAAACATGTCATCTATCCTCGGTAGAGGGTACTTATTCTTAATGGTCAATTTATTCAATTGCCGGTAATCGATGCTCATACACATGGATTGTAACACCCCAAACCCGACCTGAAAGTTTGGTTCGAATCTGGTGTGTCACATTGAAGTGTTTTTCGAAAACCATGTTTCCATTAAAAACCCTTCTTAATAATTAAAAACTTATACCCTTTTAAAACCATGTTAGAAAACCTCAGCTGAATAACATTCTTAACAACTTTGTAAAAATCTTGGCAGTTGCGGAAGCTTAATTTAAAAACAATTTTGGATACTTGATATTTTGAACAACAGTAGTTGCTTTGGAAAACTGTGTTCTAATACTAGCAAGTATAAGAACAATAAATAAAATTCCAAATTTGAAATCCAAAAAATTACAACAGCTTTACTACAACCCACATAAAAACATTTAAAAGTAATAATCAAAATTGTAACATAAACAGTGTGTGTGGCTTCCTCCGAGCCCCTCGCAGCTCTTATCCATCTAAGGCTGAAAATTACCTGAAAGGTTAATAAACAGGGTGATTTTATGAAAACACAGTGTGAAATCCCATACTATATAAAAGGAATAGTCAGTCATATAAAAGAATTAAAAGTCTGGCCCCAACCCTACTTACAGTTTCAGTATCAATTGGGCCTTAGCCCATTATAACAGACAGTACCAGATGGGCCTTAGCCCATTACAAAATAAGAAACATTATCAGAACTAGAATCAACATGAGAATTAGAATCAGAATCAGGTGACAAAATCAGAATTAGGTGACAGAATCAGAATAAGTATCAGGTAACAGAATTAGAATCAGAATGTGAATGCAATCCCAACCCAATCCAGCCATCACACCACCCGTACCAGCCCATCACACCATGTGGGGAATAACTCAACCCACCCAGCCCACACACCAATATGCAGCAAAGCTGCTAATAACATAATATTGTGGCAGAGCCGCTAGAATCAGATAATGTGGCAAAGCCACTTAACAGAATACGTGGCACAAAGCCATCAATAACGGGTCTATAATCGGCACGAAGCCCACAATAACGGCATACAGCCTTCGGTAACATGATCGACACTCAGCCATCGATCGATCCACAGTTGTCTCGAGCGACCCATGCGACCTTATCAAATCAATATGAATATACTATAACACCCCGAACCCGAGACCGTCACCGGAGTCGAATACGAGGTGTTGACAGACTTTTAAAAATTTTTCCAGACACTGCCCAGTCTGAGTACTAGTCGCTTCAAAAATCATATCTTGAGTTTCACAACTCGAAAATCAGTTTTGTGATTTTTCCCTGAAACTAGACTCATATCCCCACCTATGTATTTTTTTCTAGAATTTTTGGTCGGGCCAATTAGTACAGTTTATTAGTCAAAGTCTCCCATGTTACAGGGGTCGACTACACTGACCTCTTCCCATTACGACTTGGATATCTCTCTGCACAGAGCTTCAATACCGATGCCGTTTGTTTCTATGGAAACTAGACTCAGAGAGGAAACCATGCATATATGGTATGACCCCTAATTATCTCTGGTCAATTTATAGTGAATTTCCAAAGGCGGAACAGAGAATCCAGAAACTGTTCTGGCCCCGTTCCACAAGAACCCGAATATCTCTTACTGTACTGTTCATATGATTGTTTCGTTACTTCCATATGAAAGTAGGTTCATCAAGGTTCGATTACATAATTTATTCACTATTTAATTCCACTCCTACGAATTTTTGTGATTTTTCAAATCTACACCACTGTTGCTGTCAGCATCTGTTTTCAAGGTAAACTTTACCTATTTTGTGGTTACCATGGACCAACTAGGGTTTTGCCATACATAGGTCCACATGTGATCATAATTAGCCATTCCAATGGCTGATCATTAGCCCAACACTTCCATTTCAAACCATAGTCACATCGTGAAACCATATATACATACATAAACACAAATGGTCTAATGCCATACTCCACTTCTACGAGCCATTTTCGCATGGCTTTACACACATACATCACAATAAGAACTTAAACAACAGGGGGTAGTCCTATACATGCCATATCCAGAGTTCAACTAAAAGAGTACCAAAAGAGCTTTGATAGTGTAGATGACTTCGACTTCGCTGATCCCGAATCCGATAGCTGACGAACAAAATCTATAAAACAGAGAGCCAAAGCAACCGGGTAAGCATTTTAAGCTTAGTAAGTCTCAAGTAATGAAATCGGCTTTGACTACAGTATTACATTCACATAGCTAACTAAGTCACTTTATTAACACACATTCTCATAATCATACTTACTTCACACTTCATCAACATATTTACACAAGGTATCAACCTTTCTAAAAGCCGAAAAATTCGTTAGCCGATCACACGAATACTATTTAAAACGAATCGACTTTTCCAATGCACATGCAAACATACCGTATCGTTCGGGTTGGTCGAGCATATTTATTAAATTAGTTACAGCACAAAACGCTCACATTCAAACCCAAGTTTCTTCGGTATCTAACCGAATACAGCCGCAAACACATTTGCCTTCGGGTCTTAACCCGGACATATCAACTCGCATAATTGCCTTCGGGTCTTAGCCCGGATATATCATCCCGCATAATTGCCTTCGGGTCATAGCCCGGATGTATCAACTCGCATAATTGCCTTCGGGTCTTACCCCGGATATGTCAACTCGCATAATTGCCTTCGGGTCTTAGCCCGGATATATCAACTCGCATAATTGCCTTCGGGTCTTAGCCCGGATATAATCCAATGTTCACGCACACATATATCAATAATCATAACACATCCATATCATTTCTTCGTTACTAAGGCTCAAACACGAAACATTTATTAAACCTTTCAAATTTCGGCTCAGTAGCCACACACAAAGAGCATGATTTCAATTGGCTTTATAAGATAGTCTCTAAGCACATTTGACTATCCGTCATAGTATGACTATTCATTTCAATATAATTCAAGTAGGGTCATTACTCGAAGACTTACCTCAAATGTCGTCGAACGACTTCAACGGCTATTCAATTACTTTTTCCTTCCCTTTATCGGATCTAGTTCCCCCTTGCTCTTGAGCTTAAGTTCAACAAAATTTAAAATAGTCATTAATCGACTATTCAAGTATTACTTTCAGAATAATATATATATTGATCCGACTTTCACACACATAGATTATAGTAAGCTTTATATTAATCAATAAATAATTCATCGGCAAACTTTCATTAATGTTTACAACAAAATCACATATTCACTACGAGCTGTTTTCCTGAGCAGTAGTTACTAAATTACTTATAACTGGAGCTACTAGACTCCAAATCACTTGCCGTTAATTTTCCCTGAATGTAGACTCGTATATCTTCCACCCATAAAATTTTCAGAATTTTAGGGTTGGCCAATCAATACCAGATTTTTCTTAAAGTTTCCCCTGTTTCACTGTTTGACTATTCTGACCACTCTTCACTACGAATCCAATTTCTCACTTTACAGAATTCCAAATGTGTTGTATTTAATCTCATTTGAAACTAGACTCATTAAGGAGTCTAAGCATATAAATTTTATCTTATAACCATTTTTGTACAATTTATAATGATTTTCTAAAAACAGAACAGGGAATCCAGCAGTCATTTTGACTCAGCCCCACAATACTTCAAATATCTCTAGATCGGTAACTCTTTTGTTTCTATAGTTTCTTTTGTAAGAAAATAGACCCTTGAAGCTTTAATGACATAATTCCCTCAGCTTCTAATTCAACTCCTACAAATTATGGCGATTTTCGAAAATCACCTTACTACTGCTGTCCCAAGTAGACTATTACCAATTCACCATTTATCAACAATGCCGCACACACAAATACATACATACTCCTATGTATATGAACCGTCTATAATTAATTTATAACCTATTCGGCCTTACTACTTAAACTTAGCCTTCATATGTAATTATATATTATGACTTAATACAACAATTTCATATAGGTTTCTTCTAAGCTAATAATAACCGAACCATTTAGTCAAGCTTAAGGCTGATTCTATTTTGTTCATATTAAGGTCACACCTCCCTTAAAAGAAATTCTAGCCTTCTTAACTTTAATTAGCTACTACCTATTCTTTAAACATTAAATACAATGCAATTAACAATTTAACACATCCAACCTAACTATCCATCTAATGTCATCAAAACTTCTACTAAAAATTTTAAGTTCCTAGGCCGCAATTCAACCCTCATAAATAACCTAATTTCAATCCAAGATTCAAGTAAAATTTAAACCAATCCTCCAAATTATGCATACATTTTCAAGAGTGGCATAAAACATACCTTTTTGTATCAAAACACCTTAGCCGAAATTCAACAAGAGTTTTTCTTCTTTCTTTCTTCTAGTTTCGGCAATGGAGAAGTAAAGATGAAACACTTTGGTTTCTCCTCCCACTTCTCATATTTTATTTCCTTTAATTTCAATTATTAAATCATTTGTTAATACAAAATTATTTTAATTTTTGAATTAGTGGAGCATATTCCTTCCTTGGCCGGCCACCATGTTTATCATGGGTAAATTGACATGCAAAACCACTCCTTTCAATGCATGTACTATTAGACCATTGTAAAATTAACCTCTCACTTTCCAACAAAGTTTCATATAAGTCCATATTAATAAATTCACATAAAGATGATCAAATTAATGCATGAAACTTTCACACATGCATTTACTCACATCATAAACACAGAATATAACTTTTAATTATTTATAAGACTCGGTTTAGCAGTCCCGAAACCACTTCCCGACTAGGGTCAGTTTTGGGCTGTCACAACTCTCCCCCACTTAAGAAATTTTCGTCCCCGAAAATCTTACCGGTGAATAGGTTTGGGTATCGTTCTTTCATCGAGCTCTCAGTTTCCCAAGTAGCTTCCTCGATCCCGTGTTTGAGCCATAACACCTTAACTAACGGAACCCTTCTGTTTCGCAACTCTTTCACTTCACGAGCTAGGATACGAATCGGTTCTTCTTCATAACTCAAGTCAGATTGAATTTCAACTTCTGAGGGATTAATCACATGTGACGGATCGGATCTATAACGTCGAAGCATCGAAACATGAAAAACATTGTGAATCCTTTCAAGTTCAGGGGGTAAAATCAATCTATATGCCACTGGACCAATTCTTTCGGATATTTCATACGGCCCAATGAACCTCGGACTCAATTTGCCCTTACGGCCGAATCTGAGTACCTTTTTCCAAGGCGAAACCTTAAGAAACACTTTATCTCCAACCTGATATTCAATGTCTTTTCTTTTCAAATCCGCATACGACTTTTGACGATCTGTGGCTACCTTCAGACTTTCACGGATTACCTTTACTTTCTGCTCGGCATCTTTAATCAAATCAACTCTGAAAATTTTACTTTCACCGAGCTCGGTCCAAAACAATGGTGTACGGCATTTACGACCGTACAAAGCCTCGTAGGGTGCCATCTTAATACTTGATTGAAAACTATTGTTGTAAGCGAATTCAATCAAAGGTAAGTACCGTTCCCATGAACTACTGAACTCGAGGATGCAACATCTCAACATATCCTCAAGTATCTGAATTATCCGCTCGGATTGACCATCGGTTTGGGGGTGAAAAGCAGTGCTAAAATGCAGCTTGGTACCCAGAGCTTCTTGCAATTTCTTCCAAAATCGTGAGGTGAATCTCGGATCTCTATCCGACACGATAGAAACAGGTACCCCGTGTAATCTCACAATTTGATAAACGTACAATTCAGCTAGTTTATCCAATGAAAAATCCGTACGTACGGGGATGAAATGAGCCGACTTAGTCAGTCTATCAACAACAACCCATATCGCATCCTTCTTACTTGCTGACAAGGGCAGTCCGGACACAAAGTCCATTGTGACTCGATCCCATTTCCACTCGGGTATCATGATCGGCTGGAGTAATCCTGAAGGCACTTGATGTTCCGCTTTCACTTGTTGACATATTAAACATCTCGAAACAAAGTCGGAGATGTCCCGTTTCATACCATGCCACCAAAATTGACGTTTCAAATCGTTGTACATTTTCGTACTCCCCGGGTGAATGGACATTCGGCTACAATGGGCTTCGTTCAGAATCATCGAAATGAGTTCCGAATTCCTTGGAACATACAACCGATTTCTGAACCTCAAACAATCATCGTCATCAATTTGAAACTCTGATCCCTCGTTCGGAAAGCACTTAGCCCGTTTTGCAACCAATTCATCATCAACTTTCTGAGCTTCACGAATTTGGTGAGTCAATAATGGTTTAGCTTTTAATTCAGCTACTAACACATTGTCTGGTAGAACAGACAAATGCACGTTCATCGCTCGCAAAGCAAACAATGACTTCCGGCTTAAGGCGTCCGCAACCACGTTAGCCTTTCCCGGGTGGTAATCAATGACAAGCTCGTAATCTTTCAACAACTCAAGCCAACGTCTTTGTCGCAGATTCAAGTCTCGTTGAGTCATCAAATATTTGAGACTTTTGTGGTCCGAAAATACATGGCACTTCTCACCAAACAGATAATGTCGCCATATTTTTAAAGCAAATACGATGGCAGCTAGTTCGAGATCATGGGTCGGATAATTCCTCTCGTGTGGCTTCAATTGTCTCGACGCATAGGCCACGACTCGACCTTCTTGCATCAATACGCAACCCAACCCAAGTAGGGATGCGTCACTATAAATGACAAACTCTTTACCTGATTCGGGTTGCACCAAAATTGGAGCTTCAGTCAAATGAGTTTTCAGTTGGTCGAAACTTTTCTGACATTTCTCCGTCCACTCGAACCTAACATCCTTTTGAAGTAGCTTCGTCATTGGTGTGGCTATCATCGAGAAACCCTTCACAAATCGTCGGTAATAACCGGCGAGCCCCAAAAAGCTCCGAACTTCAGTAACATTTCTCGGAGGTTTCCAGTCAAGTATGGCTGAAATTTTGTTCGGGTCAACTCGAATACCCGATGCGGATACCACATGACCCAAGAAGCTAACCTCTCTTAACCAGAACTCACACTTACTGAACTTAGCATATAACTGCTTATCCCGTAAAATTTGCAACACTAGTCTCAGGTGCTCAGCATGTTCGGTCTCATCTCTTGAATAGACCAAGATGTCATCAATGAACACAACTACGAACCGATCCAAATATGGTCTGAAGATCCGATTCATCAAATCCATAAATACTGCCGGGGCATTAGTGAGCCCAAACGGCATCACTAAGAATTCGTAGTGACCGTACCTCGTTCTGAAAGCAGTTTTGGGTACGTCTGAATCTCGAATCCGCAACTGATAATAACCCGATCTCAAATCTATTTTTGAGAACACTGAGGCCCCCTTTAGTTGATCAAACAAATCATCGATACGCGGTAATGGATATTTATTCTTTATCGTCACTTTATTCAGTTGACGATAGTCAATGCACAACCTCATGGTTCTGTCCTTCTTTTTCACGAACAATACTGGTGCACCCCAAGGTGAGAAACTTGGCCGAGCGAAACCTCTATCCGTCAATTCTTGCAGCTGAGCTTTCAACTCTTTTAACTCAGTTGGTGCCATACGATACGGAGCTATCGAAATCGGCGTAGTCCCAGGTACAAGCTCAATACCAAACTCTATCTCCCGAACAGGTGGTAAACCCGGCAATTCTTCAGGAAAAACATCCGGGTATTCACAAACCACCGGCACAGATTCAGGTTTCCTTTCTAGTTCTTGGTCATCCAGTACATACGCAAGGTATGCTTCGCACCCTTTTCTTACATATTTCTGGGCCAACATTGAGGATATTACAGCTGGCAACCCATCCAAGTCCGTAGACTCAACTCGGATTACTTCGTTATTTGCACACCTCAAATCAATAGTCTTGCTTTTGCAATTCACAACCGCATCATGCACGGTCAACCAATCCAACCCAAGGATAACATCAAATTCATCAAACGGCAAAAGCATCAAGTCCGCTGGAAAACAGGAACCTCAAATTGCTAGGGGACATTTCTTACACACTTTGTCGACAAGCACGTAACGACCCAAGGGATTTGACACCCGAATTACAAACTCAGTAGACTCAATAGGTAAAGTCTTACTGGATGCTAAGGTTTCACATATGTAAGAATGAGTAGAACCGGGGTCAATCAAAGCAATTACATTAGTATCAAAGAGAGTAAAAGTACCGGTAATAACATCAGGCGAAGAAGCATCCTCGCGGGCACGTATAGCATATGCTCTAGCAGGTGCACGAGCCTCGGATCTGGTCGTAGCATCTCTAGATCCTCTCTGACCACCACTAGCATTGCCCGTATTTCTAGATGGTCTACCTCGAGCAGTGGTAGCACCCGGTTTCCCACTCTGATTTACATTCTGTTCAGACAGCCTCGGGCAATCTTTAATGAAGTGGTCCACTGATCCGCACTTGTAACAGGAGCGGTCATGGAATCTACAACTCCCCAAATGCCATTTACCGCAATGTCGACATTCCGTTCGGCCTCGACGTTCGTTCCCAACACTGGCAACCGAAGTGCCTCGTGTACCCACAGGGGGTCGATCACGATCTCGTCTAAAAAGGCCCGAAGTGCCTCTAGACCGGCCCACATCATCTCGAAATTTCTTCGATGCCTGTCGAAGAGACTTTCCCGAGGATCTTTTACGAAACTCCCCAGTTCCCGCATCAACTTTTTGTTTTTCCTTTCTAAGCTCTTCGGCTTTACAAGCTCGCTCGACAAGTACTACGAACTCTCGTATTTCAAGAATGCCAACGAACATTTTTATATCTTCATTCAGCCCATCTTCGAAGCGTTTACACATGACAGCCTCGGACGAAACACATTCCCGAGCGTATCTACTAAGTCTAACAAATTTTCGCTCGTAATCAGTAACTGACATAGAACCTTGCTTAAGCTCAAGAAATTCCTTCCGTTTTTGATCAACAAATCTCTGACTGATATACTTTTTCCGAAACTCAGTTTGGAAAAACTCCCAAGTTACTTGCTCCCGGGGCACGACAGAAGTCAGAGTACTCCACCAATAGTAGGCTGAATCACGTAGCAAGGAGATAGCACACTTTAGGCATTCATCGGGTGTACAAGATAGCTCATCGAGTACCCGGATAGTGTTGTCCAACCAAAATTCAGCTTGCTCGGCATCGTCGCTATCCGTAGCTTTAAATTCAGTAGCCCCATGTTTTCGGATTCTATCAACTGGGGGCTTATTTGACCTTATTTGGTCAGTTACCGGAGGTATTGTAGGTGCGGGGGTGGTGTTTGTCGGGAATGGAGGTTGTGGAACAGCCGTGTTAGTTCGAATGTATTGGTTGAACCAATCATTCATCACGCTATAGAAAGCTTGTCTAGCTTCATCATTCGGGTTACTCGCATTAGGTTGAGAGTCCACCGGCGCTGTCCCTTGTGCGGGAGCAGGCGCTACACTCTCAAGATCATCAGCTACCGCTCGGTCGGGATTGGGATCCATTACTATAAATAAACACATTTGCAAATGTCAGAAATCACCACACTATCAATTAATCACATAAAATGGCATGTATAGCTAGACCCCAACACATTACGGTAGTCCTAGAATCGACTAAACCGTAGCTCTGATACCAATCAATTATAACACCCCGAACCCGAGACCGTCACCGGAGTCGAATACGAGGTGTTGACAGACTTTTAAAAATTTTTCCAGACACTGCCCAGTCTGAGTACTAGTCGCTTCAAAAATCATATCTTGAGTTTCACAACTCGAAAATCAGTTTTGTGATTTTTCCCTGAAACTAGACTCATGTCCCCACCTATGTATTTTTTTCTAGAATTTTTGGTCGGGCCAATTAGTACAGTTTATTAGTCAAAGTATCCCATGTTACAGGGGTCGACTACACTGACCTCTTCCCATTACGACTTGGATATCTCTCTGCACAGAGCTTCAATACTGATGCCGTTTGTTTCTATGGAAACTAGACTCAGAGAGGAAACCATGCATATATGGTATGACCCCTAATTATCTCTGGTCAATTTATAGTGAATTTCCAAAGGCGGAACAGAGAATCCAGAAACTGTTCTGGCCCTGTTCCACAAGAACCCGAATATCTCTTACTGTACTGTTCATATGATTGTTTCGTTACTTCCATATGAAAGTAGGTTCATCAAGGTTCGATTACATAATTTATTCACTATTTAATTCCACTCCTACGAATTTTTGTGATTTTTCAAATCTACACCACTGTTGCTGTCAGCATCTGTTTTCAAGGTAAACTTTACCTATTTTGTGGTTACCATGGACCAACTAGGGTTTTGCCATACATAGGTCCACATGTGATCATAATTAGCCATTCCAATGGCTGATCATTAGCCCAACACTTCCATTTCAAACCATAGTCACATCGTGAAACCATATATACATACATAAACACAAATGGTCTAATGCCATACTCCACTTATTGCCTTCGGGTCATAGCCCGGATGTATCAACTCGCATAATTGCCTTCGGGTCTTACCCCGGATATGTCAACTCGCATAATTGCCTTCGGGTCTTAGCCCGGATATATCAACTCGCATAATTGCCTTCGGGTCTTAGCCCGGATATAATCCAATGTTCACGCACACATATATCAATAATCATAACACATCCATATCATTTCTTCGTTACTAAGGCTCAAACACGAAACATTTATTAAACCTTTCAAATTTCGGCTCAGTAGCCACACACAAAGAGCATGATTTCAATTGGCTTTATAAGATAGTCTCTAAGCACATTTGACTATCCGTCATAGTATGACTATTCATTTCAATATAATTCAAGTAGGGTCATTACTCGAAGACTTACCTCAAATGTCGTCGAACGACTTCAACGGCTATTCAATTACTTTTTCCTTCCCTTTATCGGATCTAGTTCCCCCTTGCTCTTGAGCTTAAGTTCAACAAAATTTAAAATAGTCATTAATCGACTATTCAAGTATTACTTTCAGAATAATATATATATTGATCCGACTTTCACACACATAGATTATAGTAAGCTTTATATTAATCAATAAATAATTCATCGGCAAACTTTCATTAATGTTTACAACAAAATCACATATTCACTACGAGCTGTTTTCCTGAGCAGTAGTTACTAAATTACTTATAACTGGAGCTACTAGACTCCAAATCACTTGCCGTTAATTTTCCCTGAATGTAGACTCATATATCTTCCACCCATAAAATTTTCAGAATTTTAGGGTTGGCCAATCAATACCAGATTTTTCTTAAAGTTTCCCCTGTTTCACTGTTTGACTATTCTGACCACTCTTCACTACGAATCCAATTTCTCACTTTACAGAATTCCAAATGTGTTGTATTTAATCTCATTTGAAACTAGACTCATTAAGGAGTCTAAGCATATAAATTTTATCTTATAACCATTTTTGTACAATTTATAATGATTTTCTAAAAACAGAACAGGGAATCCAGCAGTCATTTTGACTCAGCCCCACAATACTTCAAATATCTCTAGATCGGTAACTCTTTTGTTTCTATAGTTTCTTTTGTAAGAAAATAGACCCTTGAAGCTTTAATGACATAATTCCCTCAGCTTCTAATTCAACTCCTACAAATTATGGCCATTTTCGAAAATCACCTTACTACTGCTGTCCCAAGTAGACTATTACCAATTCACCATTTATCAACAATGCCGCACACACAAATACATACATACTCCTATGTATATGAACCGTCTATAATTAATTTATAACCTATTCGGCCTTACTACTTAAACTTAGCCTTCATATGTAATTATATATTATGACTTAATACAACAATTTCATATAGGTTTCTTCTAAGCTAATAATAACCGAACCATTTAGTCAAGCTTAAGGCTGATTCTATTTTGTTCATATTAAGGTCACACCTCCCTTAAAAGAAATTCTAGCCTTCTTAACTTTAATTAGCTACTACCTATTCTTTAAACATTAAATACAATGCAATTAACAATTTAACACATCCAACCTAACTATCCATCTAATGTCATCAAAACTTCTACTAAAAATTTTAAGTTCCTAGGCCGCAATTCAACCCTCATAAATAACCTAATTTCAATCCAAGATTCAAGTAAAATTTAAACCAATCCTCCAAATTATGCATACATTTTCAAGAGTGGCATAAAACATACCTTTTTGTATCAAAACACCTTAGCCGAAATTCAACAAGAGTTTTTCTTCTTTCTTTCTTCTAGTTTCGGCAATGGAGAAGTAAAGATGAAACACTTTGGTTTCTCCTCCCACTTCTCATATTTTATTTCCTTTAATTTCAATTATTAAATCATTTGTTAATACAAAATTATTTTAATTTTTGAATTAGTGGAGCATATTCCTTCCTTGGCCGGCCACCATGTTTATCATGGGTAAATTGACATGCAAAACCACTCCTTTCAATGCATGTACTATTAGACCATTGTAAAATTAACCTCTCACTTTCCAACAAAGTTTCATATAAGTCCATATTAATAAATTCACATAAAGATGATCAAATTAATGCATGAAACTTTCACACATGCATTTACTCACATCATAAACACAGAATATAACTTTTAATTATTTATAAGACTCGGTTTAGCAGTCCCGAAACCACTTCCCGACTAGGGTCAGTTTTGGGCTGTCACATATACAGCTCTTAAGCCTTCGGTGGATCCACGGTCATCAAACAACCATGCGATCCTAACAGATCAGATCTTCCTCCATACAAATCCCAAACTATGCAACATGTCATGTATGCAGAATGTCATGCCCATATTTGAATCAAACAATCACAGTCAAGTCATTCATATCACCAACATATATTCACAAACAAATCTGTCAACCACACAGTTTAAGTCAGTCACTTGCCCACAAGAGCAAAATAGTCATTTAACACCCTAGGGGCAAAATGGTAATTTTACCCCACTAGGGTATCTCGGTAATTCTACCCTATAGGGGTATTTTGGTATTTCTAACCTACAGAGGTATTTTGGTATTTCTACCATACAAGGGTATTTTGGTAATTCTACCCTACAGGGGTATTTTAGTAATTCTACCCTACAGGGGCATTTCAATAATTTTGTAAATCAAGGGTAAAACGGTAATTCTGTAAATCGAGAGTAATTTGGTAATTTTACAAGTCGAGGGTATTTTAGTAATTTGGTAAAATAAAATATTCTAAATAGGGATAATAATACGAATGGGCTTAAAGCTTATTTTTGGCCCAAATGGGCCCACACGCTTGTGTGGCCCTTTTAGCCCAAATCTAGCCACAGATATGAGATTCACCTAGCCTAGTCCAATATTTACTACACAATCAAACAACTTATCCAATTGGGCCCGTAGGCCCATTGAGCCCACATGGCCCCTTTCGGCCCATCGCGACCCGAAGTAGCCATCCTACAGCTAGAGTAGTGAGAAAAACACACCTGATAGGAGACTAGAGTGAATCCATGCTCCAAGCACTCTTAGCCGACGCCCAACCCAAATGAGCACACCATAAAGCAAAAGGGATCAGCCAAGAAAGGTACCTTTACTCTCCTCATGGTTCTCTCTATTTAAAGCCAGCTTCGAATCCACTCTTATGTTAGCTTCCCGATGTGGGATCCCTCCATCATCAGTTTAAATTCAATACCAACTCTTGCCGCCCCCTGTTAGCAAAATAAATGCTCTTTGATTGCCATGAGTTTCGAACCCTGGACCTCCTTGCCAACTTTTTGACGCCACCTTCCTCCCTCTTATATGGCGCTACTTTGCCACTAGACCACAAGGCTTTTTGTGGCACAATTTCTCCAACAATATTCTTAAAGCCTACCTACTACACCCAGGGTTTGATTCACCTTAAACCAAAATTTTTGCTACAGTCCAGGTTTGAGCCTAGGACTTCTCCAACACTTCTCAGCACACTTAACCACTAAAACAAGCCTTCATTAACGAAATTTACATGCACAACAAAATATTATAAGCTGCCATCAACCGCTCCCATGCTCAAGGCCCAAAACTTCTAGGCCTAAATTTAGGGTGTTACATGGATCCATTATTCTTTTTCACAAACAAAAACTGGTGCTCCCCATGGACACACACTAGGGCGGATGAACCCATGAACCAATAATTCCTGAATCTGAACTGAATAATCCTACACGCCAGTATGGTTCCTCGTGTGGGGCCCATTCGGCCCAATTCGGACCAGCTCATGAATTGTACATGGCCTGCCTCGTCGATCACACACCCGTGTTCGAATACACGGTCTACCACACGGGCAGCCACACGCCCGTGTGGCATCAACGATTCACAATTTCAGCTTTATGCTGAGTTTAGTTTGCAGAGTTGTATTACACACACATGATGTGATTTGAAGTTAATTGCACTCCAAGTACTCCTACACTGAGATTCAACCAAAATGTCATGTGACAGCCCAAAATTGACCCTAGTCGGGAAGTGGTTTCGGGACCGCTAAACCGAGTCACCGAAAGGTTTGAATGTGATGTTTATTGTCTAGAATATGTAATCATGAATGTGTGAAAATTTCAAGCTTCGATTTAGCCGATTGCATGTGAATTTAGTCAATAGGACTTATATGAGAAAATTTTAAAATGTGATAGGTCAATGCATGAGGACCTATTAGTGCATGTGGAAGAAAAAGGGGACTTGCATGTCAAATTCCCCCTCCCTAATATGTAGTGGCCGGCCATGCTATGGGTGGAAACATGTCACCAACATGTTGTGTTAGTGATGTATGGTAAGGAAAATAAAATAATAAGCATGATAATTAAATAATGAAAGGAAGGGTGATAAAAAAAAAGAAAAAAAATAATAATGGTCTCATGCATACACCCCATTGCCGTGAGCTAAAGGAAGGAAAAGAAAGGTTTTGTTCATCCTTTTTCAACCTCTTTTGACCGAAAATCCTAAGGAAGAGGATTAGGAGGAAGTTTGGCCATGCATGTAACTAGATTGAGGTATGTTTAATGTTATTCTTTGAGATTCATGTATATTTTAAGTTGTAAGTTCAAAATCTACCTAGCCATGGTTCAAACTTTGTTAAATGGTGGAGATGACATTCGGCCATGAATGTTACGTTCTTGGTTGGTATTTTGATGTCTTTGGCGATGAGGTAAGGAGATGGTTGACTTTGGGTGTTTAATAAAAGGGTTTGGATGTGAGAGTGTGTGAGAAGTAGAAATGAGGAGTCTTAGCAACTCCATGAAGGTTCGGCCATGGTAGTTTGAGGATTAGAGATTTTATTTCTTGTTAAAAATTTGATGAATCCTAGTGTGTGAAGTGCTTGAACCAACTAAGGATTAATAGATGCATGGGTACAAAGTAGGAAGAATCGGCTACTATGGTTGACACCAATGCCGAATGTAAAGATGTTATAGTAAATAATGTATGTGATTTGAGTTGATAATGTGAAAAAGGATAATTAGATGTATTATAAATGATATAAAGATTTTAGAAATTATTTTGGTTAGGTGTGTGTATGATTAAGTATATTCGGCAATATACTTAAAGTGAGTACTTGATATTATATGGGAGTATGTATATTCGGCCACATGAGTAAATATATATATGATGTTAAATTTGATTATGTATAATGGGCATTAAGATGTGGAACTTAAGAAATGTAGTCATATGTGGAATTACATGATGTTATAGTTGACATTGTACACACATACATCCATTCGGCCATCAACATGAGTAATTAGTGAGGATGGTTGCCGAATATACAAACATACATAAGCATGTGTAATTGAATTATGAATGTTTAACAAGATGGTTAAACTAGTGAATTATTGATTAAGCTCAAGGAGCTAAAGGAAGAGAATCAAGCAAAGGCAAAGAAAAGATCACTGAGTAGCCGAGTTAGAACCGTCTTACCCAACACAAGGTAAGTCATTAAGCATGTAGTTGGTATTATTTCAAATGGTCATAATGTTTATGTATTGATGCTGAATGGAATGAATAAATATACATATATATATATATGCATGTACATATGTGATGATGAAATTGTTGAATGAAAAGAAAAGAGGTAAGATGTACTGAGTTGTTGATCTCGGCACTAAACGTGCGGGTATAACCATTTATGACCATGAGATTGGCGCTAAGTGCGCGGGATTAAATTGTACAGCACTAAGTGTGCGATTTGACTATGTTGCACTAAGTGTGCGAAATGAATATGATGCACTAAGTGTGCGAATTGACCATGCGGCACTAAGTGTGCGAGTTTGACTATGTAGCACTAAGTGTGTGATTTGATTACGTAGCACTAAGTGTGCGAGTTGATTATATAGCACTGAGTGTGCGGACTCAATATACATTCATGAATCATTATGGACACTATGTGTGCGACACTATTGAGTCGATCGCGGACAGCGGATCGGGTAAGTGTCTTGAGTACATGGCTAATAGGTGCTATGCTTATACTTGGTGTTGAGCTCGGTAAGTTTGAACCTATGTGACAAATATACTTGAAGTCACGTACATAAAATTTATCGTAGGATGGATGAAAGGCCGTTTAGTCGTTTGATTGTAACGAAAATAAATTGATTTATGAAAATGCTTCAATGTCCTATTGATGAGTATATGGAATGTGATTGCATGAATTGATATGAAACTGAATCGATAGGTTGGAGGAACTATGGTATGGTTCGGTATGGATGGAGTAAATTGTCTCGTTCCATTTTGTTTCCTCTTGTGATAATGTTATTGATGGATGGTAGTGCATTGCTTATGACTTACTGAGTTATAAACTCACTCGATGTTTCCTTGTCACCCATTATAGGTTGCTTGGACTCATCTATTTTTGCGGGGTCAGGCCGTCATCGAAGTCATCACACCGGATAGCAAGTTTTGGTACTTTCTTCTTAGTTGGCTTAGAAGAACATTTTGGCATGTATAAGCTATTACATTGTGTTTGAACTTTGGCATGTAAACTTTAAGCCATGCGAAAATGGCACGAATGTTCGATTGAGTTGGATCAAGGGTAGGCATGTAATGGACCTAGTTACTTTCGTAACAGATGCTGGCAGCAGCAGTGTCATGAGATTGAAAAATCACTAAAAATAGTAGGAGTGGAATTAATTGATGAATAAATTATGTAATCGAAGCTCGATGAGTCTGTTTTCATGAGGAAGTAACGAAAAGATCATATGGGAGTATATTAAGAGATAATCAGATTTTTGTGGGACAGGGCCAGAACGGTTTCTGGATTCCCTGCTCCGACTTTGGAAATTCATTATAAATTAACCAGAGATAATTAGGGGTCGTACCATATATGTACAGATTCCTCTCTGAGTCTAGGTTTCATAGAAACAAACGGCATCAGTATTGAAGCCCCGTGCAGGGAGATATCCAAGTCGTAATGGGCAAAGGTCAGTGTAGTCGACCCCTGCAACATGGGAGACTTTGACTAATAAACTGTACTAATTGGCCCAACCAAAAATTCTAGAAAAAAATACATAGATGGGCACATGAGTCTAGTTTCTGGGAAAAATTACGAAACTGATTTTCGAGTTACGAAACTCAAGATATGATTTTTAAAACGACTAGTACACAGATTGGGCAGTGTCTGGAAAATAAACTTTATAAGGGGTTAAAGTCAGTTAACACCTCGTGTTCGACTCCGGTGTCGGTTTCGGGTTCGGGGTGTTACATGTCATTTAATCAATTACCTAACTCATTATTCAAATGGAACCTAACGATCTTCTAAATCAATCACAATCCTAACCTTTTACTAAAATCAATTGAAATCGCACCCTTAGTCCCTTGAAGACGCACCAAACAACCTTGGCCTCCAGCTAACACGAAAGTCACGCCACGTTTTCATTAAACCTATATTTGAATTACACTACAATCTTAGTTAAACCACATTTACCGCTCAACACCACCTTTAGTTCAGTAACTTATAACACGTTACAACAAACACCGAAATCACTTACCAAATGACGATAAAGTAGAGTGCAATTCAGCAGTGCAGTGAAACAAACTGAAGAGGAGAATTGAAACTAAAAAAGCAAAATAGAGGGGTAACGATAAGAAGAGGAAAAGAAAAAGAAAACGTTGCCAAGGAAACTGGAAAACCAAAAGGGGACAAAAAGTAAAACAGAGAATTACCTAGCAACGTTCGGCCAAAGAAACATGCACGATGATGCACAGCCTACTGGAGGAAAAGAGAACCTAGCATCAAAACAATTTGAGGGTAGAAAGGGGAACCAAAATCTCTAGAAAACAATGGCAAAAAGATAAAATAAAAGAAGAGAACAGCCAAAAAAAACAACTCGACAGCCACTGAAAGAGTTTGGGCAGCAAAAACCAATTCGGCAAAGAAACAATGAAGAGGGAAAAGTTAATAGGAGAGAAAATTTGGAGAAAGAGGAAGAGTGGCCGAATTTGCCTCTACCTAATTCGGTTCTATTACAACTCCTCCTTCCATATTTTTTCCCCATATCACTCCAACATTGTCCCCTCAAATACCAAATTCAAATCCCACCCAAACTTTGCAGAATTTTGGTCAAACCATAACACTCCCACGGCACCAGCAGTAAAAATAAATTCTATGTTTGTGTCAGTACTAGAACTCCAGACCTCTTGCTCATTTGCACTCCAGTTAACCACTAAACCACTAGGCCCTATCTATCATGATATACCCATATTTATTTATAAACCTACTGACTAAAGATAAGGGTTTATTCATTTAAAATAAAAAAATTTCACAAGCCAAGGCTTGAACCCAAGACTTCTCAGACACTCCCAGAATACTTAACCACTAAAGCAGATGACACTTGTGTCACAACATATATAAATAAATAAATATTAAAGATTTTTAGGGTGTTACACAATGAATGCTTAGTAAGCTCGTATAAACTTTAGTCATATCAATCCATTTCAAATATGAAATTTATACATATCAAGAATAATGCCAATACCATAAAATTCATGAAACCATATTCAACAGCTCACAGAGTGAATAAATCTGTAGTATCACATATACATATCATCCCTAGCATAGTAGGATTTTATAAAACTTTAAACCCTTTCAAATTTTCTTACTTTTATTTGCATTTCATTACTTTCCATTTTATTTACTTTTCTTTACCTTAAATAACAATATCAATTCAACTCATCATTCCCTTTCTCATCATTTTACACTTCAAGTATGAACTTACTATTTCATTACAATTCTACACCCATTTCATATGCTTAACACAAAAGACATAAGCATATCATTAAAAATAGCCACAAGCTAGTGCATTTAAGCATAATTCTTTTGAAATTAACCACATGATAAACCATTTCATTAGAAATTACATAATTTAAACCTTACCATTTTTTCATGAACACAAGCATATTTCCATTTGGGCACTTACCATTTCAATGCATAAGTTATAAGTAAGCTTAATACAATCCATCCAATAGCTCCAAAGCCTAAGCATTCACACCAATCATGTTAGAAATATAAGTATAAGACATAGGCAATTTACTCATGGATGATCACAACATTTAAATATGTAACATATGAATATATCATCCAACTCAACTTACATTTATCCATGTATCACCAATTGAATGCAATTCATATGTGAACATGTCTTAGTTCGTATCGAAATCTTACTATTTTCTTTCAAATCATGCTCGTTGAACTATTTAGAATACCGTTGTATACCCGGGATAGCTCACACATAGTGTGCTAGCTCATATAACTGTAATCCATCAATTCCTATACATGTATGCTCACACAAGCTGTGAATTAGAATGCTTTCATGAGCTGTGAAAATGGGTCTGCTCACACGAACTATGGGTCAGAACATAGCTACACGATGCTACTCATACGAGCTGTGGCATATCCACAACACATGCCAGACCCCAACCGTCGATAGGACATTCAAAACCATCACTCGAATCATGTAATCCCTAATGACATGTCATTTGTATCCTACGAATTCCTAAGGTTCAAACAGGGTTCGGTAGTTGTAACACCCCTCACTCGTCGCCAAAATAGGGTTACGGAGCATTACTGGGCTCACAATACAATTAAACATACTTTTCACATATATTTCATCAAATCATACAATCGTCATTCAATCCCAATTAATTTGTCCCTAATACGAGCCTATGAGGCCCTAAACATGTTTTGGGAGTGGTTTGGGACTAAACCGGTCACTTATAAAACTTTTATGAATCTTAGAAAATTTTCCTCGAAATAGGGGACATGCACCTGTATGGCCAGGCCATGTGTCTTACACGGCCACCAAACACGCCCGTGTCATAGGCAGTGTAGACATTCGAAATGGGAGCACATGGCCATGTCCCAGTCCGTGTTCAACCCCGTGTAACTCTCTAACTTGGGTGACACAGCCAACACACACGCCGTGTGCCCTAAAAATGGCCACACATGCCCGTGTGCCAGGTCATGTGTTAGGCCGTGCAAAACCTGTAGGATATATTGACTTATGCCACATGGCCAAGTCACACGCCTATGTGTGAGGCCGTGTGGAGCATACTGACTTAATTTTTAAAACCACACTAGTACTTGACCGTGTGTCACACACGGCTGAGACACACGCCCGTGTCTCTGTCCGTGTGAACAAAAATAGGCTATTTACCAAGGCATTTTCCCACCCAAATATGCATATACCTACACAACTAAAATGGCACCAAATCATAGCATAAATGAATATCCAATTTAGCCACAATCAAATCTAATTCATACCATTTACAATTCTAACAACCAACATGCTTATAACCCCAAATCTTACTGAATTAAAACATACCAAAACACATATAGAAACCAAGTAACTTAACCTTTGCTGAACATATACATTTTGCACCAATTTAGAAATATAATCCATATCTAATATCAACCATTTAACATATATAATATCAATAACCAGGAGCCTCATAATATAAGCCATTCCCATATCCATCCATGAACTCAAACATCAACATATATGCACAAATATGCACATAACCAAATTCACCAAATTAAGCCAACCCTCATGGGTATATTTACAAACCAAAACATAAGCATTTACAAGCCAATTCAAAATGGCCAATATCACTACCAAAACATAGCCAAAATGACTCAAAATCCCTATACATGCCATATACTTAATATACCAAAGTTCAAACGTACCAAGTGATAGGTAGATAGTGTGATGCGATCTCCTACGATCCCCGAATCCAAGCTAGCTCGATAACACTATAAAACACGAAAAAAATAAACAAACTAAGCTATAAAGCTTAGTAAGCTCGTATGAAATTAAATTAATACAATCTCACAAATATAATTCAATAATTTGAATAAAATAACATAAAGCTTACTAACGAACAAACCTTTCATATGCTCATTAACAAACTATATAATTTCATCCTCATATATTTGATTCAATGCTAAAATAGTTTATACACATACTTGTACCATCCTATAACACCCCTAACCCATATCCGACACCAGAATAGGGTTACAAGGTATTACCGAACAATATATCTCATTCACATACATTTATACATTCATAATTAAAATTCATTCACAATGTCCCTTATAAGGCTCTACGAGACCTTAAAACATGCTTAAAAGTGGTTCGGGACTAAACTGATAACATTTGCAAACTTAGGGAATCTTCGAAAATTTTTCCAACATTTAAAGGTCACACGCCCGTCTGAATTGCCCGTGTGCCTCACACGACCACCAAACTCGCTGATGGCGTAGGCCGTGTGAAAACAGGGTATACATATTGACTTGTACCACACGGCCGTAGACACACCTATGTGCCATGGCCGTGGGAAAACTATGGAGTTACTGACTTGGGCCATACGGCCGGCCACATGTCCATGTGCCAGCCCGTGTGTCTCACACAACCAATAGACACGCCTGTGTGTCTAGGTCGTGTCAAAACTGTAGGATATCAGGGGACACACGGCTGTGTCACACACGGCTGAGACACACACCCATGTCTCTGCCCGTATGGAAAAAAATAGGTCATTTGTAAAGCAATTTTCCATCCTTTCCACAAGCACACATATCAACCAAAATAGCACCATTTCAATACATCTTTAGGCAACCAAAAACATGCCAAATGAATCACATATCAAGCTAACTATCATCAACCAATTCAACTACTAAATTCCATATACAATTATACCAAATCCATATACCTAAAATCATCACAACTTGCATAAATTACAAATGTAATAACTCATCATCTTATTATCTATTTTATGTCACGAAACACCATTTAGCTATATTAACAACTAGAGCAAACATATCCAAAACATGACAGAATCTAAGGCATAATATACATATCATATATCAGTTTTCAAGCACATCACTTAGGCCAACTTAAATGACCAAACACATACCAATATTTCAACAAAAATTAAGACAATTCTCATGGATAAAATCATAACTCAAAACATACCAAAATGAAACTAGCTTATAAATGCAATATACCATATATACAAAGCTTCAAAAGTACCAACAAAACGATCGATAGTGTGATGACATTTCCCGACGATCGCTAAGTCCGAGTTAGATTTGATTATCTATAAAACATGAAAAGAACACACAAAGTAAGCTTTAAAAGTTTAGTAAGCCATATACAAATAAAGCTATCATATGAATCGCAACATTTGTACGAATAAGCCAAGTACAAGTAAACACATATAGATACACAAACCTTTTTCATTAAGTACATAAGTATTTTCCCATGTAAACTCATCAATTACTTCACTTTCCAATACTCGTATGAATCTTGCATGTACCTGAGTCATTTAACTCATTAACACATTCTTTCTCGACTTATCTTTTCCCGTTCAACCACTCAAAATCATTAAGGATACTCGGAAATTACATAAGCTCGTAAATGCCATATCCTAGATTTGGTCTTAAATGTTATCACATATCGATGCCACTGTCCCAGACAGGGTATTACTCAGATCAATATATGATGCCAATGTCCCAGACATGGTCCTACATGTAATCACAACTCGATAATCTATTGTCATGACATTTGTATCCTATGCTATTCTTAAGGTTCGTATGGGACTTCCAGATGTCGTAACTTCGTCGATTCTTACTCATATTTCTGCGTTCAACATTTATAGAAATTCTATCATAATAAAATTTATATAATTCATTATAAAGACATTTATTTGCATATGAACTTACCTCGTAGTCGGAAATAACGGACGAGGTCAACTATTCGATAATTTTTGTTTTCCCCTGATCTAAATTCGATTTCTTTCGTTCTTGATCTATATACATTCAAAATTAATTCTTTTATTCATCAACACATTCAATTTCATCCAGAAAAAACATATTTGGGTAATTTTACACTTTTGCCCCTAAGGTTACATGTTTATTCAATTTAGTCCCTATTACATAAATACACAAAATTCACAAAGTTTGACAAAAACCCATGCTTGGCTGAATTTTCTATAGGTCCCTAGCATCCCATATTTTTCATTTATTTCACAATTTAACCTCTCAATTTACACTTTTCTCAATTTAATCCCCAATTGACATTTTTATCAAAAATCACTTTACAAAACATGTATATCAAACACCAAGCTTGCATAATTTATCATCAAACATCATAAAACTCATGGATTCATCAATGGCATTTCACAAAATCATCAAAAATTTCAAAAATTAGGGTACAGGCTAGTTAGTACTCAAAGCAACGATCAAAAACATAAAAATCATAAAAAATCGAGCAAAATCATACCTTAATTGCTTGAATATTCAAAACCGAATGAAGAACCCTAGTTGTTCTTAGTCTTCCTTTAAAATTCAGCTATCAAGATGATAATGGTATCAAAATTTAATTTTGTTTTACTTAATAATTCATTATTAAACAATTTACTATTTTAACCTTTATTAAACCATTTAAAAATCATCATATTAATGCCCATTTATGTCCATTGCCACTATCAATGGTCTAATATCAACATAAGGACCTTTCATTTAATAAGCCATAGAAAATAAGTACTTTTAACTTATAGCATGCTACTTTTGCATTTTATGCGATTAAATCCTTTTATCAAATTAACTACTTAAACGATAAAATTAACACACAAAACTTTCACACATATCTAATCCCATGCCGTAAACACATAAAATAATACTAAAATAATTTTTTGACCTCAGATTTGTGGTTCCAAAACCACTATTCTGATTTAGCTAAAAATCAGGCTGTTACAAGTCTCCCCACTTAAGGATTTTCATCCCCGAAAATCTTACCAGCGAATAGGTTTTGATATTGCTTTCTCATAGCATCTTCGGGTTCCCACAAAGCTTCTTCAACCCTGTGTCGATGTCATAACACTTTTTCTATTACAATTCTTTTATTTCTCAGCTCTTTGATCTCATGTGCTAGAATTTGGATCGATTCTTCACTGTACGATAAATCTAACTGAATCTCAACTTCGGTCGGGGAAACATGTAAAGGATCAGATCTGTATCTTCATAGCATTAATACATGGCATACGTTATGAATCTTTTCTTACTCAGACGGCAATGCTAGCCGATAAGCAACTAGCCCGACTCGTTTGATGATTTCATATGGTTCGATGAATCGCTAACTTAATTTTCCTTTACGACCAAATCGAAGTATTTTCTACCATGAAGATACTTTCAAAAACACTATATCTCTGATCTGAAACTCAATATCTTTTCTTTTTAAATCTGCAAACGATTTTTGACGATCCGAATCTACTTTCAGACTATCACGAATTACTTTTACTTTCTTTTCAGTCTCTCTGATCAGATCAACCCCGTGAATTTTATTCTCGCTTAGCTCAGCCCAGTATAACTGATAAACCGTAATTTATACATATTTTTACTCCATGCTTAACACATTTTATGGATGATTTTTCATTAGAATTGGTGAATTTGATGCTCCTAATGCCTTAATATCATGTTTTATACTTAGGTGAGCATAGGAGAGCGAAAGGAACGAGAAACGAGCCAAAAATGGAGAAAATCGGCCAACGTACGAAATCAACACGGCCTGGACTTCCTCACACGGGCAGACCACACGGTCGTGTCAATTAGGAAAAATTGAAGCACAATTCACAAGGGTAGAACAATCACCCGTGCCATTCTAACAGGCTCGAGCACGGCCTGAAGTAATGTAACACCTCAATTTTTGAGTTTTCTGTGTTTCTGTGATTTTTAAAATTTGTGTGTTCTGGTTGGTTAAAATATATATTTTAGTAGGTTAGTGGGCCTTTGGAAGGCCCAAACTTAAGTTAAATTCGTGGTAGTCTTCGAAATTTTAATTTTATGAATAGGTGATGCAATTGGCGTTTGGGCTTTTAAGAGTAAAGGGGTAAATGATGACACAAAGAGGAGTGTGGTGTAGTGGCAAGGTGGCGCCACTTAGGGGACAAGGAAGTGACGCCATAGAGGAAGCAAGGGGTCCAAGGTTCAAGTCTTGGCTCTTGCAATATATTTTGGTTTTTCTTTTCAATAAATCTAGAAGCAAGTAGGTGCACTTTAAAGTTTAATGTGTTGCATTAATGACACAAATGAGTTGATGGCCTAGTGGTGGTGGCGTGAGTTGGCATGTGAGAGGACTTTGGTTCGAATCGTTTGGCACGCAAAGGTTGATTATTTTGCTATGTTGGGACGACAAGAGTTGGTGTTGGTTTTAAACTCTGGTGATGGAGGGATCCCACATCGGGAAGCTAACATAAGAGTAGATGGAGAGCTAGCTTTAAATAGAGTAAACCATGAGGAGAGTAGGGATACCCTTCTTGGCTGATCCCTTTCGCTTTGTGACGTGTTCGTTTGGGTTGGGCGTCAGCTAAGAGTGTTTGGAGCGCGGATTAACTATAGTCTCCTAACAGGTGTGTATTTCTCATTACTCTAGCAGTAGGACGGCTATTCTGGGCCACGATGGGCTGAAATGGGCCATGTGGTCCCAATGGGTCCGTAGGCCCAAGTGGATAAGTTGTAGAATTATCGAAATACCCCTGTAAGGTAGAATTATCGAAATACCCCTATAGGGTAGAATTATTGAAATACCCTTTTAGGGTAGAATTACCGAAATACCATGTAAGATAGAATTATAGAAATGCCCTTGTAGGGTAGAAATATCGAAATACCCCTATAAGGTAGAATTACCTAGATACCCTTGTGGGGTAAAATTACCATTTTGCCTCTAGGGTGTTAAATGACTATTTTGCACCTCGTGCGTAAATGACTAACTTGTGTGATGATTGGGTTAGTTGACGTGGATTTATGTTAGTTATCGTTAATTCGTAAGTCTAATGTGTTAGTGATCGATTGTAGGATTATCGTGTGGGAGATATCGTCATCAATCGTCATCAACCAGGTGTGTAAACGGCATCCTCCCTTAGACTGAATCGGTAAAAGCTGAAATACCGAAACATTGGTATTTTGTGAACTCGCGAGCGTACGAGCACTCGTGAGATAGTTGTTAATGAATATGGCGCATTTGGATTATTAGAGTGCAGAGTGTGCATTTTCGTGCACAACGGTATTTTTGGGCTTCATGGGCCAAAAACGAGCCAATAGGCCAACGGGCCCACTTTAGTAAAAAGACGAGGTAAGTACTTCTGATTACTTGGTAAACGTTAGAATGAGCATGAAACCTTAGCAATAGGTAATAATTACTAAAATACCCTTATGCATGTAAAATTACGATTTTACCCCTAAGGTTATATTTTTTCTGAAAAGCATGATGTTTTGTTTCTGTATACGAATGCCATGACATATTATTTCTGTTGCATGGGACATGGGTTTATATTGATGAAGGAAGCGTTCTGGCAGCCTCGCTGCAATCTGGTGGCCTCGCCACATATATCTGTTCTGGTGACTTTGTCACAATATCTAGTAGCCTCGCTGCAATCTGGTGGCTTCGCCACATATATATATCTGTTCTGGTGGCCTTGCCATAATATCTGTATCTGGTGACTTTGTCACAATATCTGGCAGCCTCGCTGCAATTTCTGTGGTGTGTAGCGGTTGAGTGGGTCAGTAGTCTCCCCACATGGTGTAAGGCTAGTACGGGGGTGTTATGGATGGCTCTGGGTTGGGATTTATGCGTTAATGATATATTTGGTCTGTATCTGCTATGGGCCTATGGGTTTCATTCTAATTTCTGTACTGGGCCAAGGCCCAGAAAAGTCTGACTCTAAGGTTTGATCTGTTTTGGGCTATGGTTGGGTTATGTTACACACTGAGTTTACCGAACTCACCCTTTATTTTCATCTCTGTAGGAAATCCCCAACCATAGTGGGCTTGGAGCTGTGAGGGATTCGGAGTGGCCACATCATCTGCAAAGTTGGTTTTTCTAAGTTAGTTTATTTTTATTATTTCATATTCTGATTTAATTTTGGGTTTTAAGTTGTAATATGGCCGCTATTTAAATTTCTTTTTCCGCTATGGTTTTATTTTCTGATTATATTTATACTATGTCGAAACTGCTAGTGTTAGGCTGCGCAGGTTTTCAAAATTAATGAACATTTTCCAAGACTCAACAAGTACAACAAATGGATAGCCTAAAGATTGATAAACTGACTTTTCATTCAACCGCTGTTTTTACAAAGACCACCCCAATCACTTAAACCAATGAATGCATACTAAGTCGTAAGTCCATGTGACATGTCAGATCTGGCCATAACGTCTGGGCCGAGTTTAAGGTGTTACCAGTAATCGCACATGGGCATGTCACACGGGCGTGTCCCTACATAGCCCAAGTTTAGTCCAATTCAGAAAAGGCCAATTTTGAGGGTTCTTAGGCATTCCAAAGCCTATAAATACACCCAAGAGGAGGAGGAAAGAGGGGGGCATAGAGAAAAAGGCAGGGAATTACTCAAGGAAAGCCAATTGATCCATCTTAGAAGCTGGATTTATCATCAAAACTAAAGATCTCCCCTCAATTTCCTTTCAGGAGTTTTGGGTTTTCTTTATGTTTTGTATTCATTATTCTTTTGAAGTGTTTTCCTTTTTAGTTATGAACTAAATCCCCTAAATACCTAAGGGGGATGAAACCTAAGACGAATCTTGCTATTATTTTCTGAATTGTATGATAAATATTTGGCTTGTTCTTAATTATGTGTTCTTAATTCTTGTCTTGATATTCCAGGATATTGTTTCAAGTTAAGCTCTTATTCAGAGGAGGAATAGACCTTGTCTAAGAGTACATTTGTCATAATTAAGCAGAGTTGATTGCGCGCCTAGAGATAGGGTGACAAGATTTTACCGGATTAGGGTGAAACCTAATAAGGGGATCCATAGATCGAGTTAATGCAACCCTAGGGAGTTAATTAGAAAGAGATTTCAATTATTCAACCTAAGGTTAGATATTGTTAGTCTCGAAAGGGATAATAATATAACTTAGGGATTTCTATAGATCAAGTCAAATGAATAAATCGTCCGATTCAGAGTCAGAATAACAAGTAAAGTCTAGGTGGATTCTTCCTTAGGTATTGTCTTAAGTCAGTCGTTTTCCAAAAGTAATCCCCCAATTCTATTTTCTATGAATTCTTAGTTTAGTTAATTAATTAGTTGAAACAATCCCCCTTATTGTTAAGCTAGATAATAAAAAGACAATCATTACTAGTACTTTTAGTTCCTTTGGGTTCGACAATCCGATCTTGCTAAAGTTATACTACTATTCGATAGGGACACTTGCCTTCATCGTGATAATAGTTAGTTTCAAGAATGATTAATTATAAATATTTAAAACCTGTCACGAAAATCACGTATCAATAACGGTGTTGTACATTTACGACCGTATAGAGCTTCGTATGGTGCCATTTTAATACTCGATTGAAAACTATTATTATACGTGAATTCAATTAATGGAAAATATTTTTTCCACATACCTTTGAACTCGAGAATGCAACATCTTAACATATCCTCGAGTATCTGTATAACCTGTTCAGATTGACCATCCGTCTCTGGGAGAAACCCAATACTAAAATGTAGTTTTGTACCCGGTGCATCTTCCAATTTTTCTAAAATCTCGATGTAAACTCGAATCTCTATCCGAAACAATAGAAATAGGTACTCCGTATAATCTCAAAATTGACTCACAATTTCAGAGATATAGCTCATCTTCTCCATGTATCAGCCGAAACCCCCATGGAAGCCATGGTTAGGGTTTTTTTCAAGCTTCCAAGCTCCATAGTAAGTGCATCCTAGCCCCGTTTTTAATGTACTTTGCATTTTTTAAAATCCTCGTAACCCGGTTTACCTATTTCTACCATTAATTTGAGCTAGGATTCATGTTTAAAAATTGACCCATGTGTGGCATGCATGCATTTTGATGTCCAATGGTAGAAAATGAGTGTTGGGTGTTAAATAATTGACTTTTACGAAGCGATTTTCGATGAAAACGTCCGAAAGGACCATTTTGTAAAAGTTGTAAAAATGGTATAAAAGGATGTTTTGATGAGGATTGTAGTTTGCTATAGTTATGAAAATGGTTCGACTAGGCCTATTGAGTGGGAAAATTGAATAAAAATTATTTTACGAGGCCTAGGGGTAAAAGTGTAATTTTGATAAAGTTTAGGGGCAAAAACATAATTATTCAAAAATATGATTTTTGGGTCAATTTGAATAATGTGAGTCCTAAATGAGCTATATTTGAAATGATAGATCAAGGAAATCAAGATTCGGGCTTAAATCGGGAAAATACAAGGTTAAGGTCTAAATTGATAAATTTGCCATTTTCGTATTTGAGGTAAGTTCGTATGATCTAATAAGCATGTTATTTATGTTATTATCATTATACATGAAATAGATCTTGATATGATTGTGTTAAAATTGACGTTAATGGAAGATTGATGGAACATTACATTTTAAATGAAATTAGTAAGTCGTATAGAAACAAGGTGCTATGTTATTTTTATTGTATCATTTAATGTTTAATAAACACGAAAATGAGTTGGTTTGAATGTACATTAGGTCATCTATGCATATTAATATACTTGATGAAAAGTGAAAACCCCGATTGAATGAAAGGAATATTCGATGGATCCGTAAAAAGAAATTAATGGTAGAAAGGATCTAGCCTGGACGGGTGATCCTATAGTGTTTGGGCCTCCTGAAGGATATGTGTGCTAAAATGGATTTAGCCCAGATGGGTAATCTGATTAGGATTTAAATTTAGCTTGGACTAGTAATTCAGATCCAAACTCATAAGAGTATATGTCATTGTAAGGGATTTAGCCTGGATTGGTAATCCTGACATTACTCTACGAGTTTATATTACGGGGGATTTAGCCAGGACTGGTAATCCCGCCATAAGATGCAAGGTTCGCGAGAGTGCGTACTTGAAATTATCACTTGTACGATTTGACGGTATATGGGATATCCATCAAAATTTTTGAGAAAATTCAACGGGATTAATATAAGAATGAATAAAAAGGGTTTTTTCCATGACAAACTTATTTATGTTATAAGATACTAATATGATGGATGTGATTGTCACGTTTGGACGAGTGGTGGTGCTAAGAGATAGCACAATTATGTACTCGAAATCCACGAACATGTGCTGGACATGGGAAGTGAAATGGACTTGTGGTATGAATGCAAATAAATGAGTGATACATATAAGAATAATTTTTATGGCAATCTTGTGATGATTATCATTTTGCTACTCTAAAAACTATTTGGACGGCAACAATAGTCTGAATTTGAAAATTCACCAAAATTTTTGGAAGTTGAATTAAAGGCTAATTAAATATGAACTGAAATCTTATCGAGTCTAGTTTCACATAGAAGAAATCTATAAGCAAAAGAATTTAATATTATGAGATATTCAAATTCTTGTGAGATAGAGTCAGAATGAGTTCAAAATCCCCTATTCTGACTTGGTAAAATCACTAGAAATTGTAAAAAAATAATAATGGGCTATAAATTATATTATTAAAACCCTTAACGAGTCTATTTTCAAGTGAAATTTACAAGAACATTATCCGAGTCCCGTACTATGAGATAATTAATTCGTAGTGAAGAGAGGTCAGGACTATTAGATAGCGAAATAGGGGTAAGTTTAAAGAATAAACTGTACTTATTGGGTTTACCAACAATTCTAAAAATTTTATGGAAAGAAGATATGTGAGTCTAGTTTTAGGAAAAATTAGCAGATCTTAGTTTGGAGTTTCGTAGCTCCAGATATAAATAATTTAGTGACTATGACTCAAGAAAACAACTTAACTGGGCTTTGAATAAATAGAGAGAAATTGAAAAATAGCATGTTAATACATTGCTTATTATTTTCATACGTGCTTACTAAGCGTAAAGATTACTCCCTCCTTTCCATTTCCTTAGTGGGTCTCAGGTCGGCTCAAGGTTGGAGATCGTCGGAGGCAGCATCACACTATCAAGCCAATACCTTCGGAGTATTGATACATATGTTAGAAATTTCAAGTGAGTGGCATGTATAGAGACCTAGTTCTATGACATGAGTTATTATGATTTGGCTAAATGTATTGGTCTATATCAAGCTATTGTATATGGCCATGAGACGTGGCTCATATCAATTATGGTTTGTAAGTCTAGCTAATCATGTCATGTTTTAATGCATATGATGGGATGATTTGAATACGTTGTTGACATGCATGTTTGGTAAAATGATATGTGTGTTGGATGTATGCTCTATGACCAATTGAAGTGGTCATAGTCATGAAGTAATTGTAAATTATAAAAACAATGTGGTAATGGTTGAACATGAGTGCTTGATGAATAAGTTAGTAACCATAGTATAATGGTAAAAGTGGTCATCAATGTGCCAAGTCTCATGAATGTGAATTAAGCAATCTAAACTTGGTATTTCATGAGTAGATGCATTGCATGTGAGAGGACATGTAAATGTTATGAATGTGTCTTGATAAAGAGCGTTTAATCACTAAAGTGAAGCCATGATTTGTGGCTTTAATGCGTATAAGGTTGTAAGGGTTTATGGGTAGTATGAAGGCTTGGTAAATAGCCTAAGTATTGACTACACGGGTTGAGACATGACCGTGTGTCTCAACTGTGTGAGTTACATAGCCTGAGGGAACGGGCACGTTGATGGCACACGGGCGTGCCCCTGTGTCCACATGGGCGTGTGACCCTATTTCATGGGAAATTTCCTAAGTTGTCTTAAAACTTCCCAAAGTTCTCAATTTAGTCTAGACCATTTTGAATACATGTTTTGGGCCTCGTAGGCCCATAATAGGGACGCTATGAATATGTTTGATTGGTTTTAATTTGGAATGAAATTTTATGGCCTGATTTGCATGATTGTTGCATTTAAGGTTAGTAATGCCTCATACCTTGTCCCGATCTGGGGTACGGGCAATGGGTGTTACAATTCTAGCCATCTCCGCTGTCGTAAATTCAAATCTTTCAAACTCTTGTGATCTGAATAAACATGGTATTTCTCACCAAACAGATAATGGGGCCAAATCTTCAACACCAACACAATGGCTGCTAACTCAAAATCATGCGTCGAGTAATCTTTTCATGCAGTTTTAATTGTCTTGAGGCATAAGCTATGACTTTCCTTCCTGCATCAAAACGCTGCCCAGACCATTCAATGATGCATGACTACAGATCACAAATTCTTTACCCGATTTGGGCTATACTAATGCTGGAGCTTCAGTCAAAAGGACTTTTAGCTAATCAAAACTTCTCTGACATTTCTCAGACCATTCAAATTTTACATCTTTCTGAAGCAATCTTGTCAATGGAGTCGCAATCGTCGAAAAGCTTTTCACAAATCCTCTATAATAACCGGTGAGTCCCAAGAAGCTATAGATTTAAGATACATTTCTCAGAGGTTTCCAATCCATTATTGCAGAAATCTTGCTCAGATCAACTTGAATACCTGAAGCTGACACAATATGCCCCAGAAAACCAACCTCACGCAACCAGAATTCACATTTACTGAATGTTGCATATAGCTGCTTATTTCGCAAAGTCTGCAATACAATTCTCAAATGTTCAGTATGCTCATTTTCATCTCGTGAATATATCAAATGTCATTCATAAATACAACAACAAATCGATCTATGTACGGTCTGAAAATCCGATTCATTAAATCCATAAAGATAGTAAGAACATTCGTTAGTTTGAAAGGCATAACTAATAATTCATAATGGCCATACCTCGTTCTAAATGTGGTTTTCGGCATATCAGAGTCTTTAACTATCAATTGGTAATAAACGGATCTTAAATCTATCTTTGAAAACACTGTAACCCCTTTTAACTGATCAAAAAAATCATCTATTCTGGGCAGAGGGTATTTATTCTTAATTGTTACTTTTTTGAGCTGTCGATAATCTATACACATTCTCATCGTGCCATCTTTCTATTTTACAAACAATTCGGGAGCACCCCAAGGCAAGAAACTCAGTCTTACAAAACCTCTATCCGTCAGCTCTTGCAATAGTGCTTCAATTCTTTTAACTCTATCGGGGCCATTCTATACGGAGCTATCGATATCAGCGTTGTACCTGGCATTAACTCAATGCTAAATTCAACCTCTCAGATCGGTGGCAAACCCAGTAACTCTTCAAGAAACACATCTGGATACTCACACACAACTAGCACTGATTCAATCTTCTTTTCAGTCACTTTCGTATCAAGCACATAAGCAAAATAAGCTTCGCAATGATTTCTCACATATTTTTGAGCCAACATCGATGAAATCACTGCTTGCAAGCTATTCAGATCATCTGACTCAATTCGGATAATCTCATTATTTTGACATCTCAAATCTATCGTTTTTATTTTACAATTCACAGAAGCATCACGCAATGTTAGCCAATCCATACCCAAGATTATATCAAACTCGTCAAATGGCAACAACATCAAATCGACCGGAAAGCAATTATCTCGAATCATCAACGGATAGTTCTTGCACACTTTATCAACCAAAATACACTTGCCTAAGGGATTTGATACTCTAATTACAAATTCAGTAGACTTTACAAGCAAAGTCTTACTAGATACTAAATTCACACATACATATGAATGAGTTGATCCTGGATCTATCAATGCAATAACTTTAGTATCATAGAGAGTAAAAGTACCAGTGATAACATCTGGAGATTACACTTCTTCGCAAGTGCAAATAGCGTAGGCTCGGGCAGGTGCTCTAGCATCAGATCTCGAAGCAGTGTCTCGTGTCACACCTCTACCACCACTCACATTTCCTATGTTTCAAGGTGGTCTACCTCTAGCTGCAGTGTTACTCGGCTTCGTATTCTAAACTATATCTTGTTCAGCCAACTCGGGACAATCATGGATAAAATGATCTAATGATCCACATTTATACAAGCCTTATCATTCAATCTACAATCACTGGAATGCTGTTTACCACAATGTTTACATTCAGGTCGGTTAGGTCTCACACTGCCAACACTAGCAACAGATGTAGTTTGGGCTTTAGAACTCACAAGTTACTTTTCACGATCTCTATTTGAATGTCCCTCAGATTCATTAGAACGATTATACGAGTCTCAAAATTTTTTCGATGTAGATTGATAAGATTTACTAATTGATCTTTTTCTCGAATCTCTTGCTTGAAAATTAGCTTTTCTCTTTTCTTTTCTGAGATCCTCGGCTTTACAAGCCCTCTCAACTAACACAAATTCTTTCAATTCAAGAATCCTAACTAACAGCTTTATATCTTCATTCAACCCATTAACAAATCTTTTACACATGATCTCCTCAGTGGAAACATATTTCCAGGCATAATTGCTTAATCGTACGAATTCTCTTTCATACTCAGTGATAGTCATTCGACCCTGTTTCAATTCTAGAAACTCTCTATGTTTTTGATCGAGAAATCTTTGGCTTATGTACTTCTTTCGAAATTTATAATGAAAGAACTCCCAGGTAAAACCCGTTATGTCAACGTTTTCCACCAATGATATGCATTATCTCTGAGTAAAGATACCACACATTTAATACATTCTTCAGGAGTGCAGGACAATTCCTCAAATACTATGATAGTATTATCAAGCCAGAACTCAACTCTCCCAGCATCATCATCCATGGTAGCCTAAAACTCCTCAGCACCATGTTTACGTATCTTATCAATAGGTGGCTTACTCAACCGAATCGGATCTATCACTTGTGGCATAACAGGGACTTAGGAACAGATGGGGGTGGAGGTTGTTGGATAGCCAGATTCGTTCGAACGAATTCCGTGAACCACTCACTCATCATTTGGAAGAAGGCTTGCTTGGCCTCTCCCTCTCCCCATTGGCTACTAGAAATCAACCTAGATTCAACCGACATTGTCCTTTGAGCGGAAGTGGGTGCATTACTTTCAACATAGTCAGCTATTGCTCGTTCAAGATCCATTTTCTATATAAAAAAAAGCATTTTAACAGTCAGGAGTCATCGCACTATCGTAGTTTATATATATGGCATGTATAGCTAGACTCTCACTCGTTACGTTTGTCATAGAAAGGACTAAACCGTAGCTCTGATACCAATTAATGTAATACCCTTAACCTGTATTCGATACTAGAATAAGATTATAAGGCATTATCTCATTCACATACATTTATACATTCAAAACTAAAATTCATTCACAATGTCCTTTATAAAGCTCTACGAGACCTTAAAACATGCTTAAAAATAGTTCAGGACTAAATCGATAACATTTGCAAACTTAGGGAATCTTAGAAAATTTTCCAACATTTAAGGGTCACACATCTGTGTGAATAGGCCGTGTGCCTCACACGACCACCGGACACGCCCATGGCGTAGGCCGTGTGAAAATAGGGCATACATACTGACTTGTACCACACGACCAGAAACACGCATGTGTGCCATGGCCGTGGAAAAACTAAGGAGGTTACTGACTTGGGTCACACGGCAGGCCACATGTCCATGTGCTAGCCTGTGTATCTCACACAGCCAGTAGACAGGCCCGTGTGTCTAGGCCATGTCAAAACTGTAAGGTATACTGCCTTAATTTGAAAGGGTATCCCAGGGGACACATGGCTGTGTAACATGACCATGTGTCGCACACGGCTGAGACACACACCCGTGTCTCTACCCGTGTGGACAAAAATAGGCCAATTTTAAAGCCAATTTGCCACCATTTCCATAAGAACACATATCAACCAAGTAGCACCATTTCAATACATCTTTAGGAAACCAAAAACATGCCAAATCAATCACATATCAAGCTAACTATCATCGACCAATTCCACTACTAAATTCCATAAACAAATATACCAAATCCATATACCTAAAATCATCACAACTTGCATAAATTTCAAATGCAATAACTCATCATCTTATTATCTATTTCATGTCACAAAACACCATTTAGCTATGTTAACAACTAGAGCGAACATATCCAAAACAAGCCAATATCTAAGGCATAATATACATCTCATATATCACTTTTCAAGTACATCACTTAGGCCAACTTAAATGACCGAATACATACCAACATTTCAACCAAAAGTTAGCCAACTCTTATGGCTAAAATCATAACTCACAACATACCAAAATGACACTAGCCTATACATGCCATATACCATATATACAAAGCTTCAAAAGTACGAACAAAATGATCGATAGTGTAATGAAGTGTCCCAACGATCCCCGAGTCCGAGTTAGCTTCGATTATATATAAAATGTGGAAAGAACACACAAAGTAAGCTTTAAAAGCTTAGTAAACCATATACAAATAAGGCTATCATATGAATCACAACATTTCTATCAATAGGCCAAGTACAAGTAAACACATATAGATACACATACCTTTTTCAATAAGTACATATGCATTTTCTTATGTAAACTCATCAATTTCTTCACTTTCCAACACTCGTAAGAATCTCGTATGTACCTGAGTCATTTAACTCATTAACACATTCTTTCTCGACTTATCTTTACTTGTTGAACCACTCAGAATCATTAAGGATACTCGAAAATTACATAAGCCTGTACAATGCCATATCCCAGATATGGTCTTACACGAATCAATATATGATGCCAATGTCCCAGACATGGTCTTACACGTAATCACAACTTGATAACCTAATGTCATGACATTCGTATCCTCTACTATTCCTAAGGTTCATACGGGACTTCCACATGTCGTAACTTCACTGATTCTTACTCGTATTTGTTCGTTCAACATTTATAGAAATTCAATCATAATAAAACATATATAATTCATTATAACGACATTTACTTGCATATGAACTTACCTCGTAGTCAGAAATAACGAACGGGGTAAACTATTAGATAACTCTTGTTTTCCCTCGATCTAAATCCAATTTCTTTCGTTCTTGATCTATATACATTCAAAATTAAATCTTTTATGCATAAACACATTCAAGTTCATTATTATTGCACTTTTTCCCCTAAAGTTACACGTTTATTCAATTTAGTCCCTATTTCATATATACACAAATTTTGACAAAACCCATGCTTGGCTGAATTTTCTATAGGTCCCTAGTAGCCCATATTTTTCATTTATTTCACAATTTAACCCCTCAATTTACACTTTTCTCAATTGAATCCCCAATTGACATTTTTATCAAAAATCACTTTACAAAACATGTATATCAAACACCAAGCTTGCATAATTCATCATCAAACATCATAAAACTCATGGATTCATCAATGGAATTTCAAAAAATCATCAACAATTTTAGAAATTAGGGTATGGGCTAGTTAGTACTCAAAGCAACGATCACAAAAACATAGAAATCATAAAAAATCGAGCAAAACTGAACCTTAATTGCTTGAATATTCAAAAGAATGAAGAACCCTAGTTGTTCTTATTCTTCCTTTAAAATTCAACTATCAAAATGATAATGGTACCAATATTTTATTTTATTTTACTTAATAATTCATTATTAAACAATTTACTATTTTAACCTTTGTTAAACCATTTAAAATTCATCATATTAATGCCCATTTATGTCCATTCCCACTATCAATGGTCTAATATCAACAAAAGAACCTTTCATTTAATAAGCCATAGCAAATAAGCACTTTTAACTTATAGCATGCTACTTTTGCATTTTACACGATTAAGTCCTTTTCTCAAATTAACCATTTACACGATAAAATTAACACACGAAACTTTCACTCATATCTAATATCATGTCATAAACCCATAAAACAATATTTAAATAATTTTTTGACCTCAGATTTGTGGGTTCAAAATCACTGTTCTGATTTAGCTAAAAATTGGGTTGTTACACTGTAACACCCCTAACCCATATTCGTTGCCAGAATAGGGTCACGTGCCATTATCAAATAACGTAATTCATTCACATAAATCCATTCAAAGCATTCACAATGTCCCTTGTAAGGCTCTACGAAACCTTGAAACATACTTAGAAGTGGTTCGGGACTAAACCGATAACATTCACAAACTTGGAGAAACTTATAAAATTTTCTAACTTTGTCGTGTGCCTTACACGTCCGTGTGAATAGGTCGTGTGCCTCACACGGCTACTAGACCTGCCCGTGTCATGAGCCGTGTGAAAATAGGGCATACATACTGACTTGCACCACATGGCTGAGGGCACACCCTGTAACACCCTAATTTTGGGCCTAGAAGTAATAGGCCTTGAGTTTGGGATCGGTTAAAAGGTCGCTTGAATAAAAGAAAGGTGTTTAAATATTTTATAATTGTGTGTTTAGTTTAATTGTTAAATTATTTAGGAAGGGTTGGTAGTGTGGAAAAAGTCCTGGGTTCGATCTAGGGCTTTAGCAAAACATTGCATTTTTTTCTAAAGGAACCTGAACTTTAGGTGGAAGGCTTATTAATAAGGCCTGGTAGAATCCGACACAAGGAAGCATATGGCCTAGTGGCAAAAGGCTTAGGTAGTAAGTAGGAGGTCCAGGGTTCAAGTCCTGGCCTTGGCAAAATATTTTTATTGCGCATAAGATTAGTAGGGAAGCTAGCGTTAGGCTTTATAAATATGTTACGTGGGAATTCAACACAAGGATGCGCTTGGCCCAGTGGCATGATGGCATTAAGAGTAAGGAGAGGTGCTGGGTTCAAGTCGTATTATGAGCAAAAGTTGTGGGTTTTTTTAGACAACTTGAAGGTCGGTAGAAAGAGTTTAAAAATAACTGGGGAGGGGAAATGATGCAAAAGAGCTTGTGGCTTGGTGGCAAGGGATGAATAGCGCAGCCAAGAGATCAGGGGCTCGAATCTGAATGGTAGAAAATATTTTTAGGATAACCAGCGGGTTAATAGGCCTTAAAAATAGTAAGGGATGAAATATGGCACAAAAGCGCCTGCGGTGCAGTGGTGTGAAGCATGCTATGGTTATAAGAGGGAGCAAGTTTGAATCCTAGGGTTGGCAAAGTTTAAATTTTTATTCTTTAAGAAAACTGAGGCTCAGGCACATAAGCCTTATAATTTATTGTGACCGAATGGTAATGTAAGAAAGGATGCGGTGCAATGGCCAGCATCGTATGGGGAGGTAGAGTAACCTTGAGGTCTGGAGTTTGAGTGGAGACGTCTACAAAGGGAGAATTTAATTTTTCTACTCAAGTGTTGTATGGTGGAAGCAATTTGAATGCAATTCAAATTGGAATTTTTGGTTAAAATCAAGGGGATTAGGATGAGGATTAAGGGTAGATATATTTGTGATAAAATTGGAGAATCTGAGGGGAAATTATCTTGACGAGTTTAAGTCGATTGAGGAGTGTAGGTGTATTATTTATTTATTTATTTATTTTAGTATAAATATGTGTGTCGTACGGGCGAGTAAGGGCATTTGTTGTTTTTGTGTGCTTTAGTCGCATATCACCTCCTCTTTTCTTTAAAGCAACTTCTTGATCTTTTTCTCCCTATTTTAATTGAATCAATCTCGTCCCTCTTCAACTTAGCTGACTGTTTCTTTTTCATTTAAAAGTTGATTCATACACTTTGGGGATTTGATTTCTTGTTGGCAAGCATTCTCACAATTGGTAAGTGAATTAGATCTTCTTCGGATTTTGTTAAATATTTTTAAGTTCTTTCATTTCTAAACTTGTAAAAGCTGATTCTTCTTTATTCTTTCAAAAACTTTCTTTAACCTATGGTTTCTCCATTTATTTCTCTTTTTCCCTCTCATTTAAGAGTGTGATCGCTAATGGAAAAAGGGGGTTCTAGCAGAGAGGTTGGGATAGAGGCTCCCAAGTTTAAGCGACGTAAGGTGTCAGTTGTTAGGGACTTTCCGCCTGGATGTGGAAGGGGGACTACGTCAGACTTCAAGTCACATAGGCAGATCGCAGTCGATCAATCTAGTCAAGGTAAGTATAGTGGTTCTTCGGTAAGTAGTGGATTTATTTTGAATTAATGGAATGTGACTAATGGAATATAACGTTGAATATAGGTTCGGGTGATTATGAAAACTTAGTACTCCAGGTGATAAGGTGTGTACTTCTACCCTATGATAACTTGATATAAAGCTGAAGATGTGTACACATACTGCACACACAAGTAGATCGGCAAAAGTCGAAATGTTGAAAAGTCGAAATGTTGAAAAGCTAAAAGTTTGACTATGGCAGTCTTACGAGTACGCGAACACTCGTGAGATGGAAATCGATAGGTTGTCTGAGGCCCCATAGGCAATTCCATGGGCTTGGGCTTTGAATTGGCCAACCGGGCCAGAATAGGCTTAATCGGCCTGATGGGCTGTTGGGCCCACAATAGGCAAAAATTGATAATTGATGCTATGTGATGAAAAATCGTATGTGAGCATGACTATAAATGTGAATTGGATGTGATGGGCCATATAAATATGATTCGGGCATAATGGGTCGTATAAATGTAATTGGGCCTAATGGGCCATATAGAGGTATGTGAACTTGACTGGGCTTTGTAAGGGGTATTGGGCCTAGTATATGATGACTACATAAAACTTAATTAATATATTGCGAACGTGTACAAGTCATAGGGTTAATGTGTGGCAATGGGTATATGTATGTCTAACATTGGATCTGGGGAGAGCTAGGTACTTAAGCGGTCTTAATGACTCACCTCCTCTTCTCTGGAATCCTACCTGGTGCATAGTATTTGTTCATCTTAGCTCACAGGATTTGTTAACGGGCCAAGGTAAGTGAAAATCATAATAAAATGAAAAATTATCGAAATGTCCCTAAGGGCGAAAATGACCGAAATATCCTTAGGTGTCAAATGTAAGTTTTATGGATGTGACATGCATATCTGCTGCATACATATGATATTCTGCTTAGGTTGCATATGGGTTTGGTATTATGGAACGGAGGAAGTATATGAGGATTGCATGGTTGCTTGACAATCGTGGATCCACCGATGACTTTTAAGCCCAATGTGTAAATGAAGGTAGTTCCGCAATCGGGCTATCATGGATGTGTATCGGTTGGGTGGGTCGATATTTATATCCCCACATGATGTGTCGGGGGATAGAGCTAGTGTGTAGCGGATGTATTATTAGGATAGGATTGTACTGCATTGCATTGCATGTACGATATTGTTGTGATATTATTGCGATGTGGGCTTCAGCCCAACCGAGGCTAATTTGGGCTAAGGCCCAGAGACCACCATTATTAAATTGGGCTCTGGCCCAAAATGACTAATGATTGTTTTATACTCGTTGAGGGTTGTACACATTGAGTTTTCGAAATTCACTCCACTCCTTCTAAACTTTTCAGGTGATCCTCAATAGGCGGTTCGACAGATGAAGGGATTCGGAGGTCGCCAACTAGCATAAAAAGTTTAGACTTAGTCTTTATGTAATTTTTAATATATTGACTTTAAGTTATTTCTATTTGATTTGGGTTGTAACAAGGTCTTTCCTCTGGCTAATATTTCAAATTAGGATTATTATTATTTTTTTATGTTTTATATTTATTAGAAGTAGAACGTGGTTTCCTAAACCATAACTGTTTTTAAATACTACGTTTCTGTAACTCAATTTTTAAATGATGAGTTTTCATAAAATCATATGTTCTAAATGAAGCTTCCGCAACTGAAAAGAGATTGTACAAAGTAATTAAGGTTTTTCGTTTTAAGGAAGTGTTTCCAAAGAAAACAAGGTTTTCGCTAAAACACTTCAATGTGATGTGCCAGATTCGGCCATAATGTTTGGGCCGGGTTTGGGGTGTTACATTTAGTGGTATCAGAGCCCAGTTTCAAAACTCGGGCTGTGAAATAGGCTTGATTTTTGGGTTATTAAAATTGTTTTGAAAGATTCTATTGTGTGGCACGCCGGGTCTTCGACGTCGAGCCAAGTAAGTTCTCTTACTACTGAATTATGTTGAACTGATATACAGTAGTATGTTTTAAGATATTGATTGTTTATATTCAGTAGGATTTCTTTAGATATCAGATTGTATTAAAACATTTGAATCTGAATTTGATACTTATTTTGTGTATGTTAGAGAATGTTTGCGATAAGAGGATGTTTTGAATATGTATCAAAATTATTAGGATCAGTGTGCGCAGCGGTAGCGTAGTGGGTAGTTGATACACGGCTACTCTGTTATTTAGAAATTTCGGGGACGAATTTTTTTTTAGGAAGGGCGAATTGTAACACCTTTATTCTGGGCCTAGAAGTAATGGGCCTTGAGTTTGGGATCAGTTAGAAGGCCGCTTGAATAAAAGAAAGGTGTTTAAATATTTTATACTTGTGTGTTTAGTTTAATTGTTAAATTATTTAGGAAGCGTTGGTAGTGTGGAAAAAGTCCTGGGTTCGATCCAGGGTTTTAGCAAAATTTTGCATTTTTTTCTAAAGGACCCTGAGCATTAGGTGGAAGCCTTATTAATAAGGTCTGGTAAAACCTGACACAAGGAAGAATATGGCCTAGTGGCAAAAGGCGTGGGTAGTAAGTAGGAGGTCCAGGGTTCAAGTCCTGGCCTTGGCAAAATTTTTTTATTGCGCATAAGACTAGTAGGGAAGCTAGCGTTAGGCTTTATAAATATGTTAGGTGGGAATTCAACACAATGATGCGCTTGGCCAAGTGGCATGATGGCGTTAGGAGTAAGGAGAGGTGCTGGGTTCAAGTCGCAGCATGAGTAGAAGTTGTGGGTTTTTTTTAGACAACCTGGAGGTCGGTAGAAAGAGTTTATAAATAATTGGGGAGGGGAAACAACACAAAAGAGCTTGTGGCTTGGTGGCAAGGGATGAATAGTACAGCTAAGAGATCAGGGGTTCGAATCTAAATGGTAGCAAATATTTTTAGGATAACCAGGTTACGGGTTAATAGGCCTTAAAAATAGTTAGGGATCGAATATGGCATAAGAGCGCTTGCGGTGCAGTGGCGTGAAGCATGCTGTGGTTATGAGAGGGAGTAGGTTCGAATCCCAGGCCTGGCAAAGTTTAAATTTTTATTCTTTACGAAAACTGATGCTTAGGCATATAAGCCTTATAATTTATTGTGACCGAATGGTAATGTAAGAAAGGATGTGGTGCAGTGGCTAGTAGCGTGTAGGGAGGTAGAGTAACCTTGAGGTTTGGAGTTTGAGTGGAGGTGCGTGCAAAGGGAGAATTTAATTTTGCTACTCAAGTGCTGTACGGTGCAAGCAATTTGAATGCAATTCAAATTGGAATTTTTGGCTAAAATCAAGGGGATTAGGATGAGGAGTAAGGGTAGATATGTTGGTGATAAAATTGGAGAATTTGAAGGGAAATTATCTTGACGAGTTTAAGTTGATTGAGAAGTATAGGTGTATTATTTATTTATTTAGTATAAATATGTGTGTCGTACCGGCGAGTAAGGGCATTTGTTGTTTTTGTGTGCTTCAGTCGCTATCGTCTCCTCTTTTCTTTAAACCAAATTTTTGATCTTTTCTTCCCTATTTTAATCGAATCAATCTCTTCCCTCTTCAATTTAGTTGACTGTTTCTTTTTCATTTAAACAGCGATTCATACACTTTGGGGGTTTGATTTCTTGTTGGCAAGCAATCTCGTAATCGGTAAGTGAATTAGATCTTCTTCGACTTTTGTTAAATATTTCTAAGTTCTTTCGTTTCTACGCTCGTAAAAGCTGACTCTTCTTTATTCTTTCAAAAACTTTCGTTAACCTATGATTTCTCCATTTATTTCTATTTTTCCCTCTCATCCAAGAGTGTGATCACTGATGGAAAAAGGGGGTTCTAGCAGAGAGGTTGGGATAGAGGCTCCCAAGTTTAAGCGACGTAAGGTGTCACCCATTAGGGACTTTCCGCCTGGATGCAGAAGGGGGACTACGTCAGATTCGCAGCCGATCAATCTAGTCAAGGAAAGTATAGGTGGTTCTTCGGTAAGTAGTGGATTTATTTTGAATTAATGGAATGTGACTAATGGAATATAACGTTGAGTATAGGTTCGGGTGATTATGAATACTTTTTACTCCAGGTGATAAGGTGTGTACTTCTACCCTATGATAACTGGATATAAAGCCGAAGGTGTGTACACACATTGCACACACAAGTAGATCAGCAAAAGCCGAAATGCCAAAAAGCCGAAAGTTTGACTACGATAATCTTGCGAGTGCACGAACACTCGTAAGATGGAAACCGATAGGTTGTCTGAGGCCCCATGAGCGATTCCATGGGCTTGGGCTGTGAATTGGCCAACCGGGCTAGAATAGGCTTAATGGGGCTGATGGGTTATTAGGCCCATAATAGGCAAAAATTGATAATTGATGCTATGTGATGAAAAATCGTATATGAGAATGACTATAAATGTGAATTGGGCCTGATGGGCCATATAAATGTGATTTGGGCCTAGTGGGCCGTATACATGTCTGTGAACTTGACTGGGCTTTGTAAGGGGTTTTGGGCCTAGTATATGATGACTACATAAAACTTAATTAATATATTACAACGGGTATATGCATGTCTAGGATTGGATCTTGGGAGACCTTGGTACTTAAGCGGTCTTAATGACTCACCTCCTCTTCTCTGGAATCCTACCTGGTGCATAGTATTTGTTCATCTTAGCTCACGAGATTTGTTAATAGGCCAAGGTAAGTGAAAACCGTAATAAAATGAAAAATTATCGAAATTCCCTAAGTGCAAAAATGACCGAAATACCCTTAGGTGTTGAATGTAAGTTTTATGGATGTGACATGCATATCTGCTGCATACATATGATATTCTTCTTAGGTTGCATATGGGTTTGGTATTATGGAATGGAGGAAGTATATGAGGATTGCATGGTTGCTTGACAATCGTGGATCCACCGACGGCTTTTAAGCCCAATGTGTAAATGAAGGTAGTTCCGCAGCCGAGCTATCATGGATGTGTATCAGTTGGGTGGGTCGATATTTATATCCCTACATGATGTGTCGGAGGATAGAGCTGGTGTGTAGCGGATGGATTATTAGGATAGGATTGTACTGCATTGCATTGCATGTATGATATTGTTGTGATATTATTGCGATGTGGGCTTCAGCCCAACCGAGGCTAATTTGGGCTAAGGCCCAGAGACCACCATTATTGAATTGGGCTCTGGACCAAAATGACTAACGATTGCTTTATACTCATTGAGGGTTGTACACACTGAGTTTTCGAAACTCACCCTACCCCTTCTACACTTTTCGGGTGATCCTCAGTAGGCAGTTCGACAGATGGAGGGACTCAGAGGTGGCCAACTAGCATAAAAAGTTTAGACTTAGGCTTTATGTAATTTTTAATATATTGACTTTATATTATTTCTATTTGATTTGGGTTGTAACAAGGTGTTTCCTTTGGCTAATATTTCAAATTAGGACTGTTATCATTTTTTTATGCTTTATATTTATTAGAAGTAAAACCTGGTTTCCTAAACCATAACATTATATTACATTTTTTTATGCATCGTTTTAGTGATTAAACACCCTTTATTAAGACACATTCATAACATTGACATGTCCGTTTACATGTAATGCACCTACTCATAAAATACCAAGTCTAGATTCATTAATTCACATTCATAAGACCCGTCATTTTGATGACCACATTTACCATTATGCTAAGTTACCAACTTATCCCTTGAGCACTCATATTCAACCATCGTCATGTTGTTTTTATAACATACAAGTACTACATGGCTATGATCACCTCAAATGATCATAGAGCATACATCCAACACGCATGTCATATCACCAACCATGCATAGCAAACACACAATCACATTATAAACATTAGACATGACATGAATAGCTAGGTTTACAAGCCATAATCAATATGAGCCACATCTCATGGCCATATACATATAACTCAATATAAGCCAATACATTTGGCCAAAGCATAATAACACATGTCGTAAAACTAGATCCCTATACATACCACTCACTTGAAATTTCTAATATATGCTTCATTATTCCAAAGGTAGTGACTTGATAGTGTGATGTTGCCTCCGACGATCTCCATCCCCGAGCTAACCTGACAAGCTAAAAGAAATCGAAAGGAGGGAGTAAGCTTCATTCTTACTAAGTCCATATGAAAATAATAAGAAATTTATCAATATGCTTCCACCAATTCTTACAACAGGATCTCAAATTACAACATGATCTCAATGTAATTCTATCATTATTGCCTTTTTACCTATGTTCGGGTTAAGCTATTTTCTCAAGTCATAGTCATTAAATTATTTATATCTGGAGTTATAAACTCCAAATTAAGATCCGCTAATTTTCATAGAAACTAGACTCACATATATTCTTACCATAAAATTTTCGAAATTTTTGGTTTATCCGATTAGTACAATTTATTCTTCAAATTCACCCTTGTACTGCTATTTTTACAACTTCAACCTTTCTTTACTAAAAAATAATTATCTCCTCACACGAGATTCGAATGATGTTCCTGTTTGTTTCTTTTGAAAATAGAATCATTAAGGATTATAATAATATAAATGTAACCATAATTATTTTTCTACAATTTTTAATGATTTTCTCAAATCAAGATAGGGAATTTCGAAATCATTCTGGCTCTGTCTCACAACAATTTAAATATTTCATAATATCAAACTCTTTTGCTTACACTGTTTCTTTTATGTAAAACTAGACTCATTAAGATTTAATTTCATATTTCATTCAGCCTCTAACCAAATTTCCACAATGTTTTGTGGATTTTCAAAGTTGGACTACGGCTGCTGTCCAAAACTGTTTTAGTGTAAATTAATGATACTAAGTTTATCACATCTTATTATTTCATTTTCACCACATTCGTAAAGATACATATTTATACATCAGAAGTATAGACATATAATCATAAGGTCATCATGAAATCATTCTCATAGGCATAAATTACCTATTTACATCTTCACCAAATGTGCATCATAAACCAAAATCATTTCTCATGAGCTTGGCATCAACATGCTCATATTCATTCCTCACTAATCATACAACATGAATTGAGTTCACATCTCATCAATATCATTTAAGTACCTGTACCCCTCACAACATACCCATAATCTTTATCATTGTGACATAAATCGTAAATTTCCCGTTGAACCATTTGGAACATTAGAGGATATTTGGTAAGCCTCAAACATAGGGTAAGATGCCGAGGCCATGTCCTAGACATGGTCTTAAACTGGCTAGCACATCAAAGTCGATGCCATGTCCCAAATACGTATTACACTAACTTTCATATATCGAGGCCGATGCTGTGTCCCGACAGGTCTTACACTGGCTCTCATTTATCGGTGTCGATGCCATGTCCTAGACAGGTCTTACACTGACACACATCAAGCTGACGCCATGTCCTAGACAGGTCTTACACTAGCTCTCTTCTCAATGCCGATGCCATGTCCCAGACATGGTCTTACATTGGCTCTCATAATGTGGCCGATGCATGTCCCAGACATGTCTTACACTAGCACACATATCACCCAAATGTCATGGCATGAATATCCAATCTATTCTTAAGGTTCTACCGGGAGTTTATCACGATAACTCTCATCTTACCATACTCATAACCACATTCAAGCATTATATGCAAAATCAAACATTCAATGCATAATAAGGATAATGTTGTAATATTTACGCACAACTTACTCGTTTCAATGGAATATCATATTCCATCAAATTTCCAATGTATTCAATCATTACAAAAATGTTATTAACATTTGGTATCACTTTCTCATACATAACCCCATCAACATATAATTCAATACAATCATAGCAAAAAATATTTCAAGTATATTAACAATAACATTGATAACATGTTTATTTAGTCACACGGACTTACCTCGAATGCAATTTCGGCTAATTACTCCATTTTAGTCCATAACCTCGTACTTTCCTATTTAAGCCCAAATCTCGATAATCTTGATCTAACATAATGAAATTCACTCATTTAATCATTACATTAATTAAAACATTCTATAATTCACAATTTGGCAAAATGACCGTTTTGCTCTTAGACTTTATAAAAATTACGATTTTTCGCTTAGGCTCGTAAATCGATTTTTATCGAATTTCCTCCCTTACCAAGCCTAGCTGAATTCTTTTTATAACTATAGTAACTCATAATTTCAATTATTTCACACATTTACAACTTATTTTACAACTTTACAAAATAGCACTTTTTAGCTGTTTTCCTGCAAACTTCTTTCACAAAAGTTGTTTATTAGACAATCATGACTCATTTTCTTCCATAAAAATTTAGTGAACAATATAAGTATTCACATGGAAAACCCTTAGGCATTCAACCATTTTGCAAAATAGTCTCCTCATTAGTTAGCTCATGCTACAAGGGTCTTAAAAATGCAAAAATCATCAAGAAAGGCTATCTAAATCACTTACTTGCAAGGAATATAAGTGGCTGATATTTTTGAGCTTTCAAAACCACCTCCTTGCTGCCATTTTCTGTGGATGGAGAAGAAAGATGAAAAGATGACAACTTTTTTTTTTTTTTTAATACCAAATAAGTCACCTAATACACACCAATTTTGACTTTTCAATTTCTTTGTCTCTATGGCCGGCCAAGTCTTTTCTAAAGGTCTATTTGCTCTTTAAATACCCCCAATTATGGTTCTCTAGATATTTAACACATTTAGCTTGCAAAACAAAACTTTTTCCCTTTATGCGATTTAGTTCTTTTTCTCAATTAAGCTAGCAATCGCTAAAATTATTTCACCAAAATTTTCATGCACTCGTATAATCATGCTATAACACATAAAATAACTTTAAAAATAATTTCTCCGGCCTCGGAATAGTGGTTTTAAAACTATTGTTCTGACTAGGCCCAAAATCGAGCTATTACAATTCTCTCCCCCTTAGGGATTTTCGTCCTTGAAAATCTTACCGGAAAAGTGGTTTTGGTATTCACATAAACTTCTCTTTCTCATAATCATCGCTAAAGAACTTTCACTCGACTGTGCCTCTAATTCTTATCTCTTTACTTTCTCATATTAGTGTCATAACCGGTTTATTTGCTATACCCCACCTTGGATGAAGTCCAACCTCCATCTGAGAGTTCATATACAAAATGGTCCAATATATGCCATCATGTCACATATACGCACATACTTGAATCTTTTCGAATTCGAATAATAAAACTAGCCAATTCTTTTTGGCCTTACACTCTCTATAATTTCACATAGCCCGATTGATTACCAAATCAACCTTAGTTGCCTTTAAATTTTCAAAGCCTCCTTTAGCTTTCCGAAGAAATCACAATATATAACTCGAATCTCAATCCGATCAGTGGAGACTAGTATTCCAAGAAATTCAACAATCATATAGACACGAAATTCCATTAATATGATGAGCGGGGATTCAGTACATCCCAGCATGATTCATAGATCTTGTCAAACATCTACCAATAAACTACATCACATTATCTTATTGTCTTAAAACACATCACAATTCATACAATAGTGCATCACTGAAAATTAAGAAGTCTTTGCCCAAGTGCAGACTAAACCAGTTCAAATGCTTCGGTTAATAATATTCTCATCTGTCCAAGTTTTGCTAATCATGGAATAAGCCATTTAACTTTCATAAGACGAAAATTTTATCATACAATCATTCGGAATTCACTTATCATGCTAATCAAAGACCATTTCACTTGCATTAGCTTAAATAGCCAACATATCTCAATTGAAGACATTAGCTTTAATTATCTTACTTGAGAAAAGAGATCCATCATAACAATTGAAATTCAAAATTTCACCACTTAGGCCTTTGCCGATGTCAAATCCTTACACCAAAACTAGAGAAATCTAAACACTAAAATCACTACATTATCATGATCAAATCAGGAGCATAGTCGTACTTGGCATAATTATCACAAGCTGAAGGACACATTTTTTTGGACATGAGCCGTAATTTACAATTTACAGAATAAAAATGACAAGAAAACCAATATAGAGGAACCCACAATAGAGAAATCCAAAAAGACATCATTCCAACCCACTGGAAACAATTATAACAAGAATGATATACTTCCTGTATGTATATATATATCAGGCAGAGTAATAATTGGAAGGGACAAAATCATAGCATCATATGCATTTTCTCATAAGTTCTCATCAGACAGAATATAACAGAATACCAGAGAGAAGTAGAGCAAAACAAATTATAAACTGGTCAGACTGACAATGCCTTCGTCTGACATTTAGATTAGATAGCATTCTCATATAACCATAATTTCATCAGAAGATAGATAGCTACTATAACACTTCCGAGAACAACGATCTTTTAGAATATATCAAGAAAAGAAATCATCATCTGTTCACTGTAATTACCATACTCAGACATCTCATATTTCAAATATTATTTCTCCAACTATTTCTATCATCATAAATCCCATATTATTCTTTTCACTAAAGAAGATCAATTCTGAGTAGGTCACAATCATTACATTTTCTCGACCTCGTACCTAAGTAATTCGATTTACCAAAGTAAATTTCTTCTCTAACTGTGGCAGTGCATAACTCAAAAAATCTTTATGTCAACCTAATACCTTTCTAGCTCTGGCTTACTTATCAACTCATTCTCAATCTCTAATCATGTTTATAGTTATTGCTTCACTGAACTCTATGGTTTCACACTTGTGAGTTTATTTAGCGCAAATCTCATGAAATTCCATTATAAAACACCACTCTGGTAAGAGGGTGAGGTCGTAGGGCCTCTGACTCGACTCTCACATACATATACATGTGACTCAACTTTCATCATCATAGTAACATCATCAAAATCATATCATTCATTTTAGACAAACTGACATTCATATTTGTTTTACGCCAACTTTCCAGTTATCTTATTTAGACAAGTACACTTATACATGCACTCTATGAATTCTGAATAATTTTACTTATCGATTCATTTAATCATACAAGTCATGTACATGATATCATACAAGGGCCAACAAACATGGATAAGTTTATCACAATCTATACTTTTACCTTGTACACCATCATTTAGACATATCATTACAATCATATAAATAAATCCAGCAATTTAACACATTTACTTAAGTTATACGAGCTTGCCAATCGTAATCATTTAAATAATTATACTTGAACATTCTTTCTACCTGTATTTTTAGTAAGTTATCTAAATACATGTATTCACTCAAACAAATCAATCATGTACACCATAGGATCATCAATCAATCATAGATAAGCTCATTATGCCATGTATATATTCTCTTTCATGTTTCTCATATAAAAAATATGTACATATACATTTCACGAATTCTTATTCGTACCTTTCCGAGTTTCAATTCCTCATAAATGCACTTTATTTGAATACTTTAGTATCACTATCTACGTGATCGGGTGTTCCTCAGTTGGAGAGTACCTTTATCTAAACAAGATAGTTCTTATTCGGGTCGGGAGACACCACACTATCAAAAATTTCTGGCATGTATAACTAGACTCTTACACATGCTAGGTTAGTCTGAGAACCGACTAAACCATAGCTCAGATACCGCTAAATGTAACACCCCTTACCCGTGTTCGATGCCAAAATAGGGTATGAGGCATTACTGGACTTAATCATTCACAAACATGCAAAAATTGGGCTACAAAATTTCGTTCAAATCAAAACTTTTCATACACATGCATAATGCCCTATACACGGGCCTACAAAGCCCTAAACATGCATTGAAAGTAGTTAGGGACTAAATTGAGAACCTTAAAAAGTTTTGGGAAAACTTAGGAAATTTTCCCATGAAACAGGGTCGCACGTCCGTGTCCACAGGCCGTGTAACTCTCTGTTTATGACGTCAGCATACAAATTGAAACACACGGCCAGGCCACATACAGGCTGTGTCACTCACACGGTTGAGACACACGGTCGTGTCTCAGCCTGTGTGGCCAACACTTAGGTTATTTTCCAAGCCTTCATGTTACCCATAATCCCTTACAGCCTTATGCACATCAAAATAAAAAATCATGGCATCGTCTTAGTGATTAAACACCCTTTATTAAGGCACATTCATAACATTGACATGTCCTCTTACATGTAATGCACCTACTCATAAAATACCAAGTCTAGATTCATTAATTCACATTCATAAGACTCGTCATTTTGATGACCACTTTTACCATTATGCTAAGTTACCAACTTATCCCTCGAGCACTTATATTCAACCATCGTCATGCTGTTTTTATAACATACAATTACTACATGGCTATGATCACCTCAAATGATCATAGAACATACATCCAACACACATGTCATATCACCAACCATGCATAGCAAACAAACATAATCACATCATAAACATTAGACATGACATGAATAGCTAGGTTTACAAGCCATAATCAATATGAGCCACATCTCATGGCCATATACATATAACTCAATATAAGCCAATACATTTGACCAAAGCATAATAATACATTTCATAAAACTAGAACCCTATACATGTCCACTCACTAGAAATTTCTAATATATGCTTCATTATTACACAGGTAGTGACTTGATAGTGTGATGTTGCCTTCGACAATCTCTAGCCCCGAGCTAACTTGACAAGCTAAAAGTAATGGAAAGGAGGGAGTAAGCTTCATGCTTAGTAAGTCCATATGAAAATAATAAGCAATTTTTCAATATGCTTCCACCAATTCTTACAACATGGTCTCAAAGTAATACTATCACGATTGCCTTTTTACCTATGTTCAGGACAAACTATTTTCTCGAGTCATAGCCACTAAATTATTTATATCTAGAGTTAAAGAACTCCAATTTAAGATCCACTAATTTTACCAGAAACTAGACTCACATATATTCTTACCATGAAATTTTTGAAATTTTTGGTTTATCCAATTAGTACAATTTATTCTTCAAATTCACCCCTATACTGCTATTTTTATAGCTTCAACCTTTCTTTACTAAAAATTAATTATCTCCTCACACGAGATTCGAATGATGTTCCTGTTTATTTCTTTTGAAAATACAATCATTAAAGATTCTAATAATATAAATTGTAACCATAATTATTTTTCTACAATTTTTAATGATTTTCCCAAATCAGGATAGGGGATTTCAAAATCATTTTAGCTCTGTCTCACAACAATTTAAATATTTCATAATATCAAACTCCTTTGCTTACACTGTTTCTTTTATGTAAAACTAGACTCATTAAGCTTTAATTTAAGATTTTATTCAGCCTCTAACCAAATTTCAAAAATTTTTTGTGGTTTTTCAAAGTTGGACTACAGCTGTTGTCCAAAACTATTTTAGTGTAAATTAATGATACTAAGTTTATCACTCCTTATTAAATCATTTCACCACATTGGTAATGATACATATTTATACATCAGAAGCATAGACATATAATCACAAGGTCATCACGAAATCATTCTCATAGGCATAAATTACCAATTTACATCTTCACAAAATGTGCATCATAAACCGAAATCATTTCTCATGAGCTTGGGATACATACCTGTGTTACTCAACATGCTCATATTCATTCCTCACTAATCATACAACATGAATTGAGTTCACATCCCATCAATATCATTTAAGTACCTGTACCCTTCACAACATAGCCATAATCTCTATCATAGGGACTTATACAGTAAATTTCTCGTTGAACCATTTGGAACACTATAGGATATTCACTAAGCCTCAAACATAGGGTAAGATGTCGACGCCATGTTCCAGACATGGTCTTACACTGGCTAGCACATCAAAGTCGATGCCATGTCCCAGACAGGTCTTACACTAACACACATCAAGCTGACGCCATGTCCCAAATAGGTCTTACACTAGCTCTCGTCTCAATGCCGATGTCATGTCCCAGACATGGACTTACATTTGCTCTCATAATGTGGCCTATGCATGTCCCAGACATGTCTTACACTAGCTCACATATCACCCAAATGTCATGGCATGAATATCCAATCTATTCTTAAGGTTCAACCGGGAGTTTATCACGATAAGTCTCACCTTACCATACTCATAACCACATTCAAGCATTATATGCAAAATCAAACATTCAATGCATAATAAGGATAATGTTATAATATTTACACACAACTTACTCGTTTCAATGGAATATCATATTCCATCAAATTTCCAATGTATTCAAGCATTACAAAAATATTATTAACATTTGGTATCACTTTCTCATACATAACCCCATCAACATATAATTCAATACAATCACAGAAAAATACATTTCAAGTATATTAACAATAATATGGATAACATGTTTATTTAGTCACACGGACTTACCTCGAATGCAATTTTGGCTAATTACTCCATTTTAGTCCATTACCTCATACTTTCCGATTTAAGCCCAAATCTCGATAATCTTGATCTAACATAATGAAATTCACTTATTTAATCATTACATTAATTAAAACATTCTATAATTCACAATTTAGCAAAATGACCATTTTTCCCTTAAACTTTTCAAAAATTACGATTTTGCCTTTAGGCTCGTAAATCGATTTTTATCTAATTTCCTCCTTTACCAAGCCTAGCCGAATTCTTTTTATAACTATAGTAACTCACAATTTCAATTATTTCACACATTTACAACTTTACAAAATAGCCCTTTTTAGTTGTTTTCATGCAAACTTCTTTCACAAAAGTTGTTTATTACACAACCATGACTCATTGTCTTCCATAAAAATTTAGTAAACAATATGAGTATTCAGATGGCAAAACCCTAGACATTCAACCATTTTTGCAAAATAGTCCCCTCATTAGTTAGCTCATGCTACAAGGGTCTTAAAAATACAAAAATCATCAAGAAAGGCTATTTAAATCACTTACTTACAAGGAATATAAGTGGCTGATATTTTTGAGCTCTCAAAACCCCCCCTTGCTGCCATTTTCCGTGGATGAAGAAGAAAGATGAAAAGATGACAACTTTTTCTCTTTTTTTTTGTTTTATTTTAATACTAAATAAGTCACCTAAAACCTACAAATTTTGACTTTTCAATTTCTTTATCTCTATAGCTAGCCAAGTCTTTCCTAAAGGTCTATTTGCTCTTTAAAGACCCCTAATCATGGTTCTCTAGCTATTTAATACATTTAGCTTGCAAAACAAAACTGTAAATTTGCCAAAGTATGTTTTATGGACAGCTAGTAATAATTATAAAAATTCGGCTAAGCTTGGGTTGTCTTTAATTTCATGAATTTGCACTTTTATATGACGGGACTAGATTACAAGAATGTGAAACATTAGGGGCAAAAGTGTAAAGTTGTCCTAATGTGAATTTTTGGACTAAATTGTATAAATTGATGACTAAATAAGTAAAATTTGTTATTATATAGATTGAGGGAATGAGATCTTGACAGAGAACGAGGGAAAACAAAGTATTGGGTTAGTCGACTTAATTTGTCGTTTTAGCGAATGAGGTAAGTTCATATGGTTAGTTGACAGTGATCAATTATTAAATTAGAAATGTATAATGCATTATTATTACGTATTATCGAATCATGACAATATGAGATTAAATTGAAAGATCAATCTAAGAAAAATACAGGGTCGAATATAATCGGACTAAGACTCGTGATGAATTAATGGAAGAGACCGTGTTTGGAGCATGGCATCGGCATTGTTATGCCGATATGTGTCAATGTAAGACTATGTCTGGGACATGGCATCGGCATCAGTATATGCGATCCAGTGTAAGACTATTTTGGAACATGGCATCGGCATTGTTATGTGAGCCAGTTTAAGACCATGTCTGGGACATGGCATCGGCACCAGTATATGCGAGCCAGTGTAAGACCATGTTTGGAACATAGCATCGCCATTGTTTTATGTGTCAGTGTAAGACCATGTCTGGGACATGGCATCGGCACCGATGTATGAGAGCTAGTGTAAGACAATGTCTGAGACATGGCATCGGCATTTTACCCTTTTGTATGGCTTATCAAGTATCCTTTAGTATTCCAACTGGTTCAATGGGTGATTTAAAAATTGTGTCATGATAGAGAAAATTTATGATTATATTGCAAGTGGTACAGGTATATGTGCAGAACTAATGAGAAATGATTTTGGTTTATGATGCACCTTTGGTAATGATGCAAATAAGTAAGTCATGCCCATGAAAATAATTTTGTGATGACCTTGTGATTATGGGTCTATGCTTATGATGTATAAATATGTATTTTTACCCTGATGGTTGAAATGATTTGTAAAGGTGTTATAAACTTAGTTATCATTGTTTTACATTAAAATAGTTTTGGATAGCAGCAATAGTCCGGCTTTGAAAATCCACCAAAAATGTGAAATTTAAGTTAGAAGTTGAATAAAAAATAAAGTTAAAGCTTATTGAGTCTAGTTTCACACAGAAGAAACAGTGAAAGCAAAAGAATTTCATGTTATGAGATATTTGATTTATGTGAGACAGGGTTGAGTGATTTCGGGTCCATTTGTCTTAACTTTAGAAAATAATTAAAAATTGTATGAAAATAATTATAGGATAGAATTCATATGACTAAATTCTTAATGAGTCTATTTTCAAGAGAAATTTCTAGAAACATTATCCGAATCCCGTACTATGAGATAATTAATTTTTAGTAAAGAAAGGTCAAAGCTATCAAACAGCAGAACAGGGGTAACTCTAAAGAGTAAACTGTAGTTATTGGCTAATCCATAAATTATAAAAATTTTATGGTAGAAAGATATATGAGTCTTGTTTAAAATTCTTTTAACAGATTTTAATTTAGAATTTGGTATCTCAAGTTATCAATAATTTGGTGACTATGACTTGCGTAGAGAGCTTGGCTGGAATATGAATAAATAGTGGAATTATGTGCAATTATGATTGTGTTACCTTGAGAACATGGTGTGAGAGTGTGGAAAAAAACATGTCAATAAATATCTTATTATTTTCATATGGACTTACTAAGGTATATATCTTACCCCTTCCTTTTTCTTCATTTTATAGGGTCACTAAGCTAGCTCGGGTTGGAGATTGTTGGTGATTCTATCTCACTATCCAGCTATTGGAGGGTATAAATGATTTCAACCACTTTAAGTCTATGGCATGTATAGGGACTTAGTAAATTGGGTATGTGTCATTTGATTTGGCCAAATGTATTGGCTCGTAATGCGAATATGATTCATTTTGTATATGGCCATTTGATGTGGCACATATTGGTTATTGGGTTGTAAACCTATTCATATATGCATGCATGTGCTAAAGGTTTCATATGGTGTGGTCATGTGTGTTTAGTATTGATGAATTGTGAATGTGCCCTAGATTACTTGATGATTTTAAAGTGACTAAATTGGCTTATGGATAGACCTTAGCATTAGTATGAAGTGTAAGAATGTGTTAATGATAATCATGGAATGAAGTTGATAAGTTTAAACTAGGCAAAGTACAATGCCTTTTGCATGAATAAATTGATATGAAATTGCCACGAAAATTTCCATTGAAGTTATGTTTAAGTAAGTGCTAACGAGGGTGCCAAATGCTTGGTAAATAGCCATTTTTTGGGCCACATGGACAGAGACACAACCGTGTGTCTTATTCGTGTAGAGGACACGGTCTAGCACACGGGCGTGTGACTTAGCTGTGTGACCCTATTTCGTTGCTGACGTCATAAACAAAGAGTTACATGGGTTGAGAACATGGGCATGACCCAGGCCACACAGGCGTGTGTGACCACACGGCCTAACCCACACACACGTGTGACTCTCCAAACATGGAAAATTTCCTAAGTGCTGTAAAAGGCTCATAAGTTCTCAATTTAGTCCCGAACCACCCGCAATATATGTTTTAGGCCTCGTGAGCCCATATAAGGGATATTATGAACATGAATGAATGTTTTTATTTTGAACGAAATTTTTTGACCCAGTTTTACATGTATGTGTACGTTTTACAAGTAATGCCTCGTACCTTGTTCCAACCTCGGGCTCGGGCAAGGGGTGTTACAAATACATGGTTGAAACCATCTCTATCTCATATCTCATATACTTATATGCTCACTCTCGAGCTATCACTGGGTCTAATCACACAAGCTGACAGTCAAGACCTAGCTACACGGTGCTGCTCATACAAGCTAACGTGTAATGTAACAGTCCGGTTTAGACCCTAGTTGGAACAGTGGTTTTGGGACCACATATCTGAGTCAGAAAAATATTTAAATATTATTTTTCGTGTTTATGATATGTGAATGAGCTTGTGTGAAAATCTCGTATAGAAATTTGAATGTTTGTGTGCTTAATTTTGAAAAAGGACCTAATCGCGTAAAATGTAAGAGTTGTATGCTATATGCTAAAAGTGCCTATTTGATTTGTCTTACTAAAATAAAGGTCCTTATGATGCAATTTGACCATTGAAAGTATGAGTAGACAATTTTGGATATCCATGATAAGTTTTTAAAGGTTATTTGTTAATGGAAAAATTGGAAATTGGTTAATATGTTATTATTAATTAAAATAAAACAAAAGATGGCCATTGTTCATCTTTTCTAACCGATTTTAAGAAAGAAGAAAGGGTTTTAAAAGCTTTGAACATTCGGCCAAGGTCTAAGCTTAATTCAAGGTTCTTTTTGGATCCATTTTTAATAATTTCTACGTTTTTGTAATCGTTGCTTCGTATATTATCAAGCCCATGCCTTAATTTCTGATTTTGTTAATGATTTTGAAATGTTCCATGCATGAATTCATGAGCTTTGTGATGTTATATGTTGAAATATGAAAGCTTGATATTGGGTTTACATGTTTTGTCTTTGGATTTTTGATGAATTTCAGCAATTTGGGCTAAATTGTGAAAATGTTATTTTGAGGGACTAAAATGTGAAATAAATGAAATATATGGACTTGTATGAGAGCTATGAAATTTTGGCTAAGCTTGTGTACAAGCAAATTTTGTGTATTTTGCGATTTTGTGATTTTGTGATTTTGTGAATTAGGGACTAAAGTGTTAAAATGTAAATATGTGAGGGTTGGTTTGCAAAATGCCCTAATTGTGTGTATATGGATTGTTCTGAATGAATGTGTGATTGAATAAGTTCAATTTGAATTGATTTAGATCAGGAACTAAAGAGTACGGAATTAGATCGGGGAAAGTTGAAAGTCGTCGAGTAACCGATTCTGTTTATCCGAATCCGTACGAGGTAAGTCGATATACAATAAACGTGTTTGAATTGAATTTTTATTATTCATATGATATTGAATTGTGATGAATGAATGTCTAAGCTAAATATATGCTATCTGAGAAAGTATCGACAAAGTTTCGATGTCCGAAAAGCCCCGTACGAACCTTAGGAATAGTTAGGATACATATGTCATGACGTAGGATCTAATATGTGATTTTGTGTAAGACCACTTTTGAGACATTAGTATTGATTTCTGTTTTACGTGTAAGACCATGTCTGGGACATCGGCATCGTATTTGATTTCATGTAAGTCCCTGTCTAGGACAGTGGCATCGATGTTTGGTTACATGTAAGATGTTGTCTGGAATGTTGGCATTGTATATGTTCTCTGAGCTATTCGTGTATCCTTACGTTTCTGGACGATTCAACAGGTATTCCGAGAAAAATGAATGAATAATTGAATATGTATCCGATTCAGGTACGTTTGAATTGTGTACTATTTTTGAAAATGATAGGTACATAAATGTGAAAATGATGAGCTATGATCCAAGCATAAGATTATTTGTATATGGCTTACTATGCTTTGAAAGCTTACTTTGTGTGTGTTTACATGTTTTATAAATATTGAAGCTACTGTGAGCTCGGGGATCGTCGAGGATCGTCACCACTCTATCGAATCTCATTTTGGGTACCTTTTGAAAATGTATATAGTAAAGCATGGAATGTATAGGCTAGAAGTACTTTGGATAGAATTTGTAATGTTTATATTTAGATATGTGATATGGCTTGATATGGTTGTGTTTATGTTTTGATTTTGGTATATGAAATGTGATGAAAAATGATCTATTTGATGTGTTCATGAATGGCTATGAGATATGGTAAGTTTGGCAAGTTTTGGCATGAGATTTAGTCTTATGTTATTGCATGAATGTGGTATGGTTTGGTTTAGAAATTGGCTAAAATTATTGTGTAAATATGCTTGATTTTGTGTTTGTAGGTTGACCCAAATTGGGGTGGCAAATTGGCCATTCAAATGTCCTATTTTTGTCTACACGGGCAAAGACATGGATGTGTGTCTCAGCTGTGTGCGACACACGATTATGTTGCACGGCCGTGTGTCCCCTGGGTACCCTACAATTTGTAAGTCAGGCTCGAGCACGGCCAAGGCACACGAGCGTGTGGCTAGCCGTGTGACCCAAGTCAGTTTTGACCACGGCCAAGTCACATGGGTGTGCTTGTGGCCATGTGAATAAGTTAGTATGTATGCTCTATTTTGACATGGCCTAGACACATGGGCATGTCTAAGTCCATGTAAGGCACACGGCCTGTTCACACGGGCGTGTGACCTGTACTTCTTTGAAAAATGTTTAAGTTGTGGAAAAATTCTGTACGTGTTCAGTTTAGTCCTGACCCCTTTCTAAAGCATGTTTAGGGTCTCGATGACCTATATAAGGGACTCTATATTGATGTTGATCTCTGATGCTTTGATGATTATGAAATGAAAGTTAAATGTTCTAATTTGTCAGGTAATGCCTTTAACCCTAGTCCGGTGACGGATACAGGTTAGGGGTATTACATGTAACCCCAACACATGCCAAAAAATTCAGCCACCGGTAGAACGTACGGGACCAGCACCCGAAATACGATAACCCCTAATGACATGTCATTTGTATCCTATCTATTCCTAAGGTTCAATCAGGATCTCATACGTCACCAAAACTTCTTCGAGTAGTTCCGTGAATTCGTATTCATAAAAAATGCAATAATAAATTATTTAAAACACAATTACTTTAATTCTTATTAGCATAGAAACTTACCTCAAATTAATACGGAGAAAATCGACCGATCAATCTACAACTTTGTTTTTCCCCGATCTAATTCCATACGTTGCTTTTCTTGATCTATATAATCAAATTTAACTTATTTAAATATCATTCTATTCAATTTAACCCAAAATTCATATTATTTCAAAATTACTATTTTGCCTCTAAACTTTTGACTTCTTTATAATTTAGTCCCTATCTCATAAAAATGCAAATTCATGCAACTTAACTTACACCCATCCCAATCGAATTTCACCTAAGCCCATAGTAGCTCATATTTTTCATTCTTTCATACATTTAACCACATAATTTTCACATTTTACAAATAATCCCTATTAACATTTCCAACCAAAATCACTTTACAGAACTTATTTATCTAATAACAACCATTCATTTTCTATCATCAAACATCCAAAACATATACACATTCATCAATGGTAAAACCTTAATACTTTAACAGTTTCACAAATTAGTCCCTGGGCTAGCTAGATTAAGCTACAATGACTCCAAAAATATAGAAATCATTAAAAACAGATGAAAAATGCACTTACATGCACAAGGTAAGGTTGGCCGAACCTTTAATCTCCTCCTATGGAGTTTCTAAGTCTAATTTTCGGTGGTAGATAGGAAGAAACAAGATGATGGCTTTGTTTTACACATTTTACTATTATGTAATTATTAAATTACAAAATTAACCTTAATTAATAGCCTTTAAAACACTTAATAATGTGTCCATATATGTCCACTCACATTATGGATGGTTTAATTACAACATAAATCCTCCAACATTTTATTATGAAAGCTAGTTAACCTATTTAGCTTATAGAACTCAAGTTTTGCACTTTTTTCAATGTAGTCCTTTTATCGAATTAAAAATGCAAATGGTAAAATTTCTTAACAAAATTTTCATATGATTCTATTAACATGATATAGACAATAAAATAATAAAAAAATAAATATTTCAACTTTGGATTTGTGGTACCAAAACCACTGTTCCAATTTCACTGAAAACGGGTTGTTACACCTTCAGCTGAAACTACGTGCCCCAAAAAATACAACTTCTTTTAGCCAAAACTCACATTTACTGAACTTTACAAACAATTGCTTCTCTCGTAGAATTTGCAACATAATTTGTAGATGAGTGTTTGTAGATGAGTGTCTTAATCTTCCACAGCTCACGAACACACCAAAATGTCGTCTATGAGCACCACCACATAGCGATCCAGATATTCATGGAACACTCAATTCATCAAGCCCATGAAAGTAGTAGGTACATTTGTCAACCCAAAAGACATTACTAGAAACTTATAGTGTCCATATCTCGTTATAAATGTTGTCTTCAAAACATTAGACTCATTTACCTTTAGTTGATAGTAACTAGACCGCAAATAGATCCTTAATAATACTGTGGCACCTCACAACTGGTCAAACAGATCATCAATTCTTGACAATAGGTACTTGTTTTTTACAGCTAACTTATTCAACTGCATGTAGTAAATGCACATCCTTAAACTATTGTCTTTTTCTTCACGAATAGAACTAGCGACCCCAAGGAGAAGTACTTGGTCGAATGAAACCTCTATCAAGCACTTTCTAAAGTTCCATATTCATCTCCCTAAGCACCTTGGGTGCCATGCGATACAGTGTAATGGACACAGGAAAATTACTAAGGTACAATTCAATGGTGAACTCCACTTTGCAGTTTGGAGGTAACCTAGGTAAATCATCAGGAAACACATCAGGAAAGTCTCTCATAGTTCGTATCCTGTGAACCTTTTTCACCAAATCCTACAAACCCATCACAAAAGCAAAATAGGCTTTGCAACCTTTACCTAGCATCTTTTCGGTTTTCATCGCTATGACCACATTAGACATGAATTGAGCTCACTCACCAACCACCAAAACTTTCCTGCATTTACTACTTCGTAAAATGACTCTCCTTAGCTCAAAGTCAATATTAGCCTTATGCTCAGTCAACCAATCCATCCCCAATAACATGTTGAACCCATAGAATGGCAATTCCATCAAGTTCGGGTAAAAAATGATCTTGAACCATTAGTAGACACCTACAATACACTATATTGACCAATATATTATCCTTAAATGAACTAGTGATAGTCACACCCTTATCTATGGTTTCTACTACGATTCCCAACTCATAATCTATCTCGCTTAAGACATACGAGTGCGTGGAACTAGATTCAATCAAGGAAAATTAAAGAATAGTTCTTAGGGCGAAGGTACCTTTAATAACAATCAGTGGCACCTTTTTATGTGGTTCCCTCACAGCAAATATGTAACATCCTGAAATAGGGCCTAAACGGAACAGTGGCTGCAAAACCACAAATCTGAGGTAGAAAATTTTATTTTATTATTATTTTGAGGTTCATGATATGATTTCATGATTGTGTGAAATTTTCGTGATGAAATTCTATGCATAAAGTGCTTAAGTTGAGATTAGGGACTAAATCGAATAATTTGCAAAACTTGCATTCTAGAAGTTTTTAGTATGAAATTGCTTTGGAATATTAATTAGGAGGGTTTAAATAAAACTTTGACCAATTTCTAATTTCATGGAAAAAATAGGACATGGATGGAATTTTTGAAAGTTTAATAAGGAAGGGCATTTTGGTCATTTGGATATTAAATGAAATAAAAAGGGAAAAATAACACAAAATTCATCATCTTCTTCATTAGCACGAAATTTCAAGGGTTCTCCATAGCTAGGGTTTGTTTCAAGCTTTCAAGCTCCATAGTAAGTGATTCCAAGCCCCGTTTTTAATGTTCTTTACGTTTTCGGAGTCCCGGTAGCTCGATAAAGCTTATGCTAGCAATAATTTAAGTTAGGGTTCATATTTGGAAAAATACCCATAGGTGAAAAGTGTTTATTTTGATGTTTTATGATTGAATATGAGGTTTTAAATTATGTTAGACAACTTGTGCTACTCGGTTTTAAGTGAAAACGAGTAAAAGGGCTTAATCGGTAAAAATACTTAATAGTCATAAGTATATGTTAGACTGTGAATTTGATGTTGTCATAGAAGGGAAAAATGATCAGCATGTCATAAAACATAAGAAAATAGGATGAAGTTTAAATTACGAGCCTTGGGGCAAAAGTGCAAATCTGTGAAAGTTTAGGGGCAAAAATGTAATTTTGCCAAAGTTTGGGTCAAGGACTGTTTTGATAAATATGAATATTAAATAAGTTAAATTTGCTATTATAGATCAAGAAGAGCGAAATTCGGGAGTAGATCGGGGAAAAGAAAAAGTAAAGGACTAAATTGTAAATTTTAGTCACATTTTGTATCGAGGTAAGTTTACAGTAAATAAATGCAATATTATTTTATTTTACATTATTATTTTCAATTTCCAGCATTTATATACTTATTTTTTTGAGAATATTTAAAGTCGAATTAAAGGCGAAGTGATAGAGAAAAAGCATTAGGAAGCCCCGTTTGAACCTTAGGAATGTTAGGATATTGGGGTTGACAGGACAAGACAGGACAGAAATGAGCCATGTAAGTCCATATCAGATATATGGCTTTGGAGACAAGAATGAGCCATGTAAGCCCATATTAGATATATATATATGGCATTGGAGACAGGAATAATTCATGTAAGTCCATGTCGAAGACATGGCATTGGCAGGATATTGATAAACAGGAACGACCCTAGTATCCTTAGTATTTCGAGTGGTTCAACGGGTCATTGTACATGTAACACCCCGAACCCGAGACCGACACCGGAGTCGAACACGAGGTGTTAGCAGACTTTAAACCCCTCATAAAAAATTTCCCAGACACTGCCAATCTGCGTACTAGCCGCTTTAAAAATCATATCTTGAGATTCACAACTTGAAAATCAGTTTCGTGATTTTTCCCTGAAAATAGACTCATATTCCCATCTACATATTTTTTCTAGAATTTTTGGTCGGGCCAATTAGTACAGTTTATTAGTCAAAGTCTCCCATGTTACAGGGATCGACTACACTGACCTTTGCGCATTACGACTTGGATATCTCCCTGCACAGAGCTTCAATACTGATGCCGTTTGTTTCTATAGAAACTAGACTCAGAGAGGAATCTATAATTATATGGCATGAATTCTAATTATCTCTGGTTAATTTATAATGAATTTCCAAAGTCAGAACATGGAATCCAGAAACCGTTCTGGCCCTGTCTCACGAGAACCTGAATATCTCTCAACATACTGTCCATATGATCGTTTCGTTACTTTCCTATGAAAATAGATTCATCAAGGTTGGTTTAAATAATTTATTCACTAATTAATTACATTCCTACTATTTTTACTGATTTTCCAAATCTACATCACTGCTGCTGTCAGCATCTGCCTTTAAGGTAGACTTTACCTATTTCATAGTTTCCATGATTCAACTAGCCCTTTTAGCATAAATAGCACAATTTATGATAGTGATTAACCATTCCCATGGCCAATCCTTGTCAAGCATATCCACACCAAATGATTATAACATTATACTCAAACATATATAAGCCATTTTCGCATGGCTATCCAAAATTATACAAGTCCAAAGGGTCCATGACCCACAACAAACGGGTAGTCCTATACATGCCATTTCGAAGTTCAACCAAAATTGTACCAAAAGGGGGCTTTGATAGTGTGGGCGACTTTGACTTCAAGATCCCGAGTCTGATAGCTGGAGAACCAAATCTATAAAACAGAGGAGCAATGAAACGGAGTAAGCAATTTATGCTTAGTAAGTTTTGAGCAAGGAATTCCAGCACAACAAAAGTATAGCATTCATATAGCTAAACGGATAATTTCATATGCACAAATTTTCGATATCATACTTGCTTCACATTACCAACCCTTATGTACATACACAAAAGATCAACTTAGCCAAAGGCCGGTAGCTCGTTTATCAACTGAGCGAATACTTATTTGTAAGGGCTCAACTAAATTCAAGCACATACGAAACATACCTCAATGTTGGGATGTTTCTAGAGTATTAACTGAAATTTTTACAGCAAGATCATTCATTCCCAAATCACGTACCTTCGGAATTTAACCGGATATAGCTCCTCGTTCAAATGCCTTCGGGACATAGCCCGGTTATAGTAACTCGCACAAATGCCTTCGGGACTTAACCCGGATTTAGTACTCGCACAAATGCCTTCGGGACTTAACCCGGATTTAGTAACTCGCACCAATGCCTTCGGGCTTAGCCCGGAATTAGTATCTCGCACAAATGCCTTCGGATCTTAGTCCGGATATGGTCACTTAGCACAAAGCCTTCGGGACTTAGCCCGGACATCATTCAAATAACCATGCACATTTAACAATAAATCATGGCACATTCGTATTTCATTTTCGTTAGCAAAACTCAAACACAAGACACTTATCATTCTTGTAATTTCGGCTCAATAGCCACACACAAAGAGCATGATTTTGATTTGCTTAAAACATGATCTAATCAAATCTTAATTTAAGCTCTCTTACTCAAGAACTTACCTCGGATGTTGTCGAACGATTCCGATGGCTATTCGACCACTTTTTCCTTCCCTTTATCGGATTTAGTTCCCCTTTGCTCTTGAGCTTAATTAAACAAATAAATTGATTTAATCATTTGAGCATCGAAAAGAGGAACACAAGGCACTTAGCCCATATTTATACATTAGACATTAAAGTCACATATGTACGGAATCATGAATCAAACTCAACATTTTAGCTAATTTTCCCCCTTGGCCGAATTTTCTAAGCCAAGACAAAAGCATCAATATGCTTGCCTCCAACCGAATACATGAAACACCAAATCTTCTTCCTATGGCCGAATATGCATGTCTATGTTGGGGCCGATTATATGCTTAATACTTCCTACAAGTATGGTTACTTGTATTGATTATAAATATCATCTTGTTTCAAGTTCAAAACTTGGCTAATACACACATATATACACTAGTAAAGCATCCTCTCCCTTTCCATCAATTTAACACATGCATTGCTCATTAACATACAAAAGTTATATTCGGCCTTAGCACACAACTTGCTAGCCGATTCTTCCCCATCTAGCAACCAATGCACATATGTGCTCACTCAAAAATGCTAAAAAGGAGATTCGAGAATCATCAATCCACCATCACATGCATCATTAAGAAGCTTCATATTTAGCATGCAGTGGCATTAACACAAAATCCACCTAGGCCGAATATCATCCCCATGACATAGCAAGGATTTGAACCATGGGCTAATTAGAACTCAAGCTAGCAACTAAAAACATGCATGAATCTCATGGCACAACCTCAAACATACCTTAATCTAGATATAAGTATGGCCAAACCTCCTCCTAATCCTCTTCCAAATCAAACATGAAGCAAGAACTCCTTCCTCCTTCCTTAGAATTTTCGGCCAAATGAAGATGAAAAAGGATGAACAAAATTTTCCCCTTTCTTTTCTTTAACTCACGGCAATAGGGGGGGAAGACAACCACACACATTTTTTTTGTTTCCATCATATTCCCTTTCATTATTTTATGCCCATGCTCCTTATTTTATTTTTCCTAACATACCTCACTAACATAACATGTTTGTGACATGTTTCCACTCATGATGCACTAACACAACATGTCTATGACATGTCTTGCCCATCACACTTGGTCTACCATGCTTGTCATGGCCGGCCACTACTCATTAGGGGGGAATTTGACATGCAAGTCCCCCCTTTTTCCACATGCACTAATAGGTCCTTACGCATTGACCTATCACATTTTAAAATTTTCTCACATAAGTCCTATTTGATGAAATTCACTTACAATTAACAAAATTCAAACACGAAATTTTCACACATGCACATGTACATATAATGAGCATCAATTATGACGGTTAATTTTTTTTACGACTCGGTTTAGAGGTCCCGAAACCACTTCCCGACTAGGGTCAATTTTGGGCTGTCACAACTCTCCCCCACTTAAGAAATTTTCGTCCCCGAAAATCTTACCGGTAAATAGGTTTGGGTATCGTTCTTTCATCGAGCTCTCAGTTTCCCAAGTAGCTTCCTCAATCCCGTGTTTGAGCCATAACACCTTAACTAACGGAACCATTTTGTTTCGCAACTCTTTCACTTCACGAGCTAGGATACAAATCGGTTCTTCTTCATAACTCAAGTCAGATTGAATTTCAACTTCTGAGGGATTAATCACATGTGACGGATCGGATCTATAACGTCGAAGCATCGAAACATGAAAGACATCGTGAATCTTTTCAAGTTCAGGGGGCAAAATCAATCTATACGCAACCGGACCAACTCGTTCGGAGATTTCGTACGGCCCAATGAATCTCGGGCTCAACTTGCCCTTACGGCCAAATCTGAGTACCTTTTTCCAAGGCGAAACTTTAAGAAACACTTTATCTCCCACTTGATATTCAATGTCTTTTCGTTTCAAATCCGCATACGATTTTTGACGATCTGTGGCTACTTTCAGACTTTCACGGATTACCTTTACTTTCTGTTCGGCATCCTTAATCAAATCAACTCCGAAAATTTTACTTTCACCGAGCTCGGTCCAAAACAATGGTGTACGGCATTTACGACCGTACAAAGCCTCGTAAGGTGCCATCTTAATACTTGATTGAAAACTATTGTTGTAAACGAATTCAATCAAAGGTAAATACCGTTCCCATGAACTACTGAACTCGAGGATGCAACATCTCAACATATCCTCAAGTATCTGAATTATCCGCTCGGATTGACCATCGGTTTGGGGGTGAAAAGCTGTGCTAAAATGCAGCTTGGTACCCAAAGCTTCTTGCAATTTCTTCCAAAATCATGAGGTGAATCTCGGATCTCTATCCGACACGATAGAAATAGGTACCCCGAGTAATCTCACAATTTGAGAAACATACAATTCAGCTAGTTTATCCAATGAAAAATCCGTACGCACGGGGATAAAGTGAGCCGACTTAGTCAGTCTATCAACAACAACCCAAATCGCATCCTTCTTGCTTGCTGACAATGGAAGTCCGGACACAAAGTCCATTGTGACTCGATCCCATTTCCACTCGGGTATCATGATTGGCTGAAGCAATTTTGAAGGCACTTGATGTTCCGCTTTCACTTGTTGACATATTAAACATCTCGAAACAAAGTCGGAGATGTCTCGTTTCATACCATGCCACCAAAACCAACGTTGCAAATCGTTGTACATTTTCGTACTCCCCGGGTGAATTGACATTCGGCTACAATGGGCTTCGTTCAGAATCATCGAAATGAGTCCCGAATTCCTTGGAACGCACAAACGACTTCTGAACCTCAAACAATCATCATCATCAATTTGAAACTCCGATTCCTTGTTCGGAACACACTCAGCCTGTTTTGCAACCAATTCATCATCAACCTTCTGGGCTTCACGAATTTGATGAATCAATAATGGTTTGGCTTTTAATTCAGCTACTAACACATTGTCGGGTAGAACAAACAAGTGCACATTCATCGCTCGTAAAGCAAACAATGATTTCCGGCTTAAGGCGTCCGCAACCACATTAGCCTTTCCCGGTGGTAATCAATGACAAGCTCGTAATCTTTCAACAACTCAAGCCAACGTCTTTGTCGCAGATTTAAGTCTCTTTGAGTCATCAAATATCTGAGACTTTTGTGATCCGAAAATACATGGCACTTTTCACCAAATAAGTAATGTTGCCATATTTTTAAAGCAAATACGATGGCAGCTAGTTCAAGATCATGGGTCGGATAATTTTTCTCATGTGGCTTTAATTGTCTCGACGCATAGGCTACCACTCGACCTTCTTGCATCAATACGCAACCCAACCCAAGTAGGGATGCGTCACTATAAATGACAAACTCTTTGCCTGATTCGGGTTGCACTAAAATTGGAGCTTCAGTCAAATAAGTTTTCAGTTGATCGAAACTTTTCTGACATTTCTCCGTCCATTCGAACTTAACATCCTTTTGAAGTAGCTTCGTCATTGGTGTGGCTATCATCGAGAAACCTTTGACAAATCGTCGGTAATAACCGGCGAGCCCCAGGAAGCTCCGAACTTCGGTAATATTTCTTGGAGGCTTCCAGTTAAGTATGGCTGAAATTTTGCTCGGGTCAACTCGAATACCCGATGCGGATACCACATGACCCAAGAAGCTAACCTCTCTTAACCAGAACTCACACTTACTGAACTTAGCATATAACTGCTTATCCCGCAAAATTTGCAACACTAGTCTCAGGTGCTCAGCATGTTCGGTCTCATCTCTTGAATAGACCAAGATGTCATCAATGAACACAACTACGAACCGATCCAAATATGGTCTGAAGATCCGATTCATTAAATCCATAAATACTGCAGGGGCATTAGTGAGCCCAAACGGCATCATTAAGAATTCGTAGTGACCATATCTCGTTCTGAAGGCAGTTTTGGGTATGTCCGAATCTCGAATTCGCAACTGATAATAGCCCGATCTAAAATCTATTTTTGAGAACACTGAGGCTCCCTTCAGTTGGTCGAACAAATCATCGATACGCGATAACGGATATTTGTTCTTTATCATCACTCTATTCAGTTGACGATAGTCAATGCACAACCTCATGGTTCCGTCCTTCTTTTTCACGAACAATACTGGTGCACCCCAAGGTGAGAAACTTGGTCGAGCAAAACCTCTATCCGTCAATTCTTGCAACTGAGCTTTCAACTCTTTTAACTCGGTTGGTGCCATACGATACGGAGCCATCGAAATCGGCGTAGTCCCAGGTACAAGCTCAATACCAAACTCTATCTCCCGAACAGGTGGTAACCCGGTAATTCTTCAGGAAAAAACATCCGGGTATTCACAAACCACCGGCACAGATTCGGGTTTCTTTTCTAATTCTTTGTCATCAAGTACATACGCAAGGTATGCTTCGCACCCTTTTCTTACATATTTCTGGGCCAACATTGAGGATATTACAGCTGGCAACCCATCCAAGTCCGTAGACTCAACTCGAATTACTTCGTTATTTGCGCACCTCAATTCAATAGTCTTGCTTTTGCAATTCACAACCGCATCATGCACGGTCAACCAATCCAACCCGAGAATAACGTCAAATTCATCAAACGGCAAAAGCATCAAGTCCGCCGGAAAACAGGAACCTCGAATTTCTAGGGACATTTCTTACACACTTTGTCGACAAGCACGTAACGACCCAAGGGATTTGACACCCGAATTACGAACTCAGTAGACTCAATAGGTAAAGTCTTACTGGATGCTAAGGTTTCACATATGTAAGAATGAGTAGAACCGGGGTCAATCAAAGCAATTACATTAGTATCAAAGAGAGTAAAAGTACCGGTAATAACATCAGGCGAAGAAGCATCCTCGCGGGCACGTATAGCATAAGCTCTAGCAGGCGCACGAGCCTCGGATCTGATCGTAGCATCTCTAGATCCTCTCTGACCACCACCAGCATTGCCCGTATTTCCAGATGGTCTACCTCGAGCAGTGGTAGCACCCGGTTTCCCACTCTGATTTACATTCTGTTCAGACAACCTCGGGCAATCTTCAATGAAGTGGTCAACTGATCCGCACTTGTAACAGGAGCGGTCAGGGAATCTACAACTCCCCGAATGCCATTTACCGCAATATCAACATTTCATTCTGTCTCCACGTTCATTCCCAACACTGGCGATCGAAGTGCCTCGTGTACCCACAGGGGGTCGATCACGATCTCGTCTAAAAAGGCCCGAAGTGCCTCTAAACTGACCCGCATCATCTCGAAATTTCTTCGATGCCTGTTGAAGAGACTTTCCCGAGGATCTTTTACGAAACTCTCCAGTTTCCTCATCAACTTTTTGTTTTTCTTTTCTAAGCTCTTCGGCTTTACAAGCTCGCTCGACAAGTACTACGAACTCTCGTATTTCAAGAACGCCAACGAACATTTTTATATCTTCATTCAGCCCATCCTCGAAGCGTTTACACATAATAGCCTCGGACGAAACACATTCCCGAGTGTATCTACTAAGTCTAACAAATTTTCGCTCGTAATCAGTAACTGACATAGAACCTTGCTTAAGCTCAAGAAATTCCTTTCCGTTTTTGATCAACAAATCTCTGACTGATATACTTTTTCCGAAACTCAGTTTGGAAAAACTCTCAAGTTACTTGCTCTTGGGGCACAACAGAAGTCAGAGTACTCCACCAATAGTAGGCAGAATCGCGTAGCAAGGAGATAGTACACTTTAGGCATTCATCGGGTGTACAAGATAGCTCATCAAGTACCCGGATAGTGTTGTCCAACCAAAATTCAGCTTGCTCGGCATCGTCGCTATCCGTAGCTTTAAATTCAGTAGCCCCATGTTTTCGGATTCTGTCAACTTGGGGCTTATTTAACCTTATTTGGTCAGTTACCGGAGGTATTGTAGGTGCGGGGGTGGTATTTGTCAGGAAGGGAGGTTGTGGAACAGCCGTATTAGTTCGAATGCATTGGTTGAACCAATCATTCATCACGCTATAGAAAGCTTGTCTAGCTTCATCATTCGGGTTACTAGCATTAGGTTGAGAGTCCACCGGCGCTGTCCCTTGTGCGGGAGCAGGCGCTACACTCTCAAGATCATCAGCTACCGCTCGGTCGGGATCGGGATCCATTACTATAAATAAACACATTTGCAAATGTCAGAAATCACCACACTATCAAATAATCACATAAAATGGCATGTATATCTAGACCCAACGCATTACGGTAGTCCTAGAATCGACTAAACTGTAGCTCTGATACCAATCAAATGTAACACCCCGAACCCGAGACCGTCACCGGAGTCGAACACGAGGTGTTAACAGACTTTAAAAAATTTTCCAGACACTGCCAATCTGCGTAATAGTCGCTTTAAAAATCATATCTTGAGTTCAGAAACTCGGAATCCAGTTCTGTAAATTTTCCCTGAAACTAAACTCATATGCCCATCTACATATTTTTTTCTAGAATTTTTGGTTAGGCCAATTAGTACAGTTTATTAGTCCAAGTCTCCCATGTTACAGGGATCGACTACACTGACCTTTGCGCATTACGACTTGGATATCTCCCTGTACAGGGCTTCAATACTGATGCTGTTTGTTTCTATAGAAACTAGACTCAGAGAGGAATCTATACATATATGGCTTGACTCCTAATTGTCTTTGGTTAATTTATAATGAATTTCCAAAGTCGGAACAGGAAATCCAGAAACCGTTCTGGCCTGTCTCACAAGAACCTGAATATCTCTTAACATACTATCCGTATGATTGTTTCGTTACTTTCCTATGAAAATAGATTCATTAAGGTTCGTTTACATAATTTATTCACTATTTAATTCCATTCCTACTATTTTTAGTGAATTTCCAAATCTACATCACTGCTGCTGTCAGCATCTGCCTTTAAGGTAGACTTTACCTATTTCATAGTTTCCATGATTCAACTAGCCCTTTTTGCATAAGTAGCACAATTTATGATAGTGATTAACCATTCCCATGGCCAATCCTTGTCAAGCCTATCCACACCTCTCAATAACCATATCCATACCAAATGGTTATAACATTACACTCAAACATATATAAGCCATTTTCGCATGGCTATCCAAAATTATACAAGTCCAAAGGGTCCATGACCCACAACAAACGGGTAGTCCTATACATGCCATTTCGAAGTTCAACCAAAATTGTACCAAAAGGGGGCTTTGATAGTGTGGGCGACTTTGACTTCAAGATCCCGAGTCCGATAGCTGGAGAACCAAATCTATAAAACAGAGGAGCAATGAAACGGAGTAAGCAATTTATGCTTAGTAAGTTTTGAGCAAGGAATTCCAGCACAACAAAAGTATAGCATTCATATAGCTAAACGGATAATTTCATATGCACAAATTTTCGATATCATACTTGCTTCACATTACCAACCCTTATGTACATACACAAAAGATCAACTTAGCCAAAGGCCGGTAGCTCGTTTATCAACTGAGCGAATACTTATTTGTAAGGGCTCAACTAAATTCAAGCACATACGAAACATACCTCAATGTTGGGATGTTTCTAGAGTATTAACTGAAATTTTTACAGCAAGATCATTCATTCCCAAATCACGTACCTTCGGAATTTAACCGGATATAGCTCCTCGTTCAAATGCCTTCGGGACATAGCCCGGTTATAGTAACTCGCACAAATGCCTTCGGGACTTAACCCGGATTTAGTACTCGCACAAATGCCTTCGGGACTTAACCCGGATTTAGTAACTCGCACCAATGCCTTCGGGCTTAGCCCGGAATTAGTATCTCGCACAAATGCCTTCGGATCTTAGTCCGGATATGGTCACTTAGCACAAAGCCTTCGGGACTTAGCCCGGACATCATTCAAATAACCATGCACATTTAACAATAAATCATGGCACATTCGTATTTCATTTTCGTTAGCAAAACTCAAACACAAGACACTTATCATTCTTGTAATTTCGGCTCAATAGCCACACACAAAGAGCATGATTTTGATTTGCTTAAAACATGATCTAATCAAATCTTAATTTAAGCTCTCTTACTCAAGAACTTACCTCGGATGTTGTCGAACGATTCCGATGGCTATTCGACCACTTTTTCCTTCCCTTTATCGGATTTAGTTCCCCTTTTCTCTTGAGCTTAATTAAACAAATAAATTGATTTAATCATTTGAGCATCGAAAAGAGGAACACAAGGCACTTAGCCCAAATTTATACATTAGACATTAAAGTCACATATGTACGGAATCATGAATCAAACTCAACATTTTAGCTAATTTTCCCCCTTGGCCAAATTTTCTAAGCTAAGACAAAAGCATCAATATGCTTGCCTCCAACCGAATACATGCATGTAACACCCCGAACCCGAGACCGTCACCGGAGTCGAACACGAGGTGTTAACAGACTTTAAAAATTTTCCAGACACTGCCAATCTGCGTAATAGTCTCTTTAAAAATCATATCTTGAGTTCAGAAACTCGGAATCCAGTTCCGTAAATTTTCCCTGAAACTAGACTCTAATGTCCATCTACATATTTTTTTCTAGAATTTTTGGTTTGGCCAATTAGTACAGTTTATTAGTCCAAGTCTCCCATGTTACAGGGATCGACTACACTGACCTTTGCGCATTACGACTTGGATATCTCCCTGTACAGGGCTTCAATACTGATGCCGTTTGTTTCTATAGAAACTAGACTCAGAGAGGAATCTATACATATATGGCTTGACTCCTAATTGTCTCTGGTTAATTTATAATTAATTTCTAAAGTCGGAACAGGAAATTCAGAAACTGTTCTGGCCCTGTCTCACGAGAACCTGAATATCTCTTAACATACTGTCCGTATGTTTGTTTCGTTACTTTCCTATGAAAATATATTCATCAAGGTTCATTTAAATAATTTATTCACTATTTAATTACATTCCTACTATTTTTAGTGATTTTCCAAATCTACATCACTGCTGCTGTCAGCATCTGCCTTTAAGGTAGACTTTACCTATTTCATAGTTTCCATGATTCAACTTGCCCTTTTTGCATAAATAGCACAATTTATGATAGTGATTAACCATTCCCATGGCCAATCCTTGTCAAGCATATCCACACCAAATGATTATAACTTTATACTCAAACACATATAAGCCATTTTCGCATGGCTATCCAAAATTATACAAGTCCAAAGGGTCCATGACCCACAACAAACGGGTAGTCCTATACATGCCATTTCGAAGTTCAACCAAAATTGTACCAAAAAGGGGGGGGGCTTTGATAGTGTGGGCGACTTCGACTTCAAAATCCCGAGTCCGATAGCTGGAGAACCAAAATCTATAAAACAGAGGATCAAAGAAACGGAATAAGCAATTTATGCTTAGTAAGTTTTGAGCAAGGAATTCCAGCACAACAAAAGTATAGCATTCATGTAGCTAAACGGATAATTTCATATGCACAATTTTTCAATATCATACTTGCTTCACATTACCAACCCTTATGTACATACACAAAAGATCAACTTAGCCAAAGGCCGGTAGCTCGTTTATCAACTGAGCGAATACTTATTTGTAAGGGCTCAACTAAATTCAAGCACATACGAAACATACCTCAATGTTGGGATGTTTCTAGAGTATTTACTGAAATTTTTACAGCAAGATCATTCATTCCCAAATCACGTACCTTCGGAATTTAACCGGATATAGCTACTCGTTCAAATGCCTTCGGGACATAGCCCGGTTATAGTAACTCGCACAATTGCCTTCGGGACTTAACCCGGATTTAGTAACTCGCACAAATGCCTTCGGGCTTAGCCCGGAATTAGTATCTCGCACAAATGCCTTCGGGCTTAGCCCGGAATTAGTATCTCGCACAAATGCCTTCGGATCTTAGTCCGGATATGGTCACTTAGCACAAAGCCTTCAGGACTTCGCCCGGACATCATTCAAATAACCATGCACATTTAACAGTAAATCATGGCACATTCGTATTTCATTTTCGTTAACAAAACTCAAACACAAGACACTTATCATTCTTGCAATTTCGGCTCAATAGCCACACACAAAGAGCATGATTTTAATTTGCTTAAAACATGACCTAATCAAATCATAATTTAAGCTCTTTTACTCAAGAACTTACCTCGGGTGTTGTCGAACGATTCCGATAGCTATTCGACCACTTTTTCCTTCCCTTTATCGGATTTGGTTCCCCTTTGCTCTTGAGCTTAATTAAACAAATAAATTGATTTAATCATTTGAGCATCGAAAAGAGGAACACAAGGCACTTAGCCCATATTTATACATTAGACATTAAAGTCACATATGTACGGAATCATGAATCAAACTCAACGTTTTAGCTAATTTTCCTCCTTGGCCGAATTTTCTAAGCCAAGACAAAAGCATCAATATGCTTGCCTCTAACCGAATACATGCAACACCAATCTTCTTCCTATGGCCGAATATGCATGTCTATGTTGAGGCCGATTATATACTTAATACCACACATAAATGACATACATTTTACTAACTAATGCATTCCATATTATACTCAATACGCATCCATCATTTAATCCATAACCGAAGCACCATCATGTGCAATCATATATATATATGTGCAAGAGCTGAATCCCAAATTTTGATTATAACCAAATTTAAACATATATCCAAAACATAAATCTTACCTACCATGCAATAAGCATAAATCACACTCATGGATATACCATGGCCGATACTTCCAACAACACCAAATAAAAATATACTTCATGGATCTAAGGTAGAACCAAGAAAGAAACTCATAATCATCAAGATGTAAGTAACTACCATTTTTCATCTAGATCTAGCATGAAACACAACCATCACCCTTATTAATCTCCATAGCCGAAAATCTTACTTATTCCAAAAATTCAAATCTCAACTTGGTCACGAAAATAACTTGGTATCTCACCGACACAACATCAACACCAAGCAAGAATGATGCATCCATGGCCGAGTGTCATTTCCATCACATAGCAAGATTTAGACCATGGGCTAGGTAGAACTCAAGCTAACAACTAAAACATGCATGCATCTCATGGAACATCATCAAACATACCTTAGCCTAGTTACATGCATGGCCGAACCCCTTCAACCTTTCTTCTTCCTTCCTCCTTAAATTTTTTTGGCCAAAGATGAACCAAAGGATGAGCACTTTTTTTTTTTGTTTTTCTTTCTAGGTTCGGCAAAATGGGGGGGGGGAGACAACGACACACTTTTTTTTGTTTCCATCATATTCCCTTTCATTATTTTATGCCCATTCTCCTTATTTTATTTTTTTCCACCCATGATGCACCAACACAACATGTCTATGACATGTCTTGCCCATCACACTTGGTCTACCATGCTTGTCATGGCCGGCCACTACTAATTAGGGGGGAAATTTGACATGCAAGTCCCCCCTTTTTATTTCATGCACTAATAGGTCCTTATGCTTCGACCTTTCACATTTCAAAAATGTCGCACATAAGTCCTATTGACTAAATTCACATGCAATCGACTAAATCGAAGCTTGAAATTTTCACACATTCATAATTACATATTCTAGACAATAAATATCACATTCAAACATTTTGGTGACTCGGTTTAGCGGTCCCGAAACCACTTCCCGACTAGGGTCAATTTTGGGCTGTCACAATGCAACACCAAATCTTCTTCCTATGGCCGAATATGCATGTCTATGTTGGGGCCGATTATATGCTTAATACTTCCTACAAGTATGGTTACTTGTATTGATTATAAATATCATCTTGTTTCAAGTTCAAAACTTGGCTAATACACACATATATACACTAGTAAAGCATCCTCTCCCTTTCCATCAATTTAACACATGCATTGCTCATTAACATACAAAAGTTATATTCGGCCTTAGCACACAACTTGCTAGCCGATTCTTCCCCATCTAGCAACCGATGCACATATGTGCTCACTCAAAAATGCTATAAAGGAGATTCGAGAATCATTAATCCACCATCACATGCATCATTAACAAGCTTCATATTTAGCATGCAATGGCATTAACACAAAATCCACCTAGGCCGAATATCATCCCCATGACATAGCAAGGATTTGAACCATGGGCTAATTAGAACTCAAGCTAGCAACTAAAAACATGCATGAATCTCATGGCACAACCTCAAACATACCTTAATCTAGATATAAGTATGGCCAAACCTCCTCCTAATCCTCTTCCAAATCAAACATGAAGCAAGAACTCCTTCCTCCTTCCTTAGAATTTTCGGCCAAATGAAGATGAAAAAGGATGAACAAAATTTTCTCCTTTCTTTTCTTTAACTCACGGCAATGGGGGGGGAAGACAACCACACACATTTTTTTTGTTTCCATCATATTCCCTTTCATTATTTTATGCCCATGCTCCATATTTTATTTTTCCTAACATACCTCACTAACATAACATGTTTGTGACATGTTTCCACTCATGATGCACTAAGACAACATGTCTATGACATGTCTTGCCCATCACACTTGGTCTACCATGCTTGTCATGGCCGGCCACTACCCATTAGGGGGGGAATTTGACATGCAAGTCCCCCCTTTTTCCACATGCACTAATAGGTCCTTACGCATTGACCTATCACATTTTAAAATTTTCTCACATAAGTCCTATTTGATGAAATTCACTTACAATTAACAAAATTCAAACACGAAATTTTCACACATGCACATGTACATATAATGAGCATCAATTATGACGGTTAATTATTTTTACGACTCGGTTTAGCGGTCCCGAAACCACTTCCTGACTAGGGTCAATTTTGGGCTGTCACATCAAGCTTGACTCCGGTGGCAGTTTCGGCCATGGGGGCGTTACATTTATTGGTATCAGAGCAGGTTTAGTCAATTCTCTGAACAGTTAGTGTGAGTAAAAGTCTAGCTATACATGCCATACCTGTATTTTGATAGTGTGACGACTCCTGACGATTTTTAAATATTTTGTTTTATAGTAATGGATCCCGAACGTGCTGGTGATGATGATGTAGAAAGTAATGCGCCTGCTCCCATGGAAGGGGCAGCGCCATCTGAGAATAGGCCAATAACAGTTGATCAGCGAGGAGTGACTCGAGAAGCTCTCTTCCAAGCTTTGAATGATTGGTTTGCCGAGTTCATTCGTACGAGTCTAGCTGTTAGACCTCCACCCCCTCATGATCATCAGACCACCCATGTAGCTCCCCCAGTCACAGGTACGATTATAAGAGAAAAATCACCAGTTGATAAAATCAGAAAATAATGAGCCGAAGAGTTTCGAGCTACAAAAGATGATGATGCAGAAAGAGCAGAATTTTGGTTAGAAAATACTATTAGAGTCTTTGACAAATTATCTTGTACACCCGAGGAATGTATGAAATGTGTAGTATCACTTCTTAGAGACTCAGCCTACCAAAGGTGGAAGACACTTGTATCAATTGTACCAAAGGAGAGGGTCACTTGGGATTTCTTTCAGGAGGAATTTCGTAAAAAGTACATCAGTCAGAGGTTTATTGACCAGAAGAGAAAGGAATTCCGGGAATTGAAATAAGGTAATATGACGGTGACCGATTATGAGCGCGAATTTGTCAGGCTTAGTAAATATGCTCGAGAATGTGTGTCCACAGAGGCTATCATGTGTAAAAGGTTTGAGGATGGGTTAAATGATAATATCCGACTGTCAGTGGGTGTCCTAGAAATAAAAGAGTTCATTATTTTAGTTGAGAGAGCTTGTAAGGCAGAGGAGCTGTTAAAAAGAAAAGGCAAAGTTGAGACGGAGACACAAGATACAAGGAAGAGACAGATGAGCAGGTCATTCCAGGCTACATCCAAAAGGCCAAAGGAGTTAGTATCTCGCACAAATGCCTTCGGGCTTAGCCCGGAATTAGCATCTCGCACAAATGCCTTCGGATCTTAGTCCGGATATGGTCACTTAGCACAAAGCCTTCGGGACTTAGCCCGGACATCATTCAAATAACCATGCACATTTAACAGTAAATCATGGCACATTCGTATTTCATTTTCGTTAACAAAACTCAAACACAAGACACTTATCATTCTTGCCATTTCGGCTCAATAGCCACACACAAAGAGCATGATTTTAATTTGCTTAAAACATGATCTAATCAAATCATAATTTAAGCTCTTTTACTCAAGAACTTACCTCGGGTGTTGTCGAACGATTCCGATAGCTATTCGACCACTTTTTCCTTCCCTTTATCGGATTTAGTTCCCCTTTGCTCTTGAGCTTAATTAAACAAATAAATTGATTTAATCATTTGAGCATCGAAAAGAGGAACACAAGGCACTTAGCCCATATTTATACATTAGAAATTAAAGTCACATATGTACGGAATCATGAATCAAACTCAACGTTTTAGCTAATTTTCCCCCTTGGCCGAATTTTCTAAGCCAAGACAAAAGCATCAATATGCTTGCCTCTAACCGAATACATGCAACACCAATCTTCTTCCTATGGCCGAATATGCATGTCTATGTTGAGGCCGATTATATACTTAATACCACACATAAATGACATACATTTTACTAACTAATGCATTCCATATTATACTCAATACGCATCCATCATTTAATCCATAACCGAAGCACCATCATGTGCAATCATATATATATATGTGCAAGAGCCGAATCCCAAATTTTGATTATAACCAAATTTAAACATATATCCAAAACATAAATCTTACCTACCATGCAATAAGCATAAATCACACTCATGGATATACCATGGCCGATACTTCCAACAACACCAAATAAAAATATACTTCATGGATCTAAGGTAGAACCAAGAAAGAAACTCATAATCATCAAGATGTAAGTAACTACCATTTTTCATCTAGATTTAGCATGAAACACAACCATCACCCTTATTAATCTCCATAGCCGAAAATCTTACTTATTCCAAAAATTCAAATCTCAACTTGGTCACGAAAATAACTTGGTATCTCACCGACACAACATCAACACCAAGCAAGAATGATGCATCCATGGCCGAGTGTCATTTCCATCACATAGCAAGATTTAGACCATGGGCTAGGTAGAACTCAAGCTAACAACTAAAACATGCATGCATCTCATGGAACATCATCAAACATACCTTAGCCTAGTTACATGCATGGCCGAACCCCTTCAACCTTTCTTCTTCCTTCCTCCTTAAATTTTTTTGGCCAAAGATGAACCAAAGGATGAGCACTTTTTTTTTGTTTTTCTTTCTAGTTTCGGCAAAATGGGGGGGAGACAACCACACACTTTTTTTTTTGTTTCCATCATATTCCCTTTCATTATTTTATGCCCATTCTCCTTATTTTATTTTTTCCACCCATGATGCACCAACACAACATGTCTATGACATGTCTTGCCCATCACACTTGGTCTACCATGCTTGTCATGGCCGGCCACTACTAATTAGTTGGGGAAATTTGACATGCAAGTCCCCCCTTTTTATTTCATGCACTAATAGGTCCTTATGCTTCGACCTATCACATTTCAAAAATGTCGCACATAAGTCCTATTGACTAAATTCACATGCAATCGACTAAATCGAAGCTTGAAATTTTCACACATTCATAATTACATATTCTAGACAATAAATATCACATTCAAACATTTCGGTGACTCGGTTTAGCGGTCCCGAAACCACTTCCCGACTAGGGTCAATTTTGGGCTGTCACAATGCAACACCAAATCTTCTTCCTATGGCCGAATATGCATGTCTATGTTGGGGCCGATTATATGCTTAATACTTCCTACAAGTATGGTTACTTGTATTGATTATAAATATCATCTTGTTTCAAGTTCAAAACTTGGCTAATACACACATATATACACTAGTAAAGCATCCTCTCCCTTTCCATCAATTTAACACATGCATTGCTCATTAACATACAAAAGTTATATTCGGCCTTAGCACACAACTTGCTAGCCGATTCTTCCCCATCTAGCAACCAATGCACATATGTGCTCACTCAAAAATGCTAAAAAGGAGATTCGAGAATCATTAATCCACCATCATATGCATCATTAACAAGCTTCATATTTAGCATGCAATGGCATTAACACAAAATCCACCTAGGCCGAATATCATCCCCATGACATAGCAAGGATTTGAACCATGGGCTAATTAGAACTCAAGCTAGCAACTAAAAACATGCATGAATCTCATGGCACAACCTCAAACATACCTTAATCTAGATATAAGTATGGCCAAACCTCCTCCTTATCCTCTTCCAAATCAAACATGAAGCAAGAACTCCTTCCTCCTTCCTTAGAATTTTCGGCCAAATGAAGATGAAAAAGGATGAACAAAATTTTCTCCTTTCTTTTCTTTAACTCACGGCAATGGGGGGGAAGACAACCACACACTTTTTTGTTTCCATCATATTCCCTTTCATTATTTTATGCCCATGCTCATTATTTTATTTTTCCTAACATACCTCACTAACATAACATGTTTGTGACATGTTTCCACTCATGATGCACTAAGACAACATGTCTATGACATGTCTTGCCCATCACACTTGGTCTACCATGCTTGTCATGGCCGGCCACTACTCATTAGGGGGGAATTTGACATGCAAGTCCCCCCTTTTTCCACATGCACTAATAGGTCCTTATGCATTGACCTATCACATTTTAAAATTTTCTCACATAAGTCCTATTTGATGAAATTCACTTACAATTAACAAAATTCAAACACGAAATTTTCACACATGCACATGTACATATAATGAGCATCAATTATGATGGTTAATTATTTTTACGACTCGGTTTAGCGGTCTCGAAACCACTTCCCGACTAGGGTCAATTTTGGGCTGTCACATCAAGCTTGACTCCGGTGACAGTTTCGGGCATGGGGGCGTTACATTTATTGGTATCAGAGCAGATTTAGTCGATTCTCTGAACAGTTAGTGTGAGTAAAAGTCTAGCTATACATGCCATACCTATATTTTGATAGTGTGACGACTCCTGACGAGTTTTAAATATTTTGTTTTATAGTAATGGATCCCGAACGTGCTGGTGATGATGATGTAGAAAGTAATGCGCCTGCTCCCATGGAAGGGGCAGCGCCATCTGAGAATAGGCCAATAACAGTTGATCAGCGAGGAGTGACTCGAGAAGCTCTCTTCCAAGCTTTGAATGATTGGTTTGCCGAGTTCATTCGTACGAATCTAGCTGTTAGACCTCCACCCCCTCATGATCATCAGACCACCCATGTAGCTCCCCCAGTCACAGGTACGATTATAAGAGAAAAATCACCAGTTGATAAAATCAGAAAATAATGAGCCGAAGAGTTTCGAGCTACAAAAGATGATGATGCAGAAAGAGCAGAATTTTGGTTAGAAAATACTATTAGAGTCTTTGACAAATTATCTTGTACACCCGAGAAATGTATGAAATGTGTAGTATCACTTCTTAGAGACTCAGCCTACCAAAGGTGGAAGACACTTGTATCAATTGTACCAAAGGAGAGGGTCACTTGGGATTTCTTTCAGGAGGAATTTCGTAAAAAGTACATCAGTCAGAGGTTTATTGACCAGAAGAGAAAGGAATTCCGGGAATTGAAATAAGGTAATATGACGGTGACCGATTATGAGCGCGAATTTGTCAGGCTTAGTAAATATGCTCGAGAATGTGTGTCCACAGAGGCTATCATGTGTAAAAGGTTTGAGGATGGGTTAAATGATAATATCCGACTGTCAGTGGGTGTCCTAGAAATAAAAGAGTTCATTATTTTAGTTGAGAGAGCTTGTAAGGCAGAGGAGTTGTTAAAAAGAAAAGGCAAAGTTGAGACAGAGACACAAGATACAAGGAAGAGACAGATGAGCAGGTCATTCCAGGCTACATCCAAAAGGCCAAAGGAGTTTTCTACCAGATCTAGTTTCTCAGCCGGGTATTCTAGTCAGAATAGAGGCAGCAGATTTAAGGATCCGAAGGCTCAGACCACCTCGACTGTGAGTGTAGGTAATATTGGACAGGGTAGATCAGGGTGTCCACAGTGTGGTAGACTTCATTATGGTCCTTGTCGGGCAGGCGAAAATGTTTGTTATAAATGTGGTGCTCCAGATCATTTTGTACGAGAATGTCTAGAGGTGGCTAATCGAGAGATAACACAGAGTGCTAGATTCGAAAATGCTTCTACTAGAGGCAGATCACCGAGGTAACCGAGAGTAGGAGCAAGTAACAGAGGTACCTCAAGAGATTCGGCTGTGAGACCAAATGTTAGAGCCCCTGCAAGGACTTATACTATTCGTGCACGCGAAGAGGCATCCTTCCCCGATGTGATTACAGGTACATTTTCTCTACATGATATTAATGTCATTGCTTTGATTGATCCGGGTTCAACTCATTCATATGTTTGCAAGAAATTGATGCCTAGTATAAGTATGCCTATAGAATCTACAGAATTTGTGATTAAAGTATCGAATCCATTAGGCAAGCATGTATTAGTAGATAAAGTATGTAGAAATTGTCCTTTGATGATTAGAGGCTACTGTTTTCCGGCCGATCTCATGCTATTGCCATTTGATGAGTTTGATGAGATTCTTGGTATGGATTGGTTGACTACACATGATGTGATAGTGAATTGTGGAAAGAAATTCATTGAGTTGAAGTGTGAAAATGGTGAAATTCTTCGGGTTAATTCAGAAGAGTCAGATAGTTCATTTCCCATAATTTCTGTTATGTCTGCTAAGAAATGTTTGAGAAAAGAGTATGAAGCTTATCTTGCTTTTGTGTTGAACACTAAAGATCCAGAATTGAAAATTGAATTAGTGCTTGTGGTATGTGAGTTTCCCAATGTGTTTCCGAAAGAACTACCAGGTTTGTCTCCTGTTAGAGAATTTGAGTTTGGAATTGAGTTGATTCCAGGTACCACGCCCATTTCTATTTCTCCTTATAGAATGGCTCCATTGGAATTGAAAGAATTGAAAGCTCAGTTGCAGGAATTAACAGATAAAGGCTTTGTAAGACCCAGTAGTTCACCATGGGGTGCCCCAGTGCTATTTCTGAAAAAGAAAGATGGATCGATGAGATTGTGCATAGATTATCGACAACTTAACAAGGTAACAGTAAAGAACAAGTATCCATTGCCTAGAATTGATGATCTGTTTGATCAATTGAAGGGAGCTACTATGTTCTCCAAGATAGATTTGAGATCCGGATACTATCAGTTGCGAGTTAAAGAGTCAGATGTCTTGAAGACTGCTTTTCGAACTAGGTATGGTCATTATAAGTTCCTTGTGATGCCATTTGGCTTGACTAATTCTCCTTCCATTTTCATGGACTTAATGAACTGAATTTTTAGACCGTTCTTGGATAAGTTTGTAGTTGTGTTCATTGATGATATCTTGATTTATTCTCATGATGTTACTAAGCATGCAGAGCATTTGAGAACAGTTTTACAGATTCTGAGAGATAATCAGTTGTATGCCAAGTTCAACAAAAGTGAGTTCTAGTTACGAGAAGTTAGTTTTCTTGGACATATTGTCTCAGGTGAAGGTATTAAGGTTGATTCGAGCAAGATTTCAGCCATTGTTGATTGAAAGCCTCCTAGAAATGTATCAGAAGTTAGAACTTTTCTTGGTCTTGCCGGATATTATAGATGATTTGTAGAGGGATTTTCCATGATAGCTACCCCGCTGACAAGATTGCTACGAAAGGATGTCAAGTTTGAATGGACTGAGAAGTGTCAACAGAGTTTTGACAAGTTAAAAGCATTGTTGACTAAAGCTCCTGTTTTAGTACAACCAAAACCAGGTAAGGAGTTTATGATTTACAATGATGCGTCCATGAATGGACTTGGTTGTGTACTTATGCAGGAAGGGAAGGTAATTGCTTATGCCTCTAGACAGCTAAAGCCATATGAGAAGAACTATCTGACACATGATTTAGAGCTAGCTGCCATTGTTTTTGCGCTGAAGATTTGGAGACATAATTTGTACGGTGAGAAGTGCCACATATTCACTGATCACAAAAGTTTTAAATATTTGATGACTCAAAAAGATTTGACTTTGAGGCAAAGAAGATGGTTAGAGTTGATTAAAGATTATGAGCTAGTGATTGATTATCACCCAGGTAAGGCAAACGTTGTTGCTGATGCTTTGAGTAGGAAATCTTTATTTGCATTAAGAGCTTTGAACACTAGTTTAGCCTTATCAGATGATGGTTTTATCTTAGCTGAGTTGAGAGCTAAACCGATGTTTCTTGAAGAAATTTGTGAAGCTCAAAAAAATGACAGTGAGTTATTAGCCAAAAGAGATCAGTGTGAGTCGGATATAGAGTCAGATTTTCAGATCAGTTCTGACGGTTGTTTGATGTTCCGAGACAGGGTATGCGTACCGAAGAATGATGAGCTTATTCGAAAGATCTTATAGGAAGCACATAGTAGTTCTTTGCCTATTCATCCAGGTAGTACAAAGATGTATAATGATTTGAAGAAAATGCACTGGTGGGTGGGAATGAAAAGGGACATTTCAGAGTTTGTTTCTAGATGCTTGATCTGTCAGCAGGTAAAGGCCGAACATCAGGTACCTTCAGGTTTATTGTAGTCTATGCTAGTCCCTGAGTGGAAATGGGATCGAGTTACTATGGATTTTGTGACAGGATTGCCGTTTACACCGAGAAAGAAAGATGCAGTATGGGTTGTGATTGATAAGTTAACGAAGCCGGCTTATTTTATCCCAATTCGTATGGATTATTCACTTGACAAGTTGGCCGAGTTGTATATTTCAGAGATAGTCAGACTACACGGGGTTCCATTATCGATCATTTCAGACAGAGATTGAAGATTTACTTCACGGTTTTGGAAGAAATTACAGAAGGCTTTGGGCACAAAGTTGAGTTTTAGTACAGCTTTCCATCCTCAAACCGACGGTTAGTCAGAGAGAGTTATTCAGGTACTTGAAGATATGCTTAGATACTGTGTACTGGAATTTCAAGGCAGTTGGGAAAAATATTTACCATTAGTAGAGTTTGCCTACAATAATAGTTATCAGTCGAGTTTGAAGATGGCACCTTATGAAGCTTTGTATGGACGTAAATGTCGCACACCTTTGTATTGGACAGAGCTTAAGGAAAATTAGATTTACGGGGTTGATCTAGTTAAGGAAACAGAAGAGAAAGTAAAAATCATTAGAGATTGCTTGAAAGCAGCTTCAGACAGACAAAAGTCGTATGCAGATTTGAAGAGAAAAGAGATTGAGTATCAAGTTGGTGACAAAGTTTTTTTGAAAGTATCCCCGTGGAAGAAAGTTCTCAGATTTGGCAAGAAAGGCAAACTAAATCCACGTTTTATTGGACCGTTTGAAGTGATTGAGAGAGTCAGACCATTATCATATCGGTTAGCTTTGCCGATTGAGTTAGAGAAGATTCATAATGTATTTCATGTGTCTATGCTACGTCGTTATCATTCAGATCCGTCACATGTGATTTCTCAGACAGAGGTTGAGATTCAGACAGACATGACTTACGGTGAAGAACCGGTAAAGATTCTAGCTCGAGAGGTAAAGCAATTAAGGAACAAAAGTATTGCACTTGTGAAAGTACTATGGAATAGACATGGGGTAGACGAGGCTACATGGGAACCCGAAGGGGCTATGTGAAAACAGTACCCAAATCTCTTCACAGGTAAGCTTTCGGGGACGAAAATCCCTAAAGGGGGGAGAAATGTAACATCTCGAAATAGGGCCTAAACGGAATAGTGGTTGCAAAACCACAAATTTGAGGTAGACAAATTTATTTTATTATTATTTTGAGGTTCATGATATGATTTCATGATTGTGTGAAAATTTCGTGATGAAATTCTATGCATAAAGTGCTTAAGTTGAGATTAGGGACTAAATCGAATAAATTGTAAAACTTGCATTCTAGAAGTTTTTAGTATGAAATTGCTTTGGAATATTAATTAGAAGGGTCTAAATAACAATTTTACCAATTTCTAAGTTCATGGACAAAATAGGACATGGATGAAATTTTTGAAAGTTTAATAAGGAAGGGCATTTTGGCCATTTGGATATTAAATGAAATAAAAAGGGAAAAATAACACAAAATTTATCATCTTCTTCATTAGCACGAAATTTCAAGGGTTCTCCATAGCTAGGGTTTGTTTCAAGCTTTCAAGCTCCATAGTAAGTGATTCCAAACCCCGTTTTTAATGTTCTTTACGTTTTAGGAGTCCCGGTAGCTCGATAAAGCTTATGCTAGCAATAATTTAAGTTAGGGTTCATATTTGGAAAAATACCCATAGGTGAAAAGTGTTTATTTTGATGTTTTATGATAGAATATGAGGTTTTAAATTATGTTAGACAACTTGTGCTACTCGGTTTTAAGTGAAAACGAGTAAAAGGGCTTAATCGGTAAAAATACCTAATAGTCATAAGTACATGTTAGAGTGTGAATTTGGTGTTGTCATAGAAGGGAAAAATGATCAGCATGTCATAAAACATAAGAAAATAGGATGAAGTTTAAATTACGAGCCTTGGGGCAAAAGTGCAAATATGTGAAAGTTTAGGGGCAAAAATGTAATTTTGCCAAAGTTTGGGTCAAGGACTGTTTTGAAAAATGTGAATATTAAATAAGTTGAATTTGCTATTATACATCAAGAAGAGCAAAATTTTGGAGTAGATCGGGGAAAAGAAAAAGTAAAAGACTAAATTGTAAAGTTTAGTCACATTTTGTATCGAGGTAAGTTTACAGTAAATAAATGAAACATTCTTTTATTTTACATTATTATTTTCAATTGACAGCATTTATATACTTTTTTTTTGAGAATATTTAAAGTCGAATTAAAGGAGAAGTGATAGAGAAAAAGCATTAGGAAGCCCCGTTTGAACCTTAGGAATGTTAGGATATTAGGGTTGACAGGACAGGACAGGACAGAAATGAGCCATGTAAGTCCATATCAGATATATGGATTTGGAGACAGGAATGAGCCATGTAAGCCCATATTAGATATATATATGGCATTGGAGACAGGAATAATTCATGTAAGTCCATGTCGAAGACATGGCATTGGTAGGATATTGATAGACAGGAACGACCCTAGTATCCTTAGTATTCCGAGTGGTTCAACGGGTCATTGTACACGTTAAATTACAGTGAATTATCAGCAAAAGGGAAGGTAGATTATATTTATGAATAGTGAAAGGTCAGGTAAGAAAGAAGGTAAGTGAGTAAAGAAGAAGGTAGAAAATGAGAAGTGAAGAAAGTTTATGAGGCTAGGTGACATTATGTATAATTATTCATTATGTTGAATGTTGTAATTTATTTGCTTGTAAGCTTACTAAGCCTAATGCTTACTCTCTTTATTTTCTTTTTCTTATAGTTTTTATCAAGCCACTCGGGGATCGAAGGAAACGTCGGAGACCCGATCACACTATCGAAGAAATCACATTGGTATAGTTAGACGTTTCGTTTTGTGAATGGCATGTATAGGAACTTGGTTTCTTTTGATATGATATGATCAATGAATGATGTGTAAATACTTGCTAGTGATTAGCTAATACAATGGCTGATGATATACATGTTTAATAGTATGTATGATTAAGTAGTAACTATCACATGAAAACTATGAAAAATGTGAAAGTAACTTAAAAACGGATTTAAGTATCAGAAATAACGTGACTTTGAAAAATCACAAAAAAAATTGTAGAGACATGGTTTGATGGTGAATAATATATGAAATTAAAGCTCATTGTATCTTTTTTCATATGGAATAAGCAAAACAGGTAAAGGTTTTGTATTTTATAAGATATCTGAGTTTTAGTGAAATAGGGCCAGAGCGATTTCTGGATCCTCTATTCCAACTTTTGAAATTCACCAGAAATTTTAAAAATATAATTTGGTGGTTTATTGTATATGGTTAGAATCCTTATTGAATTTAGTTTTAATAGAAACAAACGATATTATCATATGAATTTTGTATAGGGAGAAAAGTGGTTCGTAGTAAGTAGAGTTCAGTGCAGTCGAATTCTGAAACAGGGGTAACTTTAACTAATAAACTGTACTAATTGGCTAAGTCAAAAATTCTAGAAAAAAATTAGTAGATATATATATGAGTCTAGTTTCAGGAAAAATTTACAGATATTAATTTTGAGTTCTGAAACTCGAGAAATGAATTTTTAAGCAACCATGACGCAGAAAAATAGTTTATTCCGAAAATTAAAATAAGTGGTTTAGAGTTGTTTAAAAGGTAAGATAAGTTTAGTAACACCTCAAGCTTGACTCCGGTGACAGTTTCGGGCATGGGGGCGTTACAAAAGACTCCTGCGAGCCCTCTTGATTCATCTTGGGTCACAAAAATGTGGGCTAACAATCATTGTCCATCTTGTCTTGTTTCGCCACCTCTGTCTCTTCCTTGACCACAAGCACTAGCTCGTACTTGACTGGGGGTCGCAGTCTGAACCTGCGATCTCTCCTGTCATTCTGAACAATCCCTTCTTAAATGGTCCTCGTAACAACACTTGAAACAACCTTCAGTCACTTTACGACATTCACTAGGATGTCTTCACTTACAATGCTCACAAAATGGTGATAACTCTTGAAAAGAGTTATAATTCATACTTTTATATTTAGTTAACTGCTTGTCCTTAAGTAAAATTAAATTCATTTTAGGTAATTGCATGATTATTTTTAGTTAATCAAGTATTGCATGTAAAGACTTGGGATGATGATTACTTTAGTGCATCTGTACTTTTAATTGTTGGTAGAAAGGCTTTGTAGTGGTTGAATGACAGGTTTAAGGAAGAAAGATAGTAAAGGATGGAGATCTGATGAGGCAGGAGATTTGATGAGGCATTACGAGAGATTGCCATGGCAATTCTGAGAAAGAAATGATAAATACCCGATCATTAATTAGAGGGTTCAGTAGTTGGCCCCCCACATGTACGTGCAATGGAAAATATCAACCTCAAAATTAGGGTAAATGTAATCATTGGCTGACAACTTTTACCCTAAAGGAGGACCTAAGTATAAAAAAAAGAAGGGAGGTCTATGAGAGGAGAACAGAAGGTACAACTGATTGCAAATATAAAGCTTTGATAGAGGCCTCTTTGTGACAAGGAGGGTAATTTGAGCTATTGGGAGCTTGGTTGAAGACACACACCAATCACCAAGTTGGGCTAATTTGTGTTTTGAACCCAGTTTTCTTCCTCTGCAATTTGTTCTAATTTTTTTTATTTAAAATGTTATTTTAGGATGTTGAGGATATTAACATACTTGAATTTGTGTAACCCAGTCATAAGCTAGCTTAGCATAGCTGGGGATTACTTTTGATGATGTTTTAACTTTGATGAATGTTTATTGATGAATACGATTCAATTTACTGCTTTACCCAAGGTTTATTTCTATTTATATACTTAATAGGATATTGATAAATGCTTGATAAGTTTGAAAGTAAACTAATATCGACAGAGTTAGGTTGCTTGGACCAACATTGGGTAATATAAGAGTGATTTGAGTGAAATGCTCGTGTAAACTCTAGACATAAAGATTTACCTTATACGATTTAGAGGATTATGCTTCAGTCCTGGTTGCTAATTCTTAGTTTATAGATCTACAGTGTCTTAGGAGTGAGCAGCTTTAGGTTTTGCTTTCAATAGAGGTAAACCATATTTTTTCCATGGCATTGTTCCTAAGTTATAATTAATTCATTAGTAATCCCAGCCTTTACAATAAATATTCCAATCATGTTAGAATCTTGAGTGCTTTTATTTTCAATCTACAATAGTACATTTCATTACTTTCATTTTTAGTAGTTTAATTGCATTGTTATTTCTCAAAATATCATTCAATTCATTTATCTCTTCTACTCACTTGCATTAATTTAAACAAAGAAAACTAATCCAATCCTCAATGGAATAATACCCACTCATAACTTTATTACTTGATTCGACGTGTATACTTGCACAATATGCATATCATATTCAGGCACGATAAGTTTTTGGCCCATTGCCGAGGATTGGCACTTGGAAACTTTAGTTTTTTATTTCAATTTCTATATTTTTAACTGTTAACTTGCTTATTTCGTGATCACAGTAGGTTTGTTACTAGTTCTATGTGTAGAGGAATTCTTATTGAACAACTCTATCCCTTAGATCTAGAAATTGAAAGAACCTTGCGAAGAAGAAGAAAAGAACAAAAAAATAATGAATCAAGGTGGTAATAATCAACCTGGCTTGAATAAGATACTTAATCTAGGATCTGGCAATAGTAATCCTAAGGTTGATTAGATGGTTGATGATCGTGATAGAACAATTCGAGAGCATGTAGTTCCTATCTTAGACGATCTAAACCCTGGAATAGTCAGGCCACAAATTCAAGGCCCTCACTTTAAGCTGAAACCTGTAATGTTTCAGATGCTACAATCAATTGGCCTATTTGGTGGTTTTCCAATTGAAGATCCTATATTACACTTGAGACTTTTCTTAGAGGTCTACGATTCTTTCAGACAACAAGTTGTCCCTAAAGATGCCGTAAAACTCAAGTTGTTCCCCTATTCTTTAAGAGATCGTGCTAGAACATGGCTCAACACTTTGCCATCTAGAGCAATAGAATCACGGAATGATCTCTATTGAAGATTCCTGCTGCAATATAACCCACCAAACATGAATGTTAAATTGAGAAATGACATAACATCCTTTAGGCAACTAGAGGATGAAACATTGCGTGAAGTGTGGGAAAGGTTCAAAGATCTACTTAGGAAATGTCCTATGCATGGATTTCAACATTATACCCAAATAGAGATGTTCTATAATGGTTTGAACGCACATGCATGGATGATGGTTGACGTCTCAGCTAATGGAACTCTATTAGACAAGTCTTATAATGTAGCATACGAGTTTTTCAAGTAAATTTCCAATAACGATTATCAAAACCACACAACAAGAGCTAAAGTGGTCAGAGAGTAGCTGAATCATTTGAACTGGATGTGATTACTTCGCTTACTGCTCAAGTATCTTCTTTAGCCAACATGATAAAAACCATGCAGAAGCCTAGTTAGGTGAAAGAGCTGAAACTAGTTAGGTTATCTTATGTTTAATGTAGTGAGGATCACATATTTGAAGAGTGACTTTGGAACCCAGCATCTATCTACTATATAGGCAACTTCAATGCGAACAACAACCCTTATTCCAACATGTATAACCCTGGTCGGAAGCAACACCCAAATTTTATCAGTCTGAATGCCATAAATGTCCCACATAGTTTTTATCAGTCTATACTGCCTCAACAATAAGTTTAATAAGGGCAGACATCATATTCTTCCTCATCTATTGAATCTCTATTAAATGAGTATATGGCCAAGAATGATGTCATGATCCAGAGCCAAGAGTCATCTTTACGAGCTTTAGAGAGCCGAGTAGTACAGATAGCTAATGCTTTTAACTCAAGAACATAAGGAAATTTTCGTAGTGATAATGAGAATGCAAGACCACATGAGAAGGAACATTATAGAGCAATCACTCTTACAAATTTCATATAACTAGATAGAATTGACAAGAGTGTTACTACTGAAACAACAAATTCAAAATCTAACCAAAGCAAAACTTGAAAAATTAGAAAAACACCACAAATGAGAAAAATGGACCAAGCAATGCCAAAGCAAACTTAGATAGCATTGCTGAATAGAATTCCTAGGCAAAATAATCAATGCAACTTGAAGTTTGCCCACCCTCAGCATTTTCCAACAATTTCAGAATCACAGACAATACCAACAATTTAGGCGATTCTTGGATGTCATTAAGCAACTTCACATCAATATACCTTTGGTGCAAGATTTCTAGCAAATGCTGAACTATGTCAAGTTTATGAAAGATATACTTTCAAGGAAAAGACAAGTTAGAGAATTTGAAATAGTCGCACTCACTGAAGGGTGCACTACTATGCTAACAAATAAATTGCCTCCAAAGTTGAAGGACCCAGGAAGCTTCACAATACCTTGCTCAATTGGTAACAAATATGTTGGGAAGACCTTGTTCAATTTAGGAGCGCGTATAAACCTTATGCCCATGTCTGTGTTCAAAACGCTAGGAATTGGTAAAGCAAGACCTACCACTATGACCTTGAAACTGGCAGATCAATCATGTGCACACCGAGAAGATAAAATCAAAGATGTCCTGGTAAAGGTAGATAAATTTATTTTCCCTGCTGATTTCTTTGTATTAGACTGTGAAGTTGACAAAGATGTGCCTATTAGTTTGGGTAGACCTTTCTTGAAATAGGTAGGATTATTATTGATGTTCAAAAGGGTGAGTTAACTATGAGGGTAAATGATAAACAAATCACTTTTATTATTTTCTAGGCTTTGAAATGTGCTAATGATATAGAAGAGTGTCATGATGTCTGTTTGTTACATTCTCTTGTGGAAGAGGAAAAAAATACCATGAAAAAGAGCATAGTGAATTGGATTTGGCTGATATTGATGATGAAGGGACATTAGGACACCACAAGTAGTTGCTACAATCCAAACTAAATTGTGTAACAACCTCTTTTTAGTGAAATCAAAGTAGTGGTTTTAGGCCCACAAATTCGATGTCAAAATATTTATTTTATTATTTTAATGTCTACATGTTAGTAATGTCGTATAAAAATTTTGTTAAGAAATTTTATCATTTGCATGCTTAATTTGATAAAAAGGATTTGTAACACCCCAAACCCAGCTTAGACGTTATGGCCGAATCTGGCATGTCATGTTGAAGTGTCTTTCGAAAATTGGTAGAAATTCGTTTCTGAGTTGAAATCTCTTTGTTAAAAACTCAAAACATCTTAACCATTTATTAACCATTTAAAACGTCTTTACTTTAAAAACATTGTTTGTTGTAGAAGCAATATCCAAAAATGTTGCAAAAACGCGGTGAATTAAAAACAGTTAATCTTTTCAAAAACCAGCATTCTATCACTATCAGTTAAGTATCAAATAAATAAAGCCCAAATAAAATAACTTAAGTTTAAGAGGCTTTATTACCTAATCAAACCCAAAGCAAAATTTTAAATATAAATAAAGTTAAGCATAAAAAAATTTGCAGTTGTGTGGCCACCTTCGAGTCCCTCGTGACTCCAAATCGTCTAAGGTTGGGGATTACCTACACAGTTAAAAACGGGGTGAGTTTACAAAAAATCAGTGTGTAATCCCGTAAAAAAATAGTCAGTAAGAGAACAAAATGCAAAAGTAGTCTGGGACAGAGCCTTTTTTAGTAATAGCATAGTGTAGGCCTTAGCCCAATATAGTAACAGTGTGCGTCTAAGCCCAATACAGTATCAGAATCAGAAATAGGATACATGCGGGCCTAAGCCCAATACAGTGATAGTACCAGTAACAGAAATGTAACAGTGAAATAATGCAATCCATCCCAATCCAGCCAACACACCATGCGGGGATAAAATCGACCCACCTAGCCAGCACACCAATATCACAGCATAGCTACCAGAAATAATAGCACAACAAAGCTGCCAGATATTTACACAGCTTACAGCCATCAGTAGAGGTAATTTGATCGGCACAAAGCCATCAGTAGCTATAATATGACCGGCACACAGCCATGGGTAAATATGGCCGACACAGAGTCATCAATAAATATGATAGGTACATAGCCACAGGTAAATACGATTAGCACAAAGCCATAAACAAGATGGCACAAAGCCATATTTGGGTTGGCATAGATCCATAATCAGATTAAGCGACATTAAGCCGTCTATCGGACCACAGTCGTCTCGTGTGACCCGTGCGACCTTAACAGATCAATACTAGGTCCACAGTCATCTCGTGTGACTCGTGCGACCCTATCAAAACAGTACTTCCTCCATATCAATGTCCCAACCCTATGCAATATGTCATGTATGTCATGCTCAATCATCACACGTGTATGCAAAATGGCCATGCTCAATAACAATCATTTAAACATATATTAAAAGCAAATCAGTTGTACAACCACAGTCAAGTCAGTTAAAACACAGTCAAACAATCACATTCAAATCAATCAAATTCATAGTCTAAGTCGGTAATTTACCTACAAGGGCAAAACAGTCATTTTACCCTACAAGGGTATTTCGGTAATTTTACAAATTAGGGATATTTTTGTAATTTTAAAATCCAAGGGTATTTCGATAATTTTTCAAACTAGTGGTATTTCGGTAATTTTACAATCTGAGTGTATTTCGGTAATTTTACAAACTAAAGGAATTTCGGTAATTTTACAATACGAAGGTATTTCGATAATTTTACAAACCCGGGGTCTTAACAACCCAACAGATGGTCCACCGTCGCCTTGAGTGACTTAAGTAACCTAAACAAACCTAACAGTGTAAATGAGTCTAAGGCCCATACTCGGCCCAAGTGGGCCGACACACTCGTGTTGCCTATTTAGCCCAGACACAGCCACAACGTTTCAAACGTCACAGTCCAAACAACACTTACCACATCATATACATTTTATCCGTTGTGGCCTACAAGCCCACCGAGCCCACTCGACCCATTTCGACCCAACGAGGCCCAGAAATGCCCAAGACCACGAGAGCGCTCGTGGTGGCCTCTACAGTCTAACGCCCATGTTCGTGGGCTCGGTTCACCACACGTGCAATCACACGCCCATGTGGCATCATATGCCATATTTTCAGCTTTTTAGCATTTCGCCGATCTAAAGTCATAGTAGTGCAAATAACACATACTTTCGGCTTTTCAGCCGATCATTAAACATAGCATACAGTTACACACCTGATCACGTGGACTACTAAGAATTCCCGAACGCCGGAACCTTGACTTGAACGGTCAACTGTGATTTGCCTTGTAACGCCCCAAAAATTTTGAAACCCAAAAATCTCGAAATCCCGAACTTTCTTTGTTTTCGATTTTGATAAAAATTGTGTTTTATGTTCCTAGCCATGTGATAATTATAGTAGGTCTTAATTAAGGTTTGAGTTTGAACCTAGCAATAAATGAAATTATAGTTGAATTATTAAAAGAATCAGGGTTGGCGGGTAGGTGGGCTTTTAAATAAAAATAGGGGAAAATAGCATCAAAAAGCCTTGTGGAAGAGTGGCTAAGTGATGCCACTTAGAGTGCAGGGAGGTCGCGTTAGTAGCTAGCAAGGAGGTCTAAGGTTCGAATTCTAGTTTTGTGTTTTAGAAGTTTAATTTTGGCCTTCTAGAAGGATGGAAGTGGCGTGAAGATGGACTCTAAGGGGAGTGTTCAGAAGAGAAAATTAAGGAAAGGATCAAGGGGTTATCAAGGAGAATATCGAGGAGATGAGAAGGGAGAAGTGATGGAGCAAAATTGGGAATTGGGCATGGAAAATTCGGCTATAAGGGCTATAAATAGGGGTCGAATACAGGGTTGCCAGGCTACTACCGAAATTCTTCTTCACCTTGTTGCCAGAAACCCCTTTCTCCAAAACCCGAAAACCCTTTTTCTTTCAAGATCCAAAAAGCTGAAAACCCTTTTGTTTTTATTTCTTTTCTTCCTACCGATTTCTATTCTTCTCTACACAATTTTCTTTGTTTCACTTTGCGGATTTCTTCTTTTACTCTTCTTCTTTAATCTGTACCAAATAAACCTTATTCACCATACTAAGTTTGAAAAGCTGAAAAGCCGAATCTCCCAAGGGCTGAATACTCTTTGATCAAATCTAGTGGAATTAGTATCGGATCTCGAATCTTAGCTCTCTGTCGAATTGCTCTTTATGTGTTTGCAATTTTGATCTAGGAGTTGATTGTGGTTAGTGATTTAAGAAAGGGCTGATCATGCAAGGTAAGGTTAATGTGAGGTTTCGGTTTTAGTAAGGATATGTATTAAGCATGCGATTAATGGAAGGGTGAATCATTTGTAGGTTTGGACTAAGGGAATCGCAGCACACTTGCTTACCAGGTGTGTTTATACACTGCACACACATTATGTATCGGCAAAAGCCGAAATGTCGAAAAGCTGAAAAGTCGAAAGTTTGGCTACAGTAGTCTTGCAAGTGTGGGAACACTCGTAAGGGGGAGACCAATAGGTTGCCTGAGACCCACGGGCGATTTCGTGGACTTGGGCTATAATTTGGCCATATGGGCCGGAATGGGCTAAATGGGTCTGATGGGCTGTTGGGCCCATAATAGGCAAAAACTAAATGTTGATGCTATGTGATAGGTACTTGTATGTGAGCATGATTATGAATGTGACTGGGCCTAACGGGCCATATAAATGTGATTTGGGCCTAATGGGCCATATACAGGTGATTTGGGCCTAATGGGCCATATGAATATGATTGGGCTTAATGGGCCAGATACAGGTATGTGAAATTGTTTGGGCTTTGTAAAGGGTTTTGGGCCTGTATATGATATCTACATAAGACTTAATTAATATATTGTGACCGTGGACAAGTCAAAGGGTTAAGGTGTGGCAACGGGTATATGCATGTCGAAGATTGGATCTAGGGAGAGCTTGGCACTTAAGCAGTCTTAATGGCTCACCTCCTCTTCTCTAGAATCCTACCTGGTGCATAGTGTTCATTCATCTTAGCTCACGGGACTCGTTAACGGGCCAAGGTAAGTGAAAACCATAATTATGGGATAATTACCGAAATGCCCCTAAGGGCAAAATGACCGAAATACCCCTAGGTGTAGAATGTAAGTTTTATGGATGTGACATGGATACATATGATATTCTGCTTAGGTTGGGAATTATGGAATGGAGGAAGTATATGAGGATCGCATGGTTGCTTGACAATCGTGGATTCACCGACGGCTTTCAAAGCCCAATATGTAAATGAAGGTAGTTCCACAATCAGACTACCATGGTGTGTAGGCTGGGTGGGTCGATATTCATATCCCCGTATGGTGTGATGGGGGACATAGTTGGTGTGTAGTGGATGGATAATTTGGATGGGATTGCATTGCATGATTGATGAATGATGTTTTTTTTGAATGTTTGTTTTTGCCGAGGGTTGTACACACTGAGTTTGTGAAAACTCACCCCCCCTCTTTTATTTTTTTTCAAGTGATGCTCAGTAGAAGGTTCGATGTTGGAGGGACTCTGGGTGGCCGGCTAGCAAGATAATTCAGACTTGGTTTTTTAAGCATTTAAGTTTTTATTTCTTTTTAAGTGTGTTCAAACCAGATTGTAATAAGGTTTTCAATTACTACTTGAATTATTATTACTATTTTCATAGTAATTACGAGAAGTTGAACATGGATTTCTTAAATTATAGTATGTTTTCTACGTTTCCGCAACTAAGTTTTTTTTTTAAATATCAAATGATTTAAACAAGGCTTTCGTAACTAAAGGTTTTTTTTAGTTAATTAGGGTTTTTTTAAAGAAGGGTTTTCAATTAAAACACGGTTTTTGCTAAAACACTTCAATGTAACACGCCAGATTCGGCCATAACGTCTGGGCCGGGTTTGGGGTGTTACATGCCTACTTAACCCAAAGTTTGGTGCAGTCACCTTTCCGCAACTTGACGAAAGGTCCCGAACCGTTGACACCCTACATCGTTTAAACTTGGGGGCAGAGGCTACGCGTTCGCTCCCAGTCGGCACCACTGTCATCACTTTATTGCAAGAACCCCCTTTGCTCATCGAGAGTTTGATTAACAGAGATTACTTGCCAAAACGAGAATAGAAAAGGAGAAAGTATGGGATGTAGAAGCAGAGAATCTGCTAAACCAAGGCTAAACTGAAAAGGGTTTGAGAGGGAAAAAGAAGAAAAAGTATTTGGCCAATGATTGAAAATGAAATATCAAAGGAGGAGGAGAGCAAAGATTCAAAACTTAAGAGAAAAGATTGAGAGGAAGAAACCAAATTCGGCTTAAAGAAAGAAATAAGAATGCCCAAAATGAGAGTTCCTATTCAGCCAAAGCAAGAAAAGAAGACAATATTTGATCTCAAAAATTGAGCAAGAAACACAAGGGAAAAGACAATAGAGAATTCAGCACACAAGGAGTAGAAACCAAAACTAGATGTCAAACACCACCAAAAACCCAAAATTGAGCAAAGAAAAACTGAAATGTGACCACAACCCCCTGCCGAAATTTTGAGTAAGAAAGGGAGTTCAAATTCGGCACCAACACTCCACCCATGCAACTCTCCTATTTCAAATTCCTTTATTTTCTCCCCAAATCACTCAACACCCAATTCAATTTTCCTTGAAACACTCATGACCAATTCAACCTCAGAGTCTCATTCCAACTCCACCATCTTCCAAGCTTAGCCAGCAAAATAAATAATTCCTTTACCTATGCCATGAATTGGACCTTAGACCTCATGCACACCACACACGCCACCTTGCCACTAGACCACAAGCTCCTTTTGTGATATATTTTAACCACAAATATTTAAAAATCCCACTTTCAAGCACCAAGGGTTTTATTCACTAAAAAAAATTAGCTAAAGCCCAGGTTTGAACCCAAGACTTCTCCAACACTCCTAAATATGCTCAATTACCTAGCCACTAAAGGCAACATGCAATTTGTGATATTTCTCGCACACATAAACTTTTATGTGTTCCGACGCTCAAGGCCCAATCTTTCTAAGCCAAAATTCGGGGCGTTACAACTCTACCCCCTGAAAGAAATTTCGTCCCCAAAATTTCCAATTATCAGAATAGTCGCGTATCCTAGCCTACCACACTATGCTTTCGCTGCGCACTCTAATCCTAATAATACAAGTACGCACCAAACCATTTATCCATCGGAGCGGATAGATATCACATGTATACCATTTCTAGAACACACAAAGAATAAATACAAACTCTAACTTTAAGTGTAACAATACAGTCTAATATCTAAGAAATCACAGTATTTCTATCTGCTACTTTTTAATGAAAACAACATCTGTTTCAGAAACTTACGGATTCGGTGCTGGAGACTCGGTGTGCCACACTTTTCAGAAGAAATATCTCAAACATATCACATATGTGGAAATAACTTTTTGAAATTCAAATTTTGAAAACCCATTCCACAGTCGAGTTTTGCAACTTGACTTTGATACCACTAAATGTAACACCCCAAACTCGTCCTAGACGTTATGGCCGAATCTGGCGTGTCATGTTGAAGTGTCTTTAGAAAATTGGTAGAAGTTCATTTTTGAGTTGAAATATCTTTGTTAAAAACTCAAAACATCTTAACCATTTATTAACCATTTAAAACGTCTTTACTTTAAAAACATTGTTTGTTGCGGAAGCAATATCCAAAAATGTTGCGAAAACGCAGTGTTTTGAAAACAATTAATCTTTTCGAAAACCAGCATTCTATCACTATCAGTTAAGTATCAAATAAATAAAGACCAAATAAAATAACTTAAGTTTAAGAGGCTTTATTACAGAATAAAACCGAAAGTGAAATTTTAAATATAAATAAAGTTAAGCATAAAAAAAACTGCATTCGTGTGGCCACCTCCAAGTCCCTCACGGCTCCAAATCGTCTAAGGCTGGGGATTACCTACACAGTTAAAAATGGGGTGAGTTTCTGAAAACTCAGTGTGTAATCCCCTAAAAAAAATCAGTAAAATAACAAAATACAAAAGTAGTCTAGGCCAGAGCCCTTTTTAGTAACAGCACAGTGTGGGCCTAAGCTCAATATAGTATCAGAATTAGAAATAGGATACATGTGGGCCTAAGCCCAATACAGTGGCAGTATCAATAACAGAAGTGCAACAGTGCGACAATGCAATCCATCCCAATCCAACCAACACACCACCCGTACCAACCAACACACCATGCGGGGATAAAATCGACACACCCAACCAGCACACCAATATCGCAGCATAACTTCTAGAAATAATAATGCAACAAAGCTTCCAGATATTTACACGGCTTACAGCCATCAGTAGCGGTAATTTGATCAGCACAAAGCCATTAGTAGCTGTAATATGATCGGCACACAACCATGGGTAAATATGGTCGACATAGAGTCATCAATAAATATGATAGGCACATAGCCACAGGTAAATACGATTAACACAAAGCCATAAACAAGATGGCACAAAGCCATATTTAGGTTGGCACAGAGCCATAATCAAATAAAGCGGCATTAAGCCGTCTGTTGGTCCGCAGTCATCTCGTGTGACCCATGCGACCTTAACAGATCAATACTGGGTCCACAGTTGTCACGTGCGATTTGTGCAACCCTATCAGAACAGTACTTCCTCCATATTAATGTCCCAAACCCCTACAATATGTCGTGTATGTCATGCTCAATCATCACACGTGTATGCAGAATGGCCATGCTTAGTAACAGTCATTTAAACATATATTAAAAGCATATCAACTTTACAACCACAGTCAAGTAAGTTAAAACACAGTCATACAATCACAGTCAAATAAATCAAATTCATAGTCTAAGTTAGAAATTTACCAACAAGAGCAAAATAGTCATTTTACCCTACAGGGATATTTCAGTAATTTTACACTACAAGGGTATTTCGATAATTTTACAAATTGGGGGTATTTTAGTAATTTTATAATCTGAGGGTATTTTGGTAATTTTATAAACTGAGGGTATTTTGGTAATTTTACAATTTTAGGGCATTTCGGTAATTTTACAAACTGGGGATATTTCAGTAATTTTACAATCTGAAGGTATTTCGGTAATTTTACAAATCAAGGATATTTCGGTAATTTTACAATCTGAGATATTTCGATAATTTTACAATTTGAGATCTTAACGACCCAACAAATGGTCCATCGTTGTCTCAAGCGACTTAAGCAACCTAAACAGACCTAACGGTGTAAATGAGTCTAAGGCCCATACTCGACCCAAGTGGGCCTACACACTCGTGTGGCCCATTTAGCCCAGAAACAGCCACAGCTATGAACGTCATAGTCTAAACAACTCTTACCACATCACATACATTTTATCCGTGTGGCCCACAAGCCTACTGGGCCCACTAGGCCCATTTCGACCCAACGAGGCCCCGAATAGCCCAAGACCATGAGAGCGCTCATGGTGGCCTCTACCCCAAGACCATGAGAGCGCTCATGGTGGCCTCTACAGTCTAACATCCATATTCGTGGGCTCGGTTCACCACGCGTGTGATCGCAAGCCCGTGTGGCATCATACGCCATATTTTCGACTTTTCGACATTTCGCTGATCTACAGTCATAGTAGTGCAAACAACACATACTTTCGGCTTTCAAACAATTATCGAATACAGCACACAAATACACATACTTTTGGCTTTTCAGCCGATCATCAAACATAGCATACAGTTACACACCTGATCACATAGAATACTAAGATACCCGAGAGTCGAAACCTTGACTCGAACGGTCAATTATGATTTGCCTAATTAATCCAAAGTTTGGTGCAGTCACCCTTCTGTAACCTGACAGAACGTCCCAAACCGCTGACACCCTATGTCGTTTAAACTTGGGGGCACAGGCTACGCGTCCACTCCCAGCCAGCACCACTGTCATCACTTTATTGCAAGAACCCCCTTTACTCATCGAGAGTTCGATAACAGAGATTACTTTCCAAAACGAGAATAGAAAAGGAGAGAGTATGGGATGTAGAAGCATATAATCCGCTAAACCAAGGCTAAACCGAAAGGGGTTTGAGAGGGGAAAAAGAAGAAGAAGTATTCGACGAATGATTGAAAAGGAAATATCAGAGGAGGATGAGAGCAGAGATTCGACAATTAAGAGGAAAGATTGAGAGGAAGAAACCAAATTCGACTTAAAGAACGAAATAAGAATACCCAAAATGAGAGTGCCTATTCGGCCAAAGCAAGAAAAGAAGGTAATATTCGATCCCAAAAATTAAGCAAGAAACACAAGAGAAAAGACAACAGAGAATTTGGCACACAATGAGTAGTAACTAGAACTATATGTCAAACACCACCAAAAACCTAAAATTGAGCAAAGAAAAATCGAAATGTGACCATAACCCCCTGCCAAAATTTTGAGTAAGAAAGGGAGTTCAAATTCAACACCGACACTCCTCCCATGCAACTCTCCTATTTAAAATTCCTTGATTTTCTCCCCAAATCACTCAACATCCAATTCAACTTTCCTTGAAACACTCATGACCAATTCAACCTCAGAGTCTCAGTCTAACTCCACCATCTTCCAAGCTTAGCCAGCAAAATAAATAATTCATTTACCTATTCCATGAATTAAACCTTAGACCTCATGCACACCATACACACCACCTTGCCACTAGACCACAAGCTCCTTTTGTGATATATTTTAACCACAAATATTTAAAAATCCCACTTTCAAGCACCAAGGGTTTTATTCACTAAAAACAAAAAATTTAGCTAAAGCCTAGATTTGAACCTAGGACTTCTCCAACACTCCCAAATATGCTCAATTACCTAGCCACTAAAGCCAACATGCAATTTTTGATATTTCTCACACACATAAATTTTTATGTGTTCCCATGCTCAAGGCCCAATCCTTCTAGGCCCAAATTCGGGGCATTACAGGACTAAATTACATAAGGTGAAAAATTTGAATTCTATAACTTAAAGGTGTCAAATTGTTATGAAATTGGAATGTGAGTGGCTTTAAATGGTAATTAGACATTAATAAAGGTAATGGACAAATATAGACATCATTTATGTGATTAGTAAAGGTTATTTAAGTAAATTAATAAATAAAAACTAAAATAAGTAAAACAAAATCAAGGTTTTTGTCCATGTTCTTCACCTAGCTGAATTTCAAAGGGGAAAACAACACCATTTTTAGGGTTCGAGCATTCAGCAAGCTTATCCTTGGGCATGTAAGTGATTTTTGGTCTCATTTTTAATGATTTCTATGTTTTGGAGTCATTGTAGTTAATCTAGCTAACCTAAGACTAATTTGTGTAACTGTTAAAAGTTTAAGGTTTTACCATGAATGTATATTAGTTGTTTCTGTTATTTGATGGGTGAAAATGAATGTTTGATGATAGTTAAACAACTTTTGTAAAGGAATTTTTGATGAATTTGTCATTCAGGGATTTAATTGAAAAATAGAAAAATGTCCATGGTAAAAATATGAAATAAATAGACTATAGGGCTTGCTAGGGACTAAATTGTAATGAGTTTAAAATTTTAGGAACAAAAGCATAATTTTTCAAAAATATGATTTTTGGATTAAATTGAAAAGAATGAAATTTGAATGAGCTAAATTTGATTATATATACAAGAAAAGCAACGTACGGATTTAGATCGGGGAAAAGAAAAAGTGTTGGATTAATCGATCGTATTTCTCCATTCGTGTTTGAAGTAAGTTCGTTCATTTCAAATAGTGTTGAAATATGTTCAATTTAAATGCTTTCATGTTATATTATGGTATTACGACTCTATGGAAATATCCAACGGAGTTTCAGCAGCTTTCGGATCCTATTTGAACTTTTGGAATATATAGGATACAAATGACATGTCATTAGGGGTTACCATGTTTCGGGTGCTGGTCTTGTACGTCCTACCAGTGGTTGAGTTTCCAGCATGTGTTGCAATTACTTGACAGCTTATATGAGTAGCACCGTGTAGCTATGTCCTGACTGACAACTTGTTCGAGTAAACCCACTTATGGCATGAGAGATAGCACTTATATGAGATATGAGATAGTAGCGGTTTTGACCACGTGTTACTGCATAGTGCGTGAGATTCCCGAGTATCTAATACTATTCCAGTGGTTCAACGAGTATGCAAAAAGGGAAGGATCGGTATATACTTTGATTTATAATGTCATGAAAGCATGAGAAAGGTATGAGTTGATAGTAATTACATATTACTAGTATGTTCATAATAGTATGAATGTTTATATGGAAAGTATATGGAAGCTCTTTGTTGTGTAATGAATTTGACTAAGTTATGTGCTAATCACAAATGTGAATTGTTGTTGGTGCTTAGGCTTGTGCCAAGCTATGTTGGATATGTTCATTAATTGCCTTTAAGCTTTTATAATGAAATGGTAAGTATTGTTTATGATTTACAAACTTACTTGTGTGATTTCTCCCGATTTCTAGATAATTGGAGGCTCGTACGGGTTGGAAGCTTGTCGGAGATCCACACTATCCATCGGCTAAATCCGTAGGTTTTGATTATTTTGAGTCATAGTTATAATGGCATGCATAGGTGTTTTGTTTGATGAATTCAGTCGATATGTGTGACTTGTGTATATGTCATTTTGGACAATGAACTAGTTGGTATGATATTATGAATATATATGGTTTTATGTGTCGTTGTTATTTTGATGTGGTGGTGGCTAAAATGATGGAAATGAAATGACGTTTATAATGGTCTATTATGAATTGTTGATTGGCATGGATTGAGGTAGTTTATGATATGGTTAGTGGTTAGATTTGGTGGCTTGAATGTGATTGGCTTTACGTCAAAATGGTAAGGTGCATAATAGATATGAAAATGGTCAACATGGTATTTTTTGTGCATATATATTTGTGGTATATGAAAATGGAAGAATTTGGCATTGAAATTGTTCAATTGGTAGTTTAAATGATGAATGAATTGGATAGGTGTTTAGGCATATTTGATTGTTGAAGTTGAGGTGCCATTTTGGCATATTGGTTAAATAGATAGTTTCTATAATCTATAAGCTTGAATATGCATATGTTAGGTGTATTTTGAATGCTTAATTATAGGTACAATTGGCTTGTGCAAGAGGTTTGAGTTTGGGTGAGAAAAATGGCTTGGAAATGGCCTATTTTTCATCTACACTGGCAAAAACACGGGCGTGTGTCTCAACCATGTTTGACACACAGCCAGGCGACACGGCCGTGTGTCCTCTATAGCTTTCAAAGGATTACAAGTCAAGTTGATATATAGCTTAGCACACGGCTTGGCACATAGGCGTGTGAGGCTTTTTCAAAAGGTACATGACCTAGCACACAGGCGTGTAGCTTGGCCATATGACCCAAGTCAGTGAGTTGCATGGGCATGGAAACGGGCTGGGACACGGTCGTGCGTCCCTACTTCGAATGTTCCCATGGCCTGGAACACGAGTGTGTCTCTTGGCCGTGTGAACCTTGCAGTTTGAAAATTTGCATCTTTTTTCGTAAAATCTCATATGTTTCCGATTTAGTCTCGATTCAGTTCTAATGTCCTTTTATGTAACAACCCATTTTTGAGTTAAATCAGAACAGTGGTTTTGGGACCACAAATCTGAAGTCATAATATTTATTTTATTATTTTATTAAAGTTTACAGCATGTTATTTGATATGTGTGAAAATTTTGTGAACTAATTTTACTGTTTGAATGGTTAATTCAGTAAAAAAGACTAAATCGCGTAAATTGCAAAAGTGTTGTTCTATTAGCTAATGGTGTTAAATAGCTATAGAACCTTAAATTTTAGGTCCTTAAGTAGTAAATATACCATTACTATGTTAGTGGATGTTAATGGTTTGGCATAAATGAAATTTTGAATTAATTTTAAGGTTAAAATGGTAAATGGTTAATAAATGATAAAATAATTAAAACAAAATCCATTTTTGTTCATTATCATCTTTACCTAGCCGAATATACAAGAGAAGGAAGCCATTTTTGTCCAAAACATTTGAAAACTTTAATTTCTTTAATTAAGGTATGATTTTTATCCCGTTCTTAATGATTTCTACGTTTTTGAGATTGTTGTAGCTACGTCTAGCTAGCCCAGGGACTAATTTACAAAACTGTTAGAGATTTTGAATGATGCCATTATTGAATACATCTGTATTTTGGAGTTTCTTGATAGATTATGAATGATTGTTGATAGATATACAAGAATTGTTAAGTGATTTTGTAGTGAAAATGCAAATTAGGGATTAAATTGAGAAATGTGAAAAATGTGTGGTTAAAATGTGAAATAAATGAAATTTTTGGGTTTCTAGGAACCTATATATAATTTTTCTGAACATCGGTTTTGTTGAATTGTGTGAATTTTGTGTTTTGTGAAATAAGGACTAAATTGTTAAAAGTGTGAAAGTTTAGGGGCTAATGTGCAAACAGGCCTAAATATATGTTTTGGAGTAAATTGAATGAATAGATGATTAAATAATTTAATTTTAAATATATTTAGATCAAGAAAGGAGAAATACGGATTTGGATCAAGTGAAAAGATAAAGTTACTACTAATCGACTCGATTTATCGATTTAACATCCGAGGTAAGTTCGTATGTTATAATTTTGCTTCAAATGTATTTTATGTGCTTTGATATAGCATGAATTGTGATTATGTGATTACAGACAAGTTTGGAAATGATTCGATGAAAATTTGACAATTGGAATCCCGGTTGAACCTTGGGAATAGTTTAGGATACTAGTGACATGTCATTAGGGTTTTGTGTTGGCTTCGGGCCATGCTATTGGCACTTCGAGTGCGAGTTATACCTTGATTTAGCTTCAGGCCATGGTATAGGTATTTCAGAGATGAGTTGCTTTGATTTAGCTTCGGGCCATGGTATAGGTACTCTGGGGATAAGTTACCTTGATTTGGCTTCGGGCCATGGTATAGGTACTTATCGTGTGAGACCCTTGAGTGTCTGATTTATATTCCAAATGGTTCAACGGGTTAATGAAAGATGTGGCTGATTAAGACATTAGTACGAGGTGGTACATGTATGAACGGAAAATTATTTGAATATCAAAATTATGAAGTTGATGAGTTTTTTGGTAAGTTATGTGAATGATATATATATTGATAGCCTTGAGGCTTAATTGAATTGTTGTTCATTGATTTCAATTATTTGATTGGAAAACAATTAATGAGCTTTACTTATCGTTTTTCATACGAGCTTACTAAGCTATGAAGCTTACTTCGTGTTATTTTTTTATGTTTTATAGTGAATCAAGGCTAGCTCAAATCTGGGAGTCGTCAGGAACATCATCGCACTATCAAATATCTAAGTTGGTACTTTTGAATTATACAATTATGGTATATGGCATATATAGGCTAGATATGGTATTTTAGTTTGAATATAGCCATAAGAGTTGGCTTGTAAATGATGTTAATAATGATGTGTGTTTGGCTATTTGAAATGGCTTGTAAATATATATGTTTTGGTTTGTATATATAGCCATGAGTTATGGCTTATTTTAATATTTTTTTGGCATGTATTTGGCTAAGTAAATGCTAGTGATTTGAGAAATGGAATAGATGAAATTATAGTAATATGAATTGTACATGAAATTGATTTTGCTACCCTTTGTGTATGAAAATGGTATATTTTTCCTTGTGTAGGTACATTGAAGTTGGGGTGGCAAATTGGCCTTACAAATGGCCTATTTTGTCCACACAGGCGGAGACACGGGCATGTGTCTCAGCCGTGTGTGACACACGGTCTCACACACAGGCGTGCGACTAGCCGTGTGGTACAAGTCAGTATACCTTCTAATTCGCACACAGCCTAGCACACGGGTGTGGGACTTGGCCGTGTTGCATAAGTTAGTATACCCTTGGCACGGCCTAGCACACGGCCTGGCACATGGGCGTGTGTGGCCACTTCCAAGGGCACACGAGCATGTGGTTGGCCATGTAACCCAGGTCGGTATGTATGCCATGTTTCCACACAGCCAAAGACACGGGAGTGTTTGGAGCCGTGTGAGGCACACGGCCTATTCACACGGGTGTGTGACCTCTGTATGGTTTAAATTTTTCTAAGTTTCAAAAAAAAATTTCGTATGTTATCGGTTTAGTCTCGAACCACTTCTAAAGCATGTTTAAGGCATCGTAGGCTCATTTGAGGGACACTATGATTGGTTGTGATTAAATTTTATTTGAATTGATGAATTATATGTGAAATGTGTATTTAAAAGTGCTGTAAGTTCGGTTATGCTCCATAACCCTATTCCAACGTTGAATACGAGTGAGAGGTGTTACATTTTAGGGCCCCGAGGGCTCGTAAAAGGGACTATAAGCATGAGTTTGGATATTATTGCTGTGAATTATGTTGTGATTTGTTTATGATAAATAAATGTTCATTGTATGATGTTATCTTCTAGTAATGCTCCGTAGCCCTAATCCGGCGTTGAATATGGGCTAAGAGTGTTATAAATTGTCGATAGACTTGGAAAGAGGTTTGACACATTATATTTATCTGTTTGAACCTTTAGCCCTGCTAAACTGTCCATAGAAGAACCACCCATGTTAGAGTTGAAACCTCTACCTACATAATTAAAGTATGCTTATTTGGGGAAGGGTAACACAATGCCTCTGGTTGTATCTACTGTGTTGACTTATGATTAAGAGGTTCAATTGTTAGTTGTACTTAGAAAATTCAAAAAAGCATCAAGATGGACAATCATATATATTAAAAGAATCAGCCCCACAATCTGCACGCATAAAATTTTGATGGAAAATTGCCATGGCAGTTCTATTGAGTAGCAAAGGACGTTGAACCCCATTATGAAGGAGGTGGTGAAAAAGAAGATAGTCAAATGGTTGGATGTTGCCATTATCTATCGAATCTCAGATAGGTCTTAGGTGAGTCCATTCCAATGTGTGTCAAATAAGGGAGGTCTTACCATGGTTAGTAACAATAATAATGAGCTTATACCTACACGATCTGCCACTAGATGGTGGGTTTGTATAGACTATCACAAGCTTAACAAAGCCACAAGGAAAGACCATTTTCCACTACCCTTTATTGATTAATTGTTATAGCTAGTAAGAATTTCTACTACTTCTTAGATGGATATTCTGGGTACAATCAAATTGCAATCGCCTAGAGGATGAAGAAAAAACAACATTCACCTATCTATATGGTACATTTGCCTTCAGAAGAATGCCCTTTGGTCTGTGTAATGCACTGAGAACATTCCAACGGTGCATGATGTCAATATTCTCGAATATGGTTGAGAAGTTTCTCAAAGTGTTTATGGATGATTTCTCTGTATTTAGGAATGACTTTGAAGGTTGTTTGTACAACTTAGTGCTGGTATTTCAACACTATGAGGAGACTAACCTCGTTTTAAACTGGGAGAAATGTCATTTCATGGTACGAGAAGGCATTGTCCTAGGTCATGAGGTCTTTCATAAAGGAATCGAAGTTTACAAGGAAAAAATCAAAGTCATTGAGAAGCTGCCACCTCTAACGAGTGTTAAGGGAATTAGGAGTTTTTTAGGGCATGTTGGATTCTATAAGAGATTTATCAAAGACAACTCTACGATCACTAAGCCTTTTGTACCTTGTTGGAACAAAATAAAACTTTCCTTTTTCATGATGTTTACCAGTCCGCTTTCAAGGAGTTGAAAAAGCGATTAGTGGTTGCTCTAATAGTAGTGGCCCTAGATTGATCACTTTCATTTGAGCTCATGTGCAACGCGAGTGATTTTGCTGTTGGAGCGGAGCTTGGGCAGCAGACAGGTAAGATTTTTCACACTATTTACTATGTCAGTCACACTCTAACAGAAGCACAACTAAATTACACTACCACTGAGAAGGAATTATTAGTTGTCGTGGTTGCATTTGATAAGTTTAGAACATATCTAGTAGGCACTAGGGTCATAGTGTATACCGATCACTCTACAATTAAATACTTAGTAGTTAGGAAAGGCGCAAAGCTGAGACTAATCAAGTGGATTGTTTTGCTACAAGAATTCGATCTAGAAATTTGAGATAGAAAAGGAACAGAGAATCAAGTAGCGAACAACCTATCTAGGTTAGAAGCTAGAAATGAGGATGGCAATGTTAAGCTTATTAATGGAGGTTTCCCAAACAAACAACTGTTGGCTACCACGGCATGACCTTGGTATGCTGATATAGTGAACTTCTTAGTTAGTGGGTTGCTGCCACCTAATCTTAACATCCCAAAAAAAAGGAAATTCCTTCACGATGCAAGATATTATTATTGGGATAAACCCTTCCTATTCAAGAAGTGTGCTGATTAGATAATTAGGAAGTGTGTCCCTGATGATGAAATACATATAATTTTGTAACGTTGCCATTCAACGCCTTATGGAGGACATTTTGGAGGAATAAGAACTGCTGCCAAAGTACTTCAATTGGGATTTTAGTAACCTAGTATATTCAAGGATGCCCATAGCTTTTATAAAACATGTGATCGATGTCAAAGAACCGATAATGTTCAAGACTATATTAAATGCCATTGCAAAACATTCTAGAGGTTGAGTTGTTTGATGTATAGGGATTAGACTTTATGGGTCCATTTCCACCCTCATTTGGAAACCTATACATACTAGTGACAGTCGATTATGTCTCCAAGTGGGTAGAAGCTATAGCCCTTCCTACCAATGATGCCAAGTCAGTGATAAAGTTCTTGCACAAGAGCATCATCACAAGATATGGTATTCCTTGAGCCATCATCAGTGATGATGGATCTCTAATGCTTTGCATAGGTATGGGGTGAAGCACAAACTTGCCACAACATATCACCCACAAACAAATGGACCAACTGAGATTTCTAACAGGGAGATTAAGCAGATTTTGGAAAAGGTGGTGAAACCAACTCGAAAGGATCAGTCCTTAAGATTGGATGAAGCCTTGTAGGCTTATCGTACTACCTTCAAAACACCATTTGGAATTTCGCCTTTTAAGCTTGCTTATGGTAAGCCATGTCACTTGCCTGTTGAGTTGGAGCACAAGGCATTTTGGCTCATTAAAAAGTAGAATATGGACTAGATAGTCGCTGGACATAAAAAACTATTAGAGTTGAATGAAATTGAAGAATTCAGAGACCAAGCTTATGAGAACACTAAGCTTTATAAGGAAAAGACCAAGTGATGGCACGACAAGAGGATCATGCTAAGGCAATTTGAACAGGGGCAACAAGTGTTGCTATTTAACTCAAGATTGAAGTTGTTCCTTGGTAAATTGAAATCCCGATGTTCAGGTCCCTTCGAAGTAACCTAAGTAAACCCTCATGGAGTTGTTGATGTCAAGGATATGAAAATAGGGGTCACATTTAAGGTTAACGGCCAGCGCTTAAATTAATGGCCAGTGCTTGAAGCACTATTGGGATGCTCATGTGGATCGAGACAAACAATCCATTAATCTTCGCGATGTTTAAGCTCAAAATCTTTTCTATCTTTATTTTCTTTATTTTCTTTACTTTAATTTCATTTTTTTACAGGTTTTCTCTTTAATTAATTAACATTATTTTCATTTCTGGACAAATTTTTTTATTAATGTACAGCTTTAGTAGAAATTGCAGGGAAAGAATGAAGGTGCAAGCTTGTTAGATGTAGTACAAATGGGTGTTTGCCCCAACATTTTGAAAGAGAATTATGCCATGGAAAACTAGGATATTGGATATTGAAGCAAGAAAAAATGAAGGTTGACAAGAAATAATGGTTCAAGGATGATATTTTAGATAGTTGGGCCCATTCGGCTAATTAGGTAGCCCATGAAGAAAATGTCAAACATGTTGCTTTAGGGCTAGGTAATTTTAGGGTTCCCTCCAAATCATTTTTTTATTTTTTTTTATTTTTCCTCTTTCACTCCACAAAACTTACTCTGCAAGCTTTTTTAAACTGGTAACACCATTACCCTCATTTACTTCTCTTCAACTGCCCACGCCTCTCTCGCTTTCCACACTTTCTTCACGTTTACCATTTCTTTTTCTTAAACCTCCCTAGCCTCTCCTATTGCATTTTCAACTCCTTTTAAATTCTCTTAAGTAGTGATTTTTTCCCATCTAACCTAGATCACATTCTCTAGGATTTGTCAACATTCTTCAATGGCAAGAGTAAAAACCACTTCCAAAGGTGTTGAATCTTTACAAGCAGGTGCTATCCAGCCCAAAACCTTTTTCAACAGTGCTACTGTGAAGTAACAATAACATCTCCAAGCGACCATTTTGCTTTGAACAAGGTTTTCTGTTAAAAAATGAACCTTATATGGGATATGATGAGTTAATTTCCTCCATTATTGAGAAGTATGGATTGCAAGTTTTCTACTTACATCTGGATGATGTTTTAGGAAAAGTCATTCACTAGTTCTATGAGCATATTACTTCTCATGACAATCCTTTTATCTGTGTTCGCGGAACCTCAGTCCCATTTGATGAAGACTGCATTAATGCCCAATTTGGGTTAACTGATGTTCAAGAAGAACATACTTCTTTCATCGAAGCCATCACCGCTGATAGCTTAAATTAATTATTAAAGGATATATGTATTGCAAACACTCGATGGACTGTCTCTAGCCAAGAATGCCATACAATTGAGAGGGCTTCCCTAAAGCCCATAGGTACCATTTCCTAAAAAGTTGGCTAATGCCATCCACCTATAAAACCATAGTATCAAAAGAGCGAATGCTATTGTTGCATTCAATCACTGTGGGTAAAAAAATAAACATTGGTCGGCCCATTTTCCATGAAGTGCATCGATGCACAGAGAAGAATGCTGGCGGCCTCAATTTCCCTTCCTTCATCACTGCTATATGGAAAATAGCTCAAGTACCTCTAAATGCCAATGTGGACGTCACACCAAACAAAGGAGGATGTGTCACTCCATTCATTGAAAAGGAAGTTATGTTATAAGCACAAAGCATACAAATTCACTCGCAAGAAATGAAGAAACAATCACCAACATCCAAGTCAAGGGTGTTCTCTCCTCTTTATATATTCATGCATTCATGTTACATAGATGTTCGTGCATTGAGGACAGTGCATCCCTTGGTTTTGGGGGTGTACCGAGCATTTGGGATGCATCATTTATTTAGCAAGCATGCTCATTTTAGTATAGGCATTCTAGTATAGCCAAATTTGTTTTGCCACATAACTGCCAAAAACTAGTTAAACTATGATGAGTATAATTTTTACTTGTGATTTTCGATGATGAGCTTAATTCTTCAATAAACCTAGAACATGTGATAGTGGATTAGGTGAATTTAGTTTAGGTTAGGTTGAATCGAATCCTAAAAACGAGATATCCTAACCTCAATTACTTGGACTATAACGAGTTTCTTTTAATAAATTTAGAGATTCTTGAAGCTAAACTTAGTAAAATTTCCAAAGTATTACTTAAAGTATTACCAGTAGGCACTCCAATGCTTAGAATTGCCAAATAGGTCAACAACACTTTGTTTGATCCATTCTGCTGTTGGCTAGAAAAGTGAGTTTAAGCAAGAGTATGTAATAAAGAAAAAGGATAATTAGGGGCACTCCACTGTAGTAACATGCTGAATAGCTAAAGAGGTAGTTGTTTGCTCCATCCATCTTATAAGTTAAAAGCCTTAGCTTCAAGAGTCATGTAACACCCCTAACTCGTATCCGTCGTTGAAATAGGGTTTCAGTGTATTACTAAAACATTCAAAACTTTTTTCAATTAATTTATGTAAATTACTATTCATTTTCCGAGGTCATACATATCGTCCCATATATGGACCCTCGAGGCCCAAAACAAGTGTTGGAATCAAATTGGGACTAAATCGAGAACTCAAGGAATTTTTTACGAAATTCCAAAATTTTTCTTAGGTACAGGGCTCACACACCCGTGTGGTCTAGGGACACGCCCATGTGGTCAGGCCGTGTACTACACACGCCCTTGTCCCTACCCTATGTAACTCTCTGACTTTTAAAGCATGAAGAAATTGAAGTCACACGGCCAAGTCACATGCTCGTGTGCTAGGCCGTGTGGCGAATTTTTATTTTCAAAATTTAGGTGTAGTTTTCACATAGCTGTGTAACACGCCCGTGTTCAAGGCCGTGTCAACCACACAGCTGAGACACATGCCCGTGTCTCAGCCTATGTTCCCAATTCTAATCTTTCTATTTCTCATTTTTAAGATGCAGGGGACGCACGGCTGAACCACATGCCCATGGGACAAGCCCTGTGTCACACATGGCCAAGACATACGCCCGTGTGCCTGCCCATGTGGAGAAAAACAAGCCATTTCCTAGCCTCATTTGTCACCCAAATTTACCATGTTCCTACACTAAAACATACCAAATACAATCCAACCATTTCAAGTATCCATCTCAAACAAATTCCATCACTTACAAGGAATATCACTACATGCATACATGTTCATAATTTTACCTTGGTTTAATTCATATATTAGAGATACTAAAAACAACCACTTAATATATAAATAAAGCTAGCATAGCATGAAATTTCAAGTATATCAAACAACCATTATTAGCCATTCCAATGGCTAGATTACAAACATCATCATCAAGCCATAATTGGCCAATTAAGCTTAGACATGTCATTATACCAAAATGAGATTTCTATTTATACTAAAATGAGATAGTGGATAGTGTGATGACTGTTCTGATCGACTTCCAACCTTCGTGAGCTTTGAGCACTATAAGCCAGGGAAAAATAAATGGAGTAAGCATTTTATGCTTAGTAAGTTCATATAACGGAAAATAAACTTATCGGCCTTATTTATTAACACAAGCACACATAAATATATATTCCATCAATTTTGGGTAAGTTACCTAAACACATACACTTTATTCAAACAAGTGAGTCACCTAATCTCATATAAATATCAAGTAAACATATAGATAAGCTCATCACATTACAATTTCCATAAAATTTTCACCTTTCCTTGTTTCAAGATTCCCTTTTCCGTTGAACTATTGAAATGACGATGCACATCTGGTTAGTATACTCAAAAGTACCCCTTTGGGTAAAAACTTAACAAGCACATTCTTGAGCCACATACTATGTTATAGGATTACCAATCCAGGCTAAACCCTATTTAGGACATATGCTCTAAAGAGCTTAAATTGGATTGGTCGTCCGGGCTAAATCCAATCTATAGCGTAGGCTCGAGCGGCTTATATCAGGATTACTCATTCGGGCTAAATCCTTTTTGCAACATGTGGAATATTATTCTCGTTCAAGCATATCACCTTAATCCATGGAATTTCAACGTTCAATCGAAACATGGCAATTTGTCCACACTTCACAACTCATGATTATTTCATAATGTATGTTATCTCATTGACATCAACACAATCATACAATTAAATTCAAGCATTTAACGTACACAGTTAAGTTATACAAACTTACCTTGAAAATGGTTTGTTTTTTAATTTCAACTAATCCGAAGCCTTTTACTTTCCTCAATCTAGTTCCGTAGTTGGTCTTTTTGGATCTATATGGATAAATTTGATTATTAATCTATCACTTTTCATATACATTTCCATTCTATTGCATCCTAGGCAAAAATTACCATTTTGCCCCTTTTTTTAAAAAAAATTCTTATTTCATCCCTAGGCTTGGAAAATGAAATTCATGAAATTCATGAAATTTAACCCTCTTTCCAAGCCTAGCCAAAATTTATAAACAACATTTATATAGCACACATTTTTCACAAATTTCAAAATTTTCTGTGGGTTTTTACCATTTTTTATTTTAGTCCCTAAATCAAGTTTTCATCAAAAAATTGCTTTGTAAAAGTTGTTCATCTATGAACAAACTTTCATTTTCTACCATAAATTTATAATTTTCAGCATATTCATCCATGACCAAAATTTCATACCTTGATAACTTTTGCAATTAATCCCCTAAATAGAGAGATTAGACTATCTCAGTTTCAAAAATATAAAAATCATTAAAAACGGAACTTGATTTCATACCTTTTCAAGCTTGGTAAGTTGTCTTCCTCTCTCCTAGGGTTTCCATGGAAATTTTGGGGAAGATGGTATGAAATTAGATGAATATTTCTTTTTATTTAATTACCATCATTTAATTTTAGTGATTTTCCAATTTAGTCCCTTGCCTTTTCTAATTTTTCCATGGATGAGCCATTAAAATATCTACTAAGTACCCTTCAATGGTCTAATTATCATATAAGGACCTTAAGTTTTGAATTCTATAGCTATTTGCTACCTATAGCTACTAGAATTCAACTTTGTTTTTTATGCAATTTAGTCATTTACCTAATTAACCATACAATTGATAAAATTTTCGTATCAAAATTTTCACGTGACTTTACTATCATGATGCCAACCATAAAATAAAATAAAATTTTATTTTTAACTCGGATTTGTGGTCCCAAAACCACTGTTCCAACCTCACCGAAATTGGGTTGCTACAAGTGAATTCCATTCAATTCATGACATGATTGAGTAGCCGGGAATTCAGTGTATGCTCCATTGTGATTGTCAAGTCAAAGTATTGTATGACGAGCTAAGCCCCCTATTATTGCTTTAAAAAAATTGAGTTTAAATAAAAAAAATGAGCTAAGTAAATTAGGAGGTGCTAGCTATAGCTAAAATGCACACATGAGCACTTAGGAATTTTGTTTTTAGGTTGAGATTCTCTTCACTACCTTTTCTAAGAAAACCTTTGAAAGTTGAACAAGTTTCTAGATATAGAAGTTTTTTGAGAACTCAGGTATAAATTGTTCTTTGAATGGACTTGTAACACCCCTAACCCGTATTTAATAATGGCAACTTCCAAAATTTTTAACAGAATCGGAAATAAAGGTATGTGCTAGCTGAACCTAGTTGCAACGATCTCGAAAACATAAAAATTATAAGAAACGGGTATAAAATTCACTTACATACAAGGCAAATTGGTTGACCGAGTCTTCAACTTAGGTTTTTAGTGTTTTTCAGCTATGGAGAATGTAAAATGAAGAAGAAAGACATTTTATTTATTTCATTTTTACTTTAATTTTGTTTGAATTACCAATTTGCCATTATACTAAATTTTTACTCAATTTCTATTAAAAATAACACCCATTACCGTCCACCATCCAAAATAGGGATTAATTTCACTATTGGTCCTCCCACATTTACTACTTAGGCCATTAAATCACTTAATTGCTATAATTAACATATTTTGCACTTTTTACAATTTAATTGTTTTTCCTTAATTAACTATCTAAACTTTAAAATTTCTAAACCAAATTTTAATACAACTCTAATGACTCTATAAATATTCTAAAAAAAATATTTACAAGTCGACACAATGGAATTTTATGATTCCAAAACCACTGCTCCATCTCCACTAAAAGTCAAGTTTCTACAACTCTCCCCCTTTAGGAAATTTCGTCCTCAAAATTGTTACCTGAAAATAGATTCGAATATTGTAGTCTTATTGATTCCTCGATTTCCTAAGTAGCTTCTTCTGAACCATGTCTATGCCATAAGAATTTTACTGACGGTACTCGTTTATTCCGCAGTTCTTTGACTTCTTGAGCTAAAATTCTTACTGGTTCTTCCGAATACATTAAGTCTAGTTGTAGCTCAATCTCACTATGATGAATCACATGTGAAAGATCATATATGTACTGCCTCAGCATTGAAACATGAAACACATTATAAATTTTCTCGAGTTCAAAGGGTAGGGATAATCTATAAGCTACAGAGTTGATTCTTTCAACAATCTCGTACGGTCCTATAAATCTTAGACTCAACTTTCCCTTCCTGCCGAAATGTAGCACTTTTTTCCATGGAGAAATTTCTATATCTTTTCTTTTTAGATCCACGTAAGATTTCTAAATTTCAAATGCAGCTTCCAAACAATCTCAAAAAAGTCACACTTCGTCTTTTGTTTCCTGGATCAAATCAATTCCCACCATTTTGGATTCACTCAATTCAGACTAATACAATAGTGTTTTACACTTTCTCCCATAAATAGCTTCAAACAATGTCATTTTTATATTGGATTGATAACTATTATTATGTGTGAATTCAGCTAACAATAGATACTTTTCCTAGTTACCTTCAAATTCGAGTATACAATATCTCAACATATCTTCTAGAATCTAAATCACTCGTTCTGATTTCCCATTAGTCTGAGGATGAAACGTTGTGCTGAAATTAAGCTTAGTGCCTGGAGCCTCATGAAGTTTGCTCCAAAATCTTGATGTAAATCTCGGGTCTTGATATGAAATAATAGATGTTTGAACTCCATGTAATCTTACAATCTCATATACATATAGTTCTACTAATATCTCAAGTGTAAAGTCTGTTCTTACTAGAATAAAATGTGTCGATTTAATCAATCTATCAACAATCACCCAGATCGAATTTTTCTTTCTCGGAGTTATAGGTAAACCAGATACGAAATCCATCGTGACTCGCTCCCACTTCTATTCAACAATCATAATAGGTTATTGTAAACCCAATGGTACCTAATTTTCTGCCTTCACTTGCTAACAAATCAAACATTTAGCTACAAATTCACAAATTTCTTGTTTCATACCCGGCCATCAGTACATTTGTTTCAAGTCACAATACATCTTCATGCTACCTAGATGAATAGAGTACGTAATACTATGAGCTTCAGAAAGAATATCATGTTTCAAATCTAAATGACTCGAAATGCAAATTCTATCGTGATAACGCAATGTACCATTATCATCAACATTGTACTCTAAACTCAAATTATTTTGAACCATCTATCATTTCAACACCAAATTTGAATCTTCATCTTTCAATTCTTGAACTCGTTAAAGAAATAGAGGTTTCGTTCTCAACTCTTCTAATACAAAACCATCTTCACTCAGAACTAAATGAGCATTCAACGCTCGAAGTGTAAACAATGACGACTTCCGATTGAGTGCATCTACAACTATGTTAGTCTTTCCCAGATGATAATCAATAATCGGATCGTAATATTTAAGTAGCTCTAACCATCGTCTCTATCTCAAATTCAGTTCTTTCTGAGTCATCAAATACTTTAAACTTTTGTGATCTGTGAACACATGACATTTCTCGCAGTATAAATAACGTCTCCAAATCTTCAAAGCGAAAACAATTACAGCCAACTCGAGATCATGAGTAGGATAATTCTTTTCATGCGACTTTGACAGTCAAGAAGCATAAGCTACTACTTTTCTTGTCTACATCAACACACAACCCAAACCATTGAGAGACGCATCATTATAAACAACATATTATATACCAGATTTAGGTTGAGTCAACACTAGAGCTTCTGTCAACATGTTCTTCAACTGATCGAAACTCTGTTGGCACTGATCAGACCAAACAAACTCAACATTTTCCTATAATAATCTGGTCATCAACGAAGCAATAATCGAAAATTTTTTAATAAAATATCGATAGTAACCTACTAAACCTAGAAAACTTCACACTTTTGAAACATTTTTCAGAGTTTTCCAATTCATCACAATAGAAACTTTACTCAGATCAACTCGAATTCCGTAGGTTGATACTATGTATCCCAAAAATCCAACCTCTCAAAGCCAGAACTCACATTTACTAAATTTTGTGTACAACTATTTTTCTCTCAAAGTCTGTAGTACGATTCTCAGATGTTAAGCATGCTCGAATTCTATCTTGGGATAGATCAATATATCATCAATAAACACAACAATGAATCTATCCAAATGATGTTGAAAAACCTGATACATTAAATCCACAAAAGCAGTAGGGGCATTAGTCAAACCAAATCGCATTACCAGAAACTGATAATAACCATAACTAGTTCTGAAAGCAGTCTTTGACACATCACAGTCTTTAACTGTCAATTGATAATACTCAGATCTGATATCTATCTTTGAGAATACTGTGGCACCTTTCAATTGATCAAATAAATCATCGATACGTGGCAAAGGTTATTTATTTTTTATTGTGACTTTGTTCAACGGTATGTAGTCTATACACAATCTCAAAGAGTTGTCTTTCTTTCTTTTTCACAAAAAAATACAAGTACATCCAAGAGAGACATGCTCGACCGAATAAACCCTCAGTCCAATAACTCTTGTAATTGTGTTTTCAATTCTTTTAGTTCAGTTGGTGCCATACAGTACGATGATATTGATATCAGTACAGTTCTAGGAACCAAATCAATCACAAACTCAACTTCACGATCAAGAGGTATACCTAACAACTCTTCAGGAAATACATCAGCGAACTTACTAACAACTGGTAACTGGTCTAGCTTTGAGTCTGAATCTCTGGTATCAAGAATATATGCTAGAAATGCTTTGCTACCTTTTCGTATCAATCTCTGAGCAGAAAAAGCTAAAATAATTCTAACAACGTCTATTGGACTCTCAAACTCAACTAAAATCATCTCTCCTTTCTGACATTTCAAATCAATCCGTTTCTGTCTACAGTTTAGTACAACATCATACAACGATAGCCAACCCATTCCCAGAATAACATCAAATTCTCGAAAGGATAACAACATCAAATCAGCAGGGAATTCACAGTCTCTAACTTTCAGTGGACAATTACGACAAACTAAGTTAACTACCACACTTTGACCTAGTAGGTTAGTAACTTGAATATCATAATCAATAGATTCAACAGGTAATTTCTTTTCCGTTACTAATGTAGTGCAAATATAAGAATGAGTTGACCCAAGGTCAATCAGTGCATACACAGTAACATCAAAGAGATAGAATATACCAGCAATCACATCTGGAGCAATAGCTTTCTCCCTGACTCGAATGGCATAGGTGTGAGCAGGTGCTCTAGCCTCTTACCGAATGAAAATATCTTTCATACTCGTACAAGTAGTCCCATAGCACTATTCTGGCCCGGATGTTTACTTTTCTCAGAGGTAGACATTTGCTTTTCTTTCTAATCTTCATCCTCTTTTGGCGATTTAGGATAATTCCGAATAAAATGATCAGTTGACCCACATCTATAACAGGCTCTCAATTTACCTTTACACTCACCAAGATGATATTTTCCACAATATTGACCATTGGGCTTTAGAGCATTTCGTACACTTCACACACTACCAGCTGGTTTAAAAGGTACTTTGAAATCATGCTGAATAGTCTTGTTTTTGTTTGGATGCTCAGACACTGAAGTAGCTCGACTAAAATCATCTTTAGTCTTCTTCGTCGGTGATGTAGAAAGCGACTTGGAAGAACCTCTCTTGTGAAATTCTCTAATCTGTCTATCCCATTGTATATTGCGATTGTACACTTCTTCCATTTCTGTGCACAATCATATAAGACATCAAATTCTCAAATTTCATTACCTCCGATCATCATTTAGATTTCATCATTCAAGCCATCTTCAAACCAGATACACATCTCTTCTTCGGTAGGGAAAATATCACTGGCATATTTACTGATATACGCAAATTCTCTCTCGTATTTAGCTACCAATCTATTTCCCTAATGTAACTCAAGAAACTCTCTCTTTTTCTTGTCCAGATACATTTTTCCAACATATTTCTTTTTAAACTCGGACTGAAAGAATTCCCAGGAAATTTTCTCCCTCGGTTCCACAGCTACTATTGTAGACCACCAACTATACACTTCCTCTTTTAATAATGAAACAGCACATCCAAGAAACTCATTAGAAGAGCAAGCCATTTCTTCGAAAATATGTAAGATATTTTGAAGCCAGTACTCAGCTGTAATCGAATCACCCTCTGACCTGGCCTGAAATTCTTTAGCACCACACTTTCTAAGTTTCTCAATCAAAATACGTCTATTAGGCTTAATCACACGGGGAAGTAGAGGCCGTTGAGACAGATTTCATTTGCATAAACTCCTTGAACCACTGGTTCATACACCCAAAGAACATATTTTTAAGTTCATGTTCCTAAGCTGGAGGAATCGGAACATTATTATTCGTCATCTGATCAAAAGTTGGTATGTTATTGTTAACCTCATCATTGTCAACACGATTAGATCCATCTAACATCTTTACAATCTATAAGAAAATGAAGGTTAGATCGGATCAAACACATCACACTATCACAGATTTATATGGCATGTAATTCTAGACATTTCAAACGCTACATTTAGTCCAAGAATCGACCAAACCGTAGCTTTGATATCACTAAATGTAACGCTCCTAACCCGTATTTGTTGCAAGAACGGGTTATGGAGCATTACGGGACAAATAGAATAGTAAACCATTCAATTCATGCATCAATGCGAACATAATCTAATTACAATCAAATACATTCATAATGTCCCTTAATCAAGCCCTCGAGGCCCTAAAAATACTATAGAAAAAGTTGAAGACTAAACCGAAAACATTTGAAAATTTTAAGAAAAAGTTGGAAACTTTTGGTCTGTAGAGGTCACACGTTTGAGACACATGCCCGTGCCTCAGGCTGTGTGGATGTAAATTGAAAAATATATAGGATTTTTCCTATGCAATTTATCACCTTTTTACTTAAATTCATTGTTAAAACTAAGTAATTGTTTAATAAATTAATGAAATATGTGAAAATATGAAATTAGGACATAGAAATTATTAAAATGTGATTTTATGCTTTACTATATAGTTTTCATGCATAAAATTACTTATTTTATATTTATTTGAACATATTATGCTTTTAAGACATAAAATGGGTCATGCATGTATAAATTAAATAATAAAATATAATATTTTATTTAATAATTCATTTTAAAATATTTTATTAATAATTTGGGTTTTAATTATTTATTTATTTTATTCATTGGTCCTTTAATTTATTGATTTATTTTGGACAAGTCTAATATCTTTGTTGGATTACAAAAACCGTCTAAATTGAAGACCAAGTCAACCCAATTTCGGCTACACATGGCTGTCCACATAAACCACTTTTTGGTTTAATTACACAAGATCCTTGCAATGTTGAAGAAATTAGAGATTTTCCCGAAGCTTTACATTTGACCGAGTCTCAGTCCTGAGTTGTTATGGCATTTAAATTACTTAAAAATTAAGAAAAATTCAACTCAAAATCAACTAATCATGGCCTGCCACTCATTGAAGAAGCTTGAAGAGACTAAACCTTTCTATTTTTAGTAAACTACTCTCCTCTCTTCACCTATAAATAAGACTTCATTTCACCATTCTTAATCATCCCTCATTCCTCATCGTTCTCTATTTTCTCTCAATTCTCTTTCGCATTTTCCATTCCCCACACCTAGCATCATCTCTTCATAGAGATTTTAGCAATTAAGCCTCTTAAAGAGCCCTTGGTCGGCCACCTTGGAAAGCCATCAGCAAAGGAGCAAAGCGACGGAGTGAAGGAGCCTCGTCGATCAGAGTCTTGGGTGACAGCCACTTTGATTTGGGTTAATCTTTCTTTTCTTTGATTTAATCTGAAAATGTTTGCTATGTGTTCTTTGTTCTTGTTACAATAATGTTAGCTTAATTTTATTTAAGTTAGGATGATTGCTTTGATTAAATAATATTTATTTGATTCATGCTTATAATGTTTGTGCCTTAATCGATCATTTTTTTAATTAAAATCAAGTCTTTATTTTGTTCATATGTGATTGAAATACACCTGAATTAGATAAGCGATCCTAACCAGACGACAACTAGTGGACACATAGTTGAAATGTGCATGCTCAATTTAGATCCTAACCAAATTAAATTGCAAGTTGCATAACAACTCTAAACAAGCTTTGTTATATGCATAGTTGTTAGATTTGTGTGATTATATTGTTTCAAACCTAACACGTCCCAGTTACCTTGCACGAATGCTAAGAAACCCTTAGTAAATAAGGATCAGTAAAATGCATATTTACTAAGTAAAATGCATATTTACTAAGTAAATGATTCCGAAATGACCTAATGTTGTTTCCAAACTCATGAAAGATAGAGTTGCCATGGATTTTTTTTCTGAATGTTATTAAGCAAGTTGATAATAAATTGAGTTTAATTGAAGTAATTGTCCTAGTTTATTTATGTTATAATTGTTGTAAATTGTGTTTAATTTTGCTAAAATCTATTTCATTCATATAGTTTTCATATTTAGGATAATTTTCATTGGGGATCATTGCATTTTGTTTAATATATTTAATTTTAATCATCACTTTTCAATCATACTATGTTTTTATTTACCAAGTCGTTAATATAATTTTACAATTAAGTGATTTAGCACAAATACAATCCATGTGGAGACGATAACTCGATAATTACTTATTACTTGATAAGGATTGTGAACACTTGCACAAACCTACATGTTACAGTGGACATTCGAAATAGGGACACAAGACCATGTCCTAGCCCATTTCCATTTCCGTGTTACTCATTAACTTAGGTCACATGACCAAGCCACACGTTCATGTGCTAGGCCGTATACCCCTCAAAATGACCTCACACGCCCATGTGCCGAGCTGTGTAACTGCCTATCGTGTAATACTTGAACCTACAAGGGACACACAACCATGTCGCATGGCCATGTGTCACATACGGCTGAGACACAAGCTTGTGTCTCAAGCTGTGTGGCCCAGAATGAACCTTAAAACACAAGTTTACCATTTCAAGTTGCTTGGACCTTAAGAAAACCCAAATACCAACCAAAATACCAATTCAAAATGACATTAATCGAACAAAAAAATACATCAAAACAAACCTAATAAGTGTCTAACCAATGTACCATCATTGGTACCACAAGTATATACAATTTTACAAAAAAATAAACATTGATTCAATTTATCAATTCACTCAAGCAATACCTGATCAAAATACCTATCAAATGTACCACAATCACAACAATTCAATCATATATATACCATACATACTAGCATAACAATTACACCTCATTCTCATATAATATGTAAGTTGGTGATTTGCACAAAATATCATTCATAATATTTACATAAGCCTAACATTAACCAAAACCGCACAAGGGCTTATATTTGCCATATAATCTAAATTAAACATTTCAAAACTTCCAAGATAAGCTGAATAGTGTGACTTCAGTGCCGATCTGATCGTTCAACCTTCTGAAAGTCTACAATGACATAAGACAACACAAATAAGCTTAATGAAGCTTAGTAAGTTCGACAAGTTAAATGAAAAACTTTACCAAACTAACTATAATAATTCAAATAACAATAATCATCCAAGAGAACTCCTTGCAATTCACAACTTCAATCGATAAATACATCCGTATTCAAATCAATATGAAATAAATAACATATCTTTCAATTCATTAAACAGATTACCTTACCGAGATTTTCCATTTGAAGAACAAATTACGAGTAAGAGTACATCGTTAACAGAAGCTCATAAGAGCTGGTGTAACGCCCCGTATCCGAGACCATCGCCGGAGTCGAACACGAGGTGTTAACAGACTTAATTCATTACTTAAACAGCTCAAACAATTTATTTTTAAAATTTCCAGTCAAGCTAACAATCTGCGTCACAGTCGCTTAAAAATTCATATCTCAAGTTGCGAAACTCGAAATCCAATTCTGTAAATTTTCCCTGAACCTAGACTCATATATATATTTACAATTTTTTTCTATAATTTTTTGTCAAGAAAATTAGTACATTTTATTAGTTAAAGTCTCCCTTGTTTCAGGGTTCGACTGCTCTGACCTCTGTATATTACGAATCAGATATCTATCCGTACAGAATTTCAATGACTATGAAGTTTGTTTCTCTTAAAAATAGACTCAATAAGGAATATTTAAATATAAAGAATGACTTCTAATTATTTTTTTACAATTTATGATGAATTTTTAAAGTCAGAACAGGGGATCCAGAAATCACTCTGGCCCTGTTTCACAAAAATTCAAATATCTCATAAAATATAATTTATATACCTGTTTTGTTAAATCCATATGAAAATAGACTAATTAAGCTTAAATTTCATAACTTACTCATCATTTAATTCCATTTATACTATTTTTAGTGACTTTTCAAATTTACATCACTGCTGCTGTCAGATTCTGTTTTATGGCAAATTTCACTTTACTAAGGATTTTCATAGACTAAATAGCATTTTAAACTTACATAATATCAAATGTGACTTAGATTGGCCATTCCAATGGCTAATCATTTACAAACCCTTTTCTTACCAAACCATAGCCATATCATAAGATCAATTATACAAAGTGAGTGTTTTGCCATACATGTCACATTCAAAATACACAAGCCATTTTACCAATTTAAGCCTTCAGATAGTGTGAACGAGTCTTCGACCTACCCCGATTCTCAAGCCGGCTTGTCAAAACTACAATGAAAGAAAAGGAGGGAGTAAGCAGAAATGCTTAGTAAGTTCACATGCAAATAGCAAGTAACATAATCACACAATCTCACATAAAACATCATTTGCATAAACAACACCAAGACATTCATGTTTCATTTACATTTAATATCTTCCTACGATTTCATCATACCAAGTTTTGAACCCGAGGGTTTAAGTACATACCTGTCAAATTTTCTCATTTACCACACTTACCAACATGTCACCTTCGTTTTAGGCCTTCTTCTTATTCACGTAATATTCACCCGTTGAACACATCGGAATATAATTCGAATACACGGATTTCATTAACGTAAGTGTCATACCCGCAGCTAGACAAACTCAATAGCCTGTGAAACTTATGTAGCCAAGCTACTATGTAACCCGCCCATAAGTGAACTCGGACTCAACTCAACGAGCTCGGGCGTTCGCATCCATAAGTGAACTCGGACTCAACTCAACGAGTTCGGATGCCCAGTTACATCTCACGAACTTGGACTCAACTCAACGAGTTCGGAACTCAAGTATCCTAGTGACATGTCACTTGTATTCTAATATATTCCTAAGGTTCAAACGGGCGTTTTCCTCGATCACACATCTTTGCCGTCTTCCACGGAATATCGAAATCGATACTTCGGTGATAGTTCATACTCATCAAGTAATTCACATAATTACATATTATTCAACAATAACCACAAAGCATAATATTTCATGATAATAATCAGCATCATATCATATAAACAACATTAAATTGCTTAAAATGACAATTATGTTACTACATTTACACATGAACTTACCTCGGTATAAAATTATTAACAATCGAGCCTATTCTTCGTAAACTTTGTTTTTCCCTCGATCGCGACCTGAATCTTGTTTCTCTTGATCTATAATGCCAAATTAATCTTATTTAATACATACATTCATCAAAACAGCATTTAATACGAACTTTAGCAAAATTACATTTTTGCCCCTAAACTTTTGCATAATTACACTTTTGCCCCTAGCCTTGGGAATTAAACTTCATCCCTTATTCTTATGTTTTATGACATGCTGATCATTTTTCCCTTCTATGGCAACATCAAATTCAAACTCTAACATGTACTTATGACTATTAGGTATGACTATTAGGTATTTTTACTGATTAAGCTCTTTTACTCGTTTTCGCTTAAAACCGAGTAGTAGAAGTTGTCTAACATAATTTAAAACCTCATATTCTATCATAAAACACCAAAATACACAAATTTCACCTATGGGTATTTTTCCAAATATGAACCCTAGGTTGAATTATTGCTAGCATAAGCTTAATCGAGCTACCGGGATTCAAAAAACGTAAAGAACATTAAAAACGGGGCTTGGAATCATTTACTATGAAGCTTGAAAGGTTGAAACAAACCCTAACTATGGAGAACCCTTAAAATTTTGGCCTAATTAAGAAGATGGACAAAAATTGGCTTTTAATTTTGTTTTTAATTCATTTTAATAACTAAATGACCAAAATGCCCTTACTACTAAACTTTCCAAAAATTCCATCCATGTCCAATTTTTTGTCCATAGACTTAGAAATTGGTAAAATTGCTATTTAAGACCTCCTCATTAATATTCCAAAACAATTTCATACTAAAAACTCCTAGAATGCAAGTTTTGCAAATTATTCGATTTAGTCCCTAATTTCAATTTAAGCACTTTAGGCATAGGATTTCATCACGAAATTTTCACACAATCATGCAATCATATCATAAACATCAAAATAATTATAAAATAATTATTTCTATCTTGGATTTTTGGTCACGAAACCACTATTCCGATTAGGCCCTAATTCGGGATATTACAGCTGGTCCTCCCGAACATGCCAACAGAAGCTCATAAGAGCTAAACAGAAGCTCGAAAGAGTTGATCCACCCGAATCACGCTAAATAGAAAGTATAACGTGAGAGTTAGCAACAAATGCTAAACCTCGGTTTACTTGGGTAATATGTCGATATCTCCCTCCAATACCATTTCTGAATTGTAGTCGTTGTAGAAGTTCAGGGACTATTATGCTATTTTTTCTTTTCCACGAGTATCACGGGATTTTGATCTAAAATGTAAAATTCTTCATTTATCAGCATATACTTCATTTCCAAACCATTTCACAATTAATACCCTTTTAGTTTTCAAAATTACACAATTACCTCAAACTTTTACCATTTTTTTGCAATTTAGTCCTTTAACTCGAATTTTACCAATTTAACCAATTTTCTCAAGTCAGTATTTTATCCAAATATACTAGGCCCTAAAAAATCCCCTAATAAATATCAAATTAACTATCAAATCTTAATATTTTGACATTTTTACAATTTAATCCTAAAATCAAAATTTAACAAAAATCATCACACAACACAATCAAAGCTCCAAATACATGATATTCATCAAAAACAAAGCAACTTTGCCCCCTACTGCCACTAAATCACCGCCTCCCCAAGTCAAACTGATGCTCGCTGTTGCACTAGGAGCCGTTGCACCGGGTGCTAAAGTATGGGTGTTTTGTATCCATTGAGCAAAGACGGGTTGTAATTGTATAGCTGTATCTGAAAATATATCTTGTGGACGCCCTAAAGCACTCATGGTATTATTATGAATATACAAACCAAAACTGTGAAAGCCTAGAAATATACATACCCAGTTGAGGTGTGATATGATTGCATTATGATGCCTAAGGACACGATCTAATAGATCGTTGTATCGAGTAGTTGGACCTAGTTGCAACGATCTTAAAAACATAAAAATTACAAGAAACGAGTATAAAATTCATTTACATACAAGGCAAATTGGTTGACTGATTCTTCAACTTAGGTTTTTAGTGTTTTTTGGCTATAGAGAATGTAAAATGAAGAAGAAAGACTATTTCTTTACTTAATTTTTACTTTGATTTTGTTTTAATTACTAATTTTCCATTATACTAAATTTTTACTCAATTTTTATTAATAATAACACCCATTACCATCCACTATCCAAAATAGGGATTAACTTCCCTATTGGTCCTCCCACATTTAGTACTCAGGCCATTAAATCACTTAAATGTTATAATTAACATATTTTGCACTTTTACAGTTTAGTCTTTTTTCCTTAATTAACTATTTAAACATTAAAATTTCTAAACTAAAGTTTAATACCACTCTAATGACTCTAGAAATATTCTAAAAATAATAATTACGAGTCAATACGACCTAAATTTATGGTTTCAAAACCACTATTCTGCCTCCACTGAAAATTAGGTTGTTACATGACTGGCAGTACAGGATGGTTATATGTAATGGTAGATTTTGCAATCATGTATTCATGCATATTTGCTTGAGGACAAGCAATGATTTAGGTTTGGGGGTGTGGTAACTCTTGAAAAGAGTTATAATTCATACTTTTGGTCTTAGTTAATTTCTTATACTTAAGTAAAATTAAATTCATTTTAGGTATGTGCATGATTATTTTTAGATAATTGAGCATTGCATGTAAAGACTTGGGATGATGATTACTTTAGTGTATATGTACTTTTAACTGTTGGTAGAAAGGCTTTGTGATGGTTGAATGATAGGTTTGAGGAAGATAGCAAAGGTTGGAGATTTTCCGAGGCATTATGAGAGATTGCCATGGCAATTCTAAGGAAGAAAATGAAAAATACCCTGTCATTAATTAGAGGGTTCAGCAGTTGCCCCCCACATACACGTGTAATGAAAAATATCAACCTCAAAATTAAGGTAAAAGCAACCATTAGATGACAGCTTTACCCTAAAAGAGGACCCAAGTATAAAAGAAAAAAAGAAGAAGAAATGTTTACGAGAGGAGAGCGGAAGGTATAGCTGATTGCAAACACGAAGCTTTGACAGAGGCCTCTTTGTGACAAGGGGGTAATTTGAGCTATTGGGAGCTTGGGTGAAGATGCGCTGTAACACCCCTTACCTGTATCCGAGGCTGGAACAGAGTACGAGGCATTACCAGACTTAACAATACACTTAGACGAACATCGGGCCATAAAATTTCATTTAATTCAAAACTTTTCGAACACATGCATAACAAACAAAGCTAACTATATCATCACATCAAAACATAGGACATGGCACGATTAATTAAACTTATAAACCATAATGGATAAGGACTACATCTCATGGTCATATACAATAACTCAATGCAGACTAATACGTATGGTCAAAATCATAATAAAAATACATATCACAAACCAACTTCCTATACATGCCACTCACTTAATATTTCTAATATTTGAATTAATTCTCCCAAAATGATAGTTTGATAGTGTGATTTTGCCTCCGACGATCTCCAACCCAGAGCCGACCTGCCAATACTAAAGAAATGGAGAGGATGGGTAAGCTTTATGCTTAGTAAGTTCATATGAAAATAATAAGCAATTACTACCACGCTTTTCAAGATAAAACACTATAATTGTACAATTACACATGTTCAGCTTAAGCTGTGTTATCGAGTTACAGTTACTAAATCGTTCATATCTGAAGCTAAAAAACTCCAAATTTAGTTTTGTTAATTTTACTTGAAACTAGATTCATATATCTTTCTCCCATAAAATTTCCAGAATTGTTGGTTTAGCCAATTAGTACAGTTTATTCATTAAAGTTTCCCCTATTTCAAGGTATGACTACTCTGACCCCTATTCACTACGAACAAAATTTATCCCTGTACAGAATTTCAATGATCATGCCGTTTGTTTCCCTTAAAAATAGACTCAATAAAGAATCGATGCATGTAAGTTATGACTCTTAATAATTTTTTTGCAATTTATGGTGAATTTCTAAAGTCAGAACAGGGGATCTCAAATTTATTCTCACACTGTCTCACAAAAATTATAATATCACATAATATATAACTCTTTTGCTCCCCCTGTTTCTTTTATATGAAAATAGACTCATGAATATTTAATTCCATATTTTTTTCAAATTTAATTCAACTTACACAATTTTTGGTAAATTTTCAAAATCATGCACTGCTGCTGTTCAACACTGTTTTACTACTAAAGTTCACTTTTACACAATTCACTTAATCCATTCCATTTTACCGAGGTTCGCTCAAATATCGAGCATATTGCATATAAATTTAAATAAACATATACTTGCACTTGTTCATCACATAATCACTTTCACATGTATTTTCATTTAATCGATTTCCCGTTGAACTCATCGGAATAATAACAGATACACAATTGCCTGCACATTTTTCCATTTCCACACTTGTAGCCGAAGCTATCTGGTACGCATAGTAGCCTGCACTTAGTACTACACATGCGACCAATAATCTAGTACACGTAGTAGCCTGCACTTGGTACTACACACGTGACCTCACAATAGTTCATTTGTATCGTTTCTATTCCGAAGGTTCAACCGGGAAATTCCTCACTTTTCAACATTTTACTAAATTGTCCGTAATCCATTTAAATTCATAACTTACATCAAATAACCATTTGATAGGCAGCCACGTTTCATATGATATCAAAATATAATAACATAAAAAAATCGATAGATTATTTATATACGAACTTACTCGAAGTGTCGATCTCACTATCCATAGTACCAATTGTCCATTCATAGTATAATAAGACACAACTCAAATATCAAATCAGCTTTTAAGAATTTACATAACATATATCACATATTTCATATATCACTTGTCATGTTTCATCATTTTCTTGCATTTCATGTAACATTCTTTCATGTCATATTTCCACATCATAAACACCATTCCATCAACTTTTCCAATATATTAAATCATACAATATATGCAATAATAGTAAGAAATATAATTCAAACATAACATAGCATTATTATTATCATATGAACTTACCTCGATCCAGAAACGACAATTTACCATTTTAGTCCATAACCTTGTATTTTCCCAATTTAAGCCCGAATCTCGATTTCCTTCATAATCGAGCTTGGAAGCTTGGAAACCCTAGCCATGGAGTCTCCCTTGGTATACACGTCCATGGTGAAGAAGATGAACAAAATTGGCTTTTAATTTTGTATTTTAATTCATTTTACCCCTAAATGACCAAAATGCCCTTTTTACTAAACTTTCCAAAATTCCATCCATGTCCATTTTTTGTCCATAAACTTAGAAATTGGTCAAATTTCTATTTAAGACCTCCTAATTAATATTTCAAAGCAATTTCATACTAGAAACTTCTAGAATGCAAGTTTTGCAACTTATTCAATTTAGTCCCTAACTTCAAATTAAGCACTTTATGCATAGAATTTCTTCACGAAATTTTCACACAATCATGCAATCATACCATAGACCTCAAAATAATCATAAAATAATTATTTCTATCTCGAATTTGTGGTCACAAAACCACTATTCCCGATTAGGCCCTAATTCAGGATATTACACGCGCATCAGTCACCAAGTTAGGGGGATTCGTGTTTTAAACCCAGATTTCTTCCTTTGCAATTTGTTCTAAATCTGTTGATCTAAAATATTATTTTAGGATGTTGAGGACATTAAAATACTTGAATTTTCATAGCCCAATCATGAGCTAGCTTAGCACAATTGGAGATTACTTTTGATTTTGTTTTAACTCTAATGAATGTTTATGGATGAATATGATTCAGTTTGCTACTTTACCTATGGTTTATTTCTGTTTATATAGTTAATAGCGTATTGATAAATGCTTGATAAGTCTGAAAGTAATTTAATATCGAAAAAGTTAGGTTTCTAGGACAAACATTGTGTAATATAAGAAAACGTTGAGTGAAATGCTCGTGTAAACTCTAAACATAGAGATTTACCTTATATGATTTAGAGGATTGTGCTTCAGTCTTGGTTGCTAATTCTTAGCCTATAGATGTATAATGTCTTAGGAGTGAGTAACTTTAGGTTTTGCTTCAACAAAGGTAGACCATGTTAGTACCCAATCGAGAAGTAGGTTACCATATTTTTTCCATGGCATTGTTCCTGGGTTATAACTAATTCATTAGTAATCCTTGCCTTTCCAATCAATAGTCCAATTTTGTTAGAATCCTGAGTACTTTTATTTGCAATCTACAATAGTTCATTTCATTACTTTCATTTTTAGTATATTAATTGCATTGTTATTTCTCAAAATATCATTCGATTCATTTATCTTTTCTACTCACTTACAATAATTTAAACAAAGAACACTAAACCAATCCTCGTGGGAACAATACTCACTCATCACTTTATTACTTGATTCAACATGCATACTTGCATAATTCTCACATCATATTCGCGAGTTACAAATGGCCCATTCGCAGACTTGTACGAACCTTTCTTTCCATCTTGGGTATTGTTTCGTTTTTACGAATGGTTTGATCTGAAACTTTGCTTAACATTTCGGTCTAAATTCCTCGAGTCACGATCCCTTTTGGCCACTCGTCCAGTCACTTACTTTCCTACTCCAGCTTCAATTTATGGAGCCTTAATCTCCTCAATGTCTTTAGCCTTGTCCACCAACTTGTTGAAGTTTGCAGTATCATGACTCACCAGGTAGAACTGGATATCACGATGAAAACCAAAGCGAAACCTCTGACAACAATCATTTTCTTGCAAGACCACGACTTAGTCACACAAATTATGCCTCGTACTCAGCCACCAACAACTTTCCTTGCACTAGATTGATGAACTCAAGCTTGCGAGCTTCCATATACTGCTCACCCGTGAACTTTTTTTTAAAAGTTACCAAAAAAAAACTCCCATGTTAATCAGTTCACAACAGTTCCTTATTTCACAGTGTTCCACCAACAAATGGGCTTTGCTGGTGAGTAAGGACACAATGCATCCTAGCTTCTCATCATTAAAACATGCTATTTGTTTAAGGACTTTCTCAACACCCTTAAGCCAATGCTCAGCTTTGGTAGGATCAGATCTGCTAACACCACAGAACTTTTTACCATTCTGATCTCACAAATGCTCTAGTGGTAATCCTCGATTCACTAGTGTAATGTTGGCACCAGCAGCTCACTGAAAAACCCCAATTGTTGCTTGCATTAATAGATCTATGCCATTTTCCAAAATGTTTTCCCTATAAGGTCACTCAAGCAGAGCTAAAGTTCGATCATCTTCAGAATGGTTGGCAACTTCATTCACATGGTTCGCATTCACTCTTCAGGGAGGCATTTTTTCCTACTGTAAATATATATGAGACACTGGTTTAGGTAAGACATTAGACACACTTGACTCGGTATCCAACTTACAGGTATACTTGCGAACACAGTTTGCACTTAACAAACTTACACAAGAATACAGTTCGCCAAAACAAAACTTACTAGGATGGCGAATAGCAAAAAGATGATTCAAGGTGTAATCTTGTAGAAGATACAGTCGAACCAAGGCAATGTTGTTCCCAATCCTAACCCAATACGAAACAATTTCACACACACAACACTTCAAAACTTATTCATAATGCGGTAAACTTACCTTATCTACTTTAGTGAGCTTTCTATGCCAAATTTGGCTAGCACACTTCCCCGTTCAGGTAAACTCATCTGTCATATAGACAACCAAGTGACCAAAATTGGCTAGCTCTGATACCAACCTATATAACACCCCAAACCTGAATGAGTAGGTTCAACCCAAATTTAATGAGCTACATTAGCCACCGAAGTGACTCTCCATTAACTCCCCACCTAACCTCCAACACACCACGTATATGTGACTTATAAAGTGCTAAGTTATAACATAACAACAGAATAATATCATGCATAGAATATAAAACATGCGATGTTATCAAAAAATAGAGGTACGGTTCGTATGCCGTCTGAACAATAAAACTTAGCGATTCACAATAATGATGTAATGCCCCAAATCTTTTGTGATTAAATAGTGTGTTGTGTTGTATGGTTGGCTTGCTTGTATTGATGATTAAGGGTCCTAAGAAGTGTGAGAAGTCCTAGGTTCAAACCTGGGTTTTGGCAAAATTTTTGGTTTTTATTAAATAAAACCTTGGCTGCTAGGAGTCGGGTTCTTAAATAATTAGGGGGAAATTATGTCATGAAGGGCTAGTTCAAGGGATTGTGGCATGTTACTAGTGGTAAGAGACTTGGGTTCGAGTCTTACTGCGTGCAAGGGATGTCTCTTTTTGCTGTGGTGCCGTGTTAGAGGTTGTTTGCTGGTAGGATTCTAATGCTCTTGAACGGTGGAGAGTTTGAAGGGGGAGTGGGGTGTGTGTAGCTAGTTTCAAGGAGGATTATGGGGAGAAAAATCATAGAGTGGATCAAGGAGTAAGGGAGAGGGAGTTGGTTTTCGAAAATGGGACTCTCCTTGTGCCAAAATCGATCATAGGAACTTAGTGCCAAATTTGGCTAGGACCTGTTCTCTTTTTCGGTAGATGAATCTTTTTTTGGTTTTTTTTACTCTCTTTTGTTGTGCTGGAGTAGTGGTCGAACTTTTACTTGTGGTTATTCGGGTTTGCTTCGTATTATTATTACTTTGACCTTGTTCCACCGTTCAATACCTTGTTGAGGTAACATTTATTTCTTCATCGTTCTTCTTCTCCTAATCTCCTTGCCATAGCTGAATATTCTTTACCCTTCTTCTCCCTTTCTTTCAACTGACTTTACCCTAACTGGTCGCATCTTTTTTCCCTTCTATCTCTTTTGGTTTCAGCTGTAGTGACCGATTCATTCTTTTCTTTCTCCCTTCTCTACAGTGTAATCTAATCCTTGTTGGTCGAATAGTACTCTGGCATTGACCTTCTGTGAACCGATCCTTCTGTTGTTTTTCTCTGTCGATTTTGGTGGTAAGTGCTACTTTATTGAATGTGGTCTCTGTTCATTCTTCTCTCTTCTGCTCTATCTTTGGACTTTTTAACCTTTTCCTTCCGATCAACATTGCTAGGGGAGTGATAGCGCTAGTTCTACCTTGTGAACCGACTATCTAGTAGGGGATTGTGAACCGATTGTGTTTCATTCTTTAGAAGCGGGTTCTCAACCTTTGTGGTAAGTGCTAGTTGTGGGTTGAATTGTACATACGAACTTTCTAGTAGTGGATAATGGGATCTCAGTTTGAGTGCAGGCAATCTGTAAGAACTTGTAATCAATCCTTGGCAACGACTAATGGGTGAGGGACCTTAATCGTTTGATCAAGGTAAGTGTCGAGCTATGATTTGGATAAGTATTATTAAATGGTATAGTTACCCATTTGTTAAAGGATTAATGTTGGGATTATGATTCAATATAGGTTGGTGTTCGTGGGAACTGCACTCTCTTCGCAAATAGGTGTGTGAACACTATCATCATATGTGTGATAGCAAAAGCCGAAAAGCTGGAAACTAGGATGTCAACACCACACGGGCATGACGCTACCCGTGTGGCAGGCTGTGTAACAAAACATGGTCGGGTAGTCGACAAGATGGCCATGAGTGCTTTCATGGGCCAAAATGATATTGGGCCATTTTGGGCCAAACAAGGCCATGTGGGCCCCACTCTAAAGAATCGCATGGAAGTGTGATAAATGTTGGGCGAGGTTGTGTAGACCACATGGCTAAGGCCATATTTGGGCTTTTTAGGCCATACAAGCTTGTGGGCCCATATGGGCCCGCAATATGGGCTATAGGTCCATTATCACTATTTGACTGTTAAGGTTTTCACGGGTCGCCTAAGACAACTGTGGACCTATTATTGAGTCGATAAGTATAACTAGACCTCATATTGATAAATGACCATTATATCCCTATGAGGTAAATTGATTGGAATACCTTTATTATGTATGACTGTTTCTAAGCATGATACTTCTGCATACACGTATATTATGTTGCATTACATGGGGTGGGATATATGTTCTGGGGGAAGTGCACTAAAAGGCTATAAACCTATTACTAGTAGCTCTGCTGCAAATACTGTTTAGTACTGAATAGGTACGTTTTGGTATGTTGGGCTGGTACGGAGTCGATGTGTAGTGGATAGACCGGGTAGGATTCTTTGTCTGCATACTGCACTGATATGGGCTAAGGCCCAGACTGCTTTTATCACTGAAATGGGTTAAGGCCCAGACTACTACTATTACTGAAAAGGGGTTAAGGCCCTAACTAAACATAAAAGGGCTTAGGCCCAGATTGCGCATACTCTGATTGTTTGCTATAATGGGATTTCACACACTAAGTTTTCATAAACTCGCCCATCTATTGTCTGTGCAGGAAATCCCGAAGCTTAGATGGACTGAGGCGACGGAGGACTCAAAGGTGGCCACTCTGTAAGAGTTTGCCCAAAGATCAATCACTAGATGGTTGTAATAACATACTTGGTTTATCATGTTTATTAATATAAGGCGTTGCCATTATTATTTTAGTTTCTTTTCTGTGTGCATAAATAAACTGTTTTATAATAATGTCCTGAGAATAATATGATTACTCTTAAAAGATCCTTAGTCAAGTATTATTGTTGGCTAGGACAATAATAATGCATTAAGACTAACATGTAGTTGATTGATGGTAAAGAGTTGTCATTGATATGGAGTGTCAGAATCAATGCATGAATATGTGTGTTAGAGAACAACATATTGGACTGACCTGCTATGAGTATGTTTTTTGGATTATTATGTAATTGTCACAACATTACTCATAGTGATTAATATGTATATGATCCTCATACTTGAGATCATATTTATCCCAACATCGTGAGTTGTATATTTTGATACAGTCAAATAAACACCATCATTGGTTGTTCTATAAAGACTGATGTTGGATATACCACAATCTATGTTGAGGGATATAGTTGATCAATATAGGATAAGTCCCTCCTACATAATGGGACTAATATCTCAAGCCACTTGATTGAGTGAGGCTAGAAATGCATGGCCATGCTCAAATAAGTTGATATGAGATATCATACTTATTTGTGTATCATAGTCTACTCAAGGTATCAAGAAACATGGGATGGACTATGCAAGTGTGACTATTCTATGACTTGTGTCCATTCCAAAGATATAGGACTTAAGGATTAATGCATGAAAGGTTAATCACAAAAGGTTATGTCGAATCATGACTTCTTGTAACTTATGTAGCATTGATGCATTGCTAGATGCCACTCATTGTTTGTAACATTAGAATTGTTCTAATATTACTGCTAACGTTACAAGAACTTATAAGGTCACACCCTATGGTTGAAATGAACGAGGTAAAACATAGTTGGTATATTGCTTGGTTGTCACATGAATTAAATTAATTATAGAATTAATTTAATTGGACAATCAAATTGTTGAACATACTATATGTACAAGGATGTTGTACACATAATCAGAACATAATTTTATTGATATATGAATTTAGTTCGTATATAAGTTTAAATAAATATAATTTACCAAAATCTTTATTATAATTAATGTAATTATAATTTTTTGGTTAAACATTATTATATTTATTTAAATGATAATTATTATGTTCGGATTAATTTTAATGAATTAAAATTTGTTATAAATATATACCAATTAAGAGGGAGTTATATATAGCAAGGGTAAAAACCCTAAAAAGGATATATAAAAACTATCTTGAAAATATGCAATGTGGTCTAGCAGTCGTTTAGCAAAATACTCTCTGAAAATAGTTTTCTGGGATTTCTACCGTTCATTGTCAATCGGGTGGACTACGTAGAGGCCAACATCGGAAAAGGTTGCGGCTTAGTTCGATAGTGGTTCAGCATTCCTGTTGCCTAGGCGTCGCTGTCTACTCAGATTGAAGTTTCGGTAATTTCGAAACCTTTTTATCACCCCGATTCGTTCCTTACACATGGATCTTTAGTTTGGATCGCCGAAATATTTTTTTAATTTTTCGCTGCGCCTTGGAGGCACCGGTGTTCCAACAGTGGTATTAGGGCCACTTGTGTAATACGGACTCTGGGTTAAATACTTGGATGATGCAATTGTATGAGATGCATGTTTCAATTTTATTATGTTATTCCTGTTTAAATCGTTTAAATAAAATTTGATAATTGTTCCTTTCGATAAGTGATTAAATGTTGATCATGATGTTACGGCCTATTCGGTTTTATGTTTTTAGTGTTAACTTTAAGAAATCTGTGATGAAGCAGGGGTGGCATTTACAGTTTCCAGTAACAGATTATTGGCCAGTGGAACAAGGGTTGTTCCGATATGAAACCTCAAGGATTAAAATCCTAAAAACACGATTCTGTTGATAAAAGTTATCAAATTGTGAGGTTTCATTTGACTGGGGTTCGCGGTTCGTACCACGGGGCTCCGCCACGTACCCCTGGTCCATACCACGGGGGCTCCGCCCCCGCCTTCAGATCCCCATCATCTTCCAGTATGTTTTGTACTAAATAAACTTAATGGGCCATAAAAGGTTGAAAGGATGTTTTATAATTCACTTAGTAAAACGTTGTATAATGTATGCTATTTTTTGAAATGCACGGTCTTTGAAATGCATAGTTATAGCCCGATGACCCATTTGATAAAAGGTTGTAATTTTATAAATACGACTTGCGTGTCGTGCCTTACTACTATTCTTCTGTATTTCTCTTCTCATCTTACTCCCTCGTGTGTAAAACGAGTTTCTAAATTTTGTAATTTGAAAAAGTTGTTGTGGACTAGACGAGAAGGAAGATGGCCCGACCAGTGTGGATCAACATCTTGTGAAACGGCTTACACCTTTAGGTTCCCATTTGGTTCTCCCATTGGCTTGGGTTGAACCACCATAGTTTATGGGCTATAACTATTGCATTTATTTATTGCTTTACTTATTCATGTATGATATGCTATAGATGTCTAAAGCATGCAAATTTGGTAATAATAAACCCCATTAATTGATGAGATCAATTAAAAGATTAAATGGACTAAAGTAGACCATAATTTGTGAGATGTAACACTCTAATAAAATCCCTCTATTAAAATATTAAGTCAACATGGCCTTCCAATTTATGCCCTCGTTAAGGCCTCGATCAATACTATGTAGGTTTTGCCAAAGTGAAGTACTAGTATTTATCTTGGTTAAACGCGAAGAATAAACAAGTGATATTCGCCGGTTAAAAATTGGTTAATGACTTAACTAGGTTACTCTAATAGGATTAGAAACCTAGAGGCAAGTAATTCGGATAAATCATAAGATGATTAGAACAGGAGTTGTTTATCAAATTGTAGGAGTTACATATGATGTAATTAGTAAGTGTTGCTTACCTAAATAACCATAATCTTGAGAGTAAAGCCAAAGGTGACTTAAGAGGAGGTGAAATATGGATCCTTAACCCACTAGAAATACTTTCAAGAAAGTCTTTCCGAAATTAATATATAAGGGTTATTAATTTTGAAATAAAATAGTGGGAACATCATTTAATAAAGTCCTTTTAATGATTGATATAAACTTGGTAAATTTATTCACACGCATATTTTATTGTTGTAGATATATTATGGCTGCAAACACTAATACACTCTCATTACGATCGGTCCTTGAGAAGGACAAATTGAATGGTTTGAATTTTCTTGGCTGGTTTCGTAACTTGAGGATTGTCCTCAAACAAGAACGAAAATTATATGTCATTGAAAAACCACTTCCTGATGAACCACCGGCTAATGCCTCGAGGGCTGATAAAGATGCTTACAAGAAGCATCTCGATGAAATGGTAGACGTTGGATGTCTTATGCTTGCCACTATGAATCCTGAGCTTCAAAAGCAACATGAGGATATGTGTGACAGCCCTAATTTGACCCTAGTCGGAAAGTGGTTTCGGGACCACAAAATCGAGTCATAAAAATAATTAACTGTTAAATTCTATGTTTATTATATGTGTAAATGCATGTGTGAAAGTTTCATGCTTTGATTTTGTCATTTGTATGTGAAATTTATAAGATAGGACTCATGTGATAAAACTTGAAAGTGTGATAGGTAAATTTTAAATTGCAAAATAATGCATGAAATGTTGACATGAGGGATTTGCATGTCAAATAGACCAATTTTGTTTAGTGGCCGGCCATAAATGATGTTGATGTATAATATATGTTTTATTTAAGTATTATAATAAGTAATGGCTTTATTTTTGAAATAAATTAATTAGTAAAACAATAAAAGATGATAAAAAAATACATGTTCATCTTTCTTTCTTGATTGTTGAATTTGGGAAAGAAAAATAGTGAAGAAGAAGCCAAGGCATTCGGCCATGGTTATCTCCATTTAAAGGTATGTAATGCAATTTTTATTTGTAATTGATTATGAAATTAAATGGATAAATACATAGCATAGTTAACCCATGGTTTAAATTCATAAATCAATGAACAAGTGTCCATTCGGCAAGTACTAAATTGGTTTTATTTTGATAAGTTTTTGGGAAGATGTTAGTTATATGTTAAGTAGCTTAAATGATGGTTGAATAAGTAGAATTCATGGTTGACAAGTATGAATCGAAATTGCCATATGTGTGTATATGCATTTTGGAAAGAAAAATGTTGTTGTTTAGTTGAGTTTTCATTTGATATGTACATTCGGTCAAAAAGGGGGGAGGAATAAGATGAATTTAAAATGTTGTGGTTTGTTTTTAACGTTGGTTAAATCGTTGTGGTCATTGCCGAATACATTTGTGTTAGGGGGAAAATGATTAAGTATCGGTTTGATGAGCTAAATATATATGTATATTCGGCAATATAAATTTGATGTGTACTTGAAAATATAATAAGCCTTAAGAGATTCTGTTTGTGTATGTGAACTAGATGTTTTATGGATATTCGGCTAAAAGGGTAAATAGCTAAGTCATAGGAATTGGGGTGATATACATTCGGTCATTAGGGTTATATGTACTTGGTAATGTGAGTTATGTATTAAGTAAGTTATTTCTTCGAAATGTATATTCAGTCATTGTTTAGCATAGATGAAACCTATGTACAATTTGCTACATTTGATCATGAAATGGAATTTGTATATGGAAGCTAAGTTTGAGTGGTTAGGGCCGAATGTGGTATATGAGATATTAAGGCATGTTATGATTATATATATGGGTGTATACGTGGTTGTGCATAAAATGAGTAATTGATTAAATTGTGTTAGTCACACATAGGTATATAAAAATATATGCCTTTGGTAAGTACCTTGTGACATAGAGACATTCGGTTATACATATATATATATATTATATATAGATAAATTCGTGTAAATAATAGGCATGATATCGAGTCGTGGTACATTTTATAAAACTTAACATGTATAGAAGTTATATGATTATCAAATGTGATTATTAAAGAATTAAAGTTGAGTAGGTTATTAAACAAATTCAATTGTTTAATTTTAAAGCTCAAGAGCAAAGAGGAACTAAATCAGATAAGGGGAAGGAGAAAGCAATCGAGTAGCCTATCCGTAACTGTTCAATTACCCGAGGTAAGTTTTGAGTAGTTTCTTTTAGTATGAAATTGATGATACTTTTATAAGAGTATATTAAGTGAATTGCAATATTTGGTTTGTTCTTGATTATAGTTGTATAATAAATAGTGTATGTATATGATTTATAGTATAATGGTCACTTTGGGATTAAGCTTGAATGGTGAAATGAATGTGTGGTATTAAGTATAACTCTTGAGCCGAAATGTAAATGATGATGTGCATATTGAGCTTATATCCGAATGTAGTAAATGACTACTAAAGTGATAGGTTGAATGAGATATGTTAAAATATGACTAAGTATGCATGGTATTTGAAATATATCCGAATATGAGGTCTGTAGGCTATATGCTAGGAATATATCCGGACTTGAAGTCCGCAGGCTATGTGCTAGAAATATATCCGGACTTGAAGTCCGCAGGCTACGTGCTGGAATGGTTCCCGGGTTAAAGACCCGTGGACTTGTGTTATAAATGTGTTTCGAGTTCTAAGACTTGACAGGACCGAGGCCAGTAAGTTAAGTAAGACTACGATATTGAATGTCCGTGGTAACCATCGTCGAGTAAGTAATATATATACTTTACATGTTAACGTACGTATTATGTGCTCATATGTGAATTGATTTCAAAATGATTTATTAGTATCAAAGAATCATGTATATATATAGGTGTGTGGATGAATTTGGTATTTGAGGATAAGACAATGACATATTCGGTCACTGTAAGTCATTATAGGAAAATATTTGACTAAACGTAATTGTATAAACCATGTAGATAATGAAACATGTGCTAGAAATTTTCTTGTGTATACATAAATACATATTCGGCCAATAGGATTTATAACTAGTGTACTTGTGTATATTTGGCCAAGTGAATTACAATTAGAATATTAGTTTTGTGATATTTAATGTTCGTTTTATATGATACGTTTTGATTGTTTGAAATGCTTAAAACTTACTAAGCATAGTAATGCTTACTTTGTTGCCTTAATTCTCTGTTTTATAGATCTTGTTCGTTAGCTATGGCCTCGGGGATCTCAAAGTCGAAGTCGTCCACACTATCTAAGCCTTTTGGTACTCTAGTAGTTAAATTTCGATAATGGCATGTATAGGCTTGACTTTTTGTTGTTAAATAATTATCTTTTTGATGATGTATATATGTATAGCCATGCGAAAATGGCTTGATAAGTTACTATATGTGTTCCAAATGGTTAATGTGAATTTGTGATTAAGATTTGATTAATGTTTTCAATGTTTGATGTGAATTGAACTTAAGAATGAATCACTATACCTAATTATCTTGATATGACTCTTTTGTATATGGTAATATTCTTTAACCCTCCGGCGACGGGTATGGGTTAGGGGTGTTACAATATGGTTGCTTATGATATGATCGAGCACCTGAAAGAACTATATCAAGGGCAAGCAAGGCAAGAGAGGTTCGATATCTCTAAGGCCCTATTCCAATGTAAGCTAGCTAAAGGAAGCCCAGTAGGACCTCATGTTCTTAAGATGATTGGTTATATTGAAAGCCTATCTAAGCTTGGGTTTCCATTGGGCCAAGAGTTGGCCACTGATGTTATTCTGCAATCGTTGCCGGATAGTTACAGCCAGTTTGTCCTCAATTTCAATATGAATGAAATTGACAAGACTCTGCCACAGTTGCTCAGTATGTTACGAACTACTGAAGGCAACATGAAAAAGGTTGGACCCAAGCCCATACTGATGGTCCATAACAACAAGGGCAAGGGAAAGGCTAAAGTCCCGACAAAGCCCAAAGGAAAAGGTAAGCCTAATCTTGGAAAAGGAAAGGCTACACTGAAACCTAAAGGTGGGATGTCTAAGGAAGGAAACTATTTTCATTGTGGTGTGACTGGACATTGGAAGCAGAACTGCCCTGTCTATCTTGAGGAAAGCAAGAAGGCCAAAGCAAGCGGAACGTCTGCTTCAGGTATTTATGTTATTGATATTAATTTATCAACTACTACTTCTTGGGTATTAGATACTGGTTGTGGTTCTCATATTTGTACTTCTGTACAGGGACTACAAAGGAGTAGGACTTTGGCTAGAGGAGATGCGGACCTGCGAGTTGGAAATGGAGCAAGAGTTGCTGCATTAGCTGTGGGAACATATACTTTATCTTTGCCTAGTGGGCTTGGTTTAATTTTAAAGGATTGTTATTTTGTGCACAGTTTGACTAAAAACATTATTTCAATTTCTTTGTTTAGACAAAATTGGTTTTGAGATAAAAATTAAGAATAATTGTTGTTCCTTTTATCTCAATAATGTTTTCTATGGTTCGGCACAATTGATTAATGGCCTCTATATTTTAGATCAAATGAATCCCATTTACAACATAAATACTAAAAGATCTAAACTAAATTACTCAAATCAAACTTATCTTTGGCATTATCATTTGGGCCACATAAGTGAGAAACGCATATCCAAACTCCATAAAGATGGTCTCTTGGATTCATTTGTTTTTGAACAATTTGAAGTATGTGAATCTTGCTTATTAGGAAAAATGACTAAATCTCCATTTACTGGTAAAAGTGAACGAGCTAGTGATTTATTGGGCTTAATACATTCATATGTATGTGGACCAATAAATACACAAGCCAGAGGTGGATTTCACTACTTCATTACTTTCACTGATGATTTCAGTAGATATGGGTATGTTTATCTCATGCACCGTAAATCTGAGGCCCTTGAAAAGTTCAAGGAAATCAAAAATAAATTACAAAATCAACTAGGCAAAACTATTAAGACACTTCGATCTGATCAAGGTGGAGAGTATTTGAGCCTAGAGTTTGATGATCTTTTGAAGGAATGTGTGATTGTCTCACAACTTACTCCTCCTGGTACTCCTCAATGGAATGGATTTTCTAAGAGAAGAAATCGAACTCTATTAGACATGGTTCGATCCATGATGAGTCATGCTGATCTACCAACTTCCTTTTGGGGACATGTACTTGAAACAACTATTTTTACACTAAATCGTGTTCCATCTAAATTGTTTCAAAAGACGCCATATGAGATATGGACTGGGAAACGTCCTAGTATGTCTTTTATGAAAATTTGGGGTTGCGAAGCTTATGTTAAACGTCAGACGTCTACTAAGCTTAAACCCAAATCTGAAAGGTGTATCTTTGTGGGGTACCCGAAAGAAACCAATGGATATTATTTCTTTAATCCCACTGAGAACAAAGTGTTTGTTGCTCGGACTGGTGCCTTCCTAGAGAGAGAATTTGTTTCTAGAAAAGGAAGTGGGAGAAAGATTGAACTTGAAGAAATTTGAGAATCACAAGATACCACTGAACCAGAGATAGAACAACAGCAAATTTCACAAGAAATTGAGGAACAAGTAACTGCTGTAGAAACACAACCACCACGTAGATCTTTAAGAGAACGCCATGCACCTGAGAGATATGGATTTCTCATTACAACGCATGGTGACATTCTTCTTATAGATCAAGATGAGCCTAGGACTTATCAAGAAGTGGTGGCGAGCCCAGACTCTGAGAAATGGCTTGAGGCCATGAGATCTGAGATGGATTCCATGTATGAAAACCAAGTTTGGACTTTGGTTGACCCACCCAAAAGGGTTAAACCTATAGGGTGCAAGTGGGTTTTCAAAAAGAAAATGGACATGGATGGTAATGTACAAACATACAAGGGGCGATTAGTCGCTAAAGGTTTTCGCCAAATTCATGGTGTTGACTATGATGAAACCTTTTATCCTGTAGCTATGTTTAAATCCATCAAGATCTTGCTCGCCATAGCTGCATTTCATGATTATGGAATCTGGCAAATGGATGTCAAAACAGCTTTCCTTAATGGGAAACTTGAAGAGGATGTGTATATGACACAACCTGAAGGTTTTGTCGATCCAAAGGATGCTGGAAAGATATGTAAGTTACAAAGATCCATTTATGGATTAAAGCAAGCTTCTCGAAGTTGGAATCTTCATTTTAACGATGCAATCAAAGAGTTTGGTTTTATCAAAAATGAAGATGAGCCATGTGTTTACAAGAAAGTTAGTGGGAACACAATCACATTCTTGGTACTGTATGTGGATGACATACTTATCGTGGGCAATGACATACCTACCTTACAGTCTACTAAAACTTGGTTAGGAAGTTGTTTTTCTATGAAGGACTTGGGCGAAGCCACTTACATCTTAGGAGTCAAGATCTATAGAGATAGATCAAGACGACTACTAGGTCTAAGTCAAGGTATATATATAGATAAAGTATTGAAAAGGTTCAATATGGAAGAATCTAAGAGAGGATTCCTACCTATGAGACATGGTATTTCACTCTCGAAGGAAATGTGTCCTTCAACTCCACAAGAGAGAGAATGCATGAGTAAAATTCCATATGCTTCTGCTATTGGATCTATCATGTATGCCATGTTATGTACCCGTCCAGATGTCTCATATGCCTTAAGTATGAGGAGCAGGTATCAAGTAGATCTCTGTGAAGGTCACTGGACCACAGTTAAGAATATCCTTAAGTACTTAAGAAGAACTAAGGATACGTTCCTAATATATAGAAGTGAGGAAGAGTTAAGTGTAAAAGGTTACACTGATGCCAGCTTCCAAACCGACAAGGATGATTCTCGATCACAATCAGGTTTTGTGTTTTGCCTTAATGGTGGTGCTATGAGCTGGAAGAGTTCAAAGCAAAGTACAATAGCCGATTCTACAACAGAGGCTGAGTATATTGCAGCCAGTAAGGCAGCAAAAGAAGCGGTTTGGATCAAGAAGTTCATTACTGAACTAGGGGTTGTGCCTAGCATATCAGATGCTATAGAACTCTGATGTGATAACAATGGAGCCATTGCACAAGCAAAAGAACCCAGATCTCACCAAGGATCCAAACATATACTTAGGCGCTACCATCTTATTTGAGAGATTATCAATCGAGGGGATGTAGAGATATGCAGAGTACCTACAGATGATAACATTGCTGATCCCTTGACCAAGCCTCTGACACAGTAGAAGCATGATCGCCACACTAAGTCACTTGGTATTAGATATATAAGTGATTGGTCTTAGTGCTAGTGGGAGATTGTAAGAGTATGCCCAAAGATTAATCACGAGATGGTTGTAATAACATACTTGCTTTATCATGTTTATTAATATAAGGCGGTCCCATTATTATTTCAGTTTCTTTTCTGTGTGCATAAATAAACTTTTTTATAATAATGTCCTGAGAATAATATGATTATTCTTAAAAGATCCTTAGTCAAGTATTATTGTTGGCTAGGACAATAATAATGCATTAAGACTAACATATAGTTGATTGATGATAAAGAGTTGTCATTAATATGGAGTGTCAGAATCAATGCATGAATATGTGTGTTAGAGAACAACATATTGGACTGACTCGCTATGAGTATGTTTCTTGGATTATTATGTAATTGTCACAACATTACTCATAGTGATTAATATGTATATGATCCTCATACTTGAGATCATCTTTATCCCAACATCGTGAGTTGTATATTTTGATACAGTCAAACAAACACCGTAATTGGTTGTTCTATAAAGACTGATGTTGGATATACCACAATCTATGTTGAGGGATATAGTTGATCAATATAGGATAAGTCCCTCATACATAATGGGAGTAATATCTCAGGCCACTTGATTGAGTGAGGCTAGAAATGCATGGCCATGCTCAAATAAGTTGATATGAGATGTCATACTTATTTGTGTATCATAGTCTACTCAAGGTATCAAGAAACATGGGATGGACTATGCAAGTGTGACTATTCCATGACTTTGTCCATTCCAAAGATATATGACTTAAGGATTAATGCATGAAAGGTTAATCACAAAAGGTTATGTCGAATCATGACTTCTTGTAACTTAGGTAGCATTGATGCATTGCTAGATGCCACTCATTGTTTGTAACATTAGAATTGTTCTAATATTACTGCTAACTTTAAAAGAACCTATAGGGTCGCACCCTATGGTTGAAATGAACGAGGTAAAACATAGTTGGTATATTGCTTGGTTGTCACATGAATTAAATTAATTATAGAATTAATTTAATTGGGCAATCAAATTGTTGAACATACTATATGTACAAGGATATTGTACACATAATCAGAACATAATTTTATTGATATATGAATTTAGTTCGTATATAAGTTTAAATAAATATAGTTTACCGAAATCTTTATTATAATTAATGTAATTATAATTTTTCGATTAAACACTATTATATTTATTTGAATGATAATTATTATGTTCGGATTAATTTTAATGAATTAAAATTCATTATAAATATATACCAATTAAGAGGGAGTTATATATAGCAAGGGTAAAAACCCTAAAAAGGATATATAAAAACTAGCCCAAAAATATGCAATGTGGTCTAGCAGCCGTTTAGCAAAATACTCTCTGAAAATAGTTTTCTGGGATTTCTACCATTCATTGTCAATCGGGTGGACTACGTAGAGGCCGACCTCGGAAAAGGTTGCGGCTTGGTTTGATAGTGGTTCAGCATTCCTATTGCCTAGGCGTCGCTGTCTACTCAGATTGAAGTTTCGGTAATTTCGAAACCTTTTTATCACCCCGATTCGTTCCTTACACATGGATCCTTGGTTTGGATCGCCGGAATTTTTTTAAAATTTTTCGCTGCGCCTTGGAGGCACCGGTGTTCCAACACACTCGACGTAGTTAATCTATTTAAAAATACTATAATTTAGATTTTATTTGATATTGGGTTTTTATTATTTAATAAGATAGCTAAAACTTTATATTTAATTTGGGGATTTATTTGCTTTAAATTCTTTTATCTATTAGAAGTAGGACTCGTATTTTCAAGAAAACACAAACAAATGTTTTTCTGAAAACATCACGCTTATGCAACACATTTTAAATGCTTTCGTAACAAACATGGTTTTAAAGTTTAATAATAAACTGGTATACTTACTATTTTACTTAAATAACTTGAGTTATCTCAATAAACTGGGCCTCCTAACCATCCGTTAAAAACCTAAAGAAGTTGTTTAAAAGAACGGACTTTTCATCAATTAGTGTGTTCGAAAAACCTATCCAATATGAAATCACAGATTCAGCCATAATGTCCAGATCGGGTTTGGGGTGTTACATTTAGTGGTATCAAAGCCAGGTTGCAAAACTCAGCTGTGGATCAAAAACATGGAAATTTTGATAAAATCGGTTCAAATGGTTTAAAAGGATTGTTTAGAAATGTTTTACTAAAGGAGTGGTACACCTGATCTCCGCATCAATCTGGTAAGTCTTCTGATTATTTATACTGAAATAAAGATATAGAAATGGTCTTATTGAAACTACTTAGATAGTAAAATTGTACTAAAACACTTTGGTTAGAGTAAACTACGGATCGTAGTAAGACTGCGAATTGCAAAAACGAACTCTGAAATAATACTGTTCATAAAACATCTGTAATAGTCACTAGAATAATAACTGACTGGCATAAAACTTTTAATATAGATAAAAGCGTGAGTGGTTAATGAGCACTAGAGGTACTCATGGCAGAGGCCGTGGTGGTGCTCTGGCTGGGTCTTCGTCTTCTGGACACCAACCTAATGAGGAAGTTAGAGAAGCACCAGCTTCACCTATGGCTGAGACAGGATCTCAAGACTGAGCAGCTGGGGACGATGCACTATCCCAAGCAATGTGGAGGATTCTAGAAAGGGTCGTTGGGCCTGGTATTGGTAATGTGGGCCGTGGGTCAGTTACAGAACGACTCAGGTCTAATGGGGCTGAAATATCTAGGGGTATCGCTTGAGTTGCCCCGAATGTAGCTGAATATTGGATTGAGGCTACAAAAAGAATCATGGATGACCTTGATTGCACCCCTGATCAAAAGCTAAAAGGTGCAGTATCTCTTCTAAGGGATGAGGCCTATCAGTGGTGGCTTGCCGTCAAAGAGGGCACTCAAGCTAATCGTTTGACCTGGGAGTTTTTCAAGACTACTTTCCAGGCTAAGTATGTGGGTGCCAGCTATGTGGATGCCCGTAGGAGAGAATTTCTAAATTTAACTCAGGGAGTTAAGACAGTGGCTGAATACGAGGCTGAATTTTTACAATTGAGCCGTTATGCATGTGGGATGTTGGCACCAGAGTACGAGCAGTGTGTTGGATTTGAGGATGGCCTCAGAGATGGTTTAAGGGTTCTGATAGCTCCTTTGAAGGAGCGGGATTTCGCAGCACTGGTTGACTAGGAAAAAATTACCGAGGACCTGACGCGAGCTAAGGGCCAAGGCAGAGAGGAAGGCAGAGGTAAAAGGGATGCTGAGCCCTCAAGTTCTTTTCAAAGGTTTAAGAAAAGGCCAAGACCTGATGGGCCAGTCAGAGACAGGACCTTTACTGCTACTACTACTGGACCACAATTTTTTGCTGATTGTGGTAAATGCCATCAGGGCAAATGTTGAAGAAAGTTGGGTGCATGTCTAAGATGCGGATCTTTGGAGCACTGGGTTAAGGATTGCCCAAGGAGGCCCGATTAGATGCAAGCTACTACTATGGGTACTGGTCAGCCACTGAGAGGTGTTCAACAGCCATCGAGAAGCTGTGGTCAGGCCAGGGGTGGTAATGGTATGGGACGTGGTCGCAGAGCACGGGGCAGAGGTGCTAGTTATACTGAGGTGAGGCAGCCAGCACTAGTTTATGTGACACATCACTGCGAGGACGGTGATGCTCCAGATGTTATAACGGGTACGTTCTTTGTCCATAATATACCTTATACTTCATTAATAGACGTAGGATCTATCCATTCCTATGTTGCTTATACTGTTACTGAGAAATTGGAGATTTCGGTTGAGAGTACTTCGAGTGGAATTACTGTTCTAAGTCCACTAGAACAGTCTGTTTAGGTAAATAAGTTGTTGAAAAATGTTCCCTTGGAGATACAAGGAGCTGTCTTTTTGGCCGATCTCATGGAGCCGCCTTTCAGGAATTTAACCTAATACTAGGCATGGATTGGTTAGTTAAACATCGGGTAAGCTTGGATTGTGTTGCTAAATGAGTTGTACTAATAATGGAAGCCGGTGAGGAGATAGTGGTAATTGGGGAACGACGGAACTATTTGAGTAATGTAATCTCTGTGCTAAGGGCCGAGAAGTTAGTTCGCAAGGGTTGTGAGGCATTTTTAACCTATGTCAATGTTTCAGATGTTGGGGACTCTTCGATAAAGGATATTAGGACTATTAAGGATTTTCTAGATGTCTTTTTTGAAGAGCTACTGGGGTGACCTCTAGAGCGTGAAGTGGAGTTTGGAATTGAGCTCCTTTCTGGTACAGCTCCGATGTCCATCACCCCTATAAAATGGCACCGAAAGAGCTTGTAGAGCTTAAGGCCCAAATATAATAGCTACTGGATCATGGGTTTATCAAACCTAGTGTGTCCCCGTAGGGAGCACCAGTCTTGTTTGTGGAAAAGAAAGATGGATCCATGCGTATGTGCATCGACTACAGACAACTGAATAACTTGACCATTAAGAATAGATATCCTCTACCAAGAATTGATGATTTGTTTGACCAACTGCGAGGAGCGACGGCTTTCTCTAAAATAGATCTTCGGTCGGGGTATCACCAACTGATAGTAAAAGAGGCAGATGTGCAGAAGATGGCGTTTAGGACACGTTATGGTCACTACGAGTTCCTAGTAATGCCTTTTGGACTGACGAATGCACCAGCAGCTTTTATGGATCAAATGAATAGAGTGTTTCAACCCTATCTGGATCAGTTTGTTGTAGTATTTATTGACGACATACTGGTGTATTCAAGGACTGACATAGAACATGATGAACATCTCCGAGTATTTTTTCAAATATTGAGGGAGAAGCAACTTTATGCCAAATTTAGCAAGTGTGAATTCTGGTTACGTGAGGTAATGTTTCTGGGCCATGTGGCATCTACTGAGGGGATTAGGGTTGATCCTCATAAAATTGAGGCTGTGTTGGACTGTAAGCAGCCTAAAACTGTATCAAAAATTCATAGTTTTCTAGGACTGGTTGGGTATTATCGAAGATTCATAGAGGGTTTTCACTAATTGCCGCGCCCTTAAGTAAGCTGTTGCGTAAGGATATGCTATTTATCTGGACTAATGAGCAGCAAGAGAGTTTTAAAAAGCTCAAGGAAGTTTTGACTAATGCCCCTGTCTTGATTCAACCGGAGCCTGGGAAAGAATTTACTATTTATAGCGATGCATCACACGTTGGGTTGGGGTGTGTGCTGATGCAAGAGGGTAAGGTCGTAGCGTATGTGTAACACCCCTCACCCATATCCGACACCGAGATAGGGTCTGAGGTGCTACCGGACTTAACTCAAGTACTTTCATACTAAATCGACCATGAAATTTCGTTCAAGTTTAAAACTTTTCATTTCAAATGCATACTATCCCTTAAACAGGCTCACGAGGCCCAAAACATGCATTAGAGATGGTTCGGGACTAAACCGAGAACTTAAGAAAAACTTGGAAAATCTCATGCTTTAAGGCTCCACATGCCCATGTAGATATAGATCACACGATTGTGTGCTAAGGACACGCCCGTGTCCTGTACCCGTGACTAAAAACCTGGACATTCTGCCAATTTGGTCATGAATAAATTGAAGCCATTTTGACTTGAATTTTCAAGGTGAAGGGGACACACGGCCAAGGAACACGCCCGTGTCCTATGGCCGTGTCTTTCACACGGCTGAGACACACAGTCATGTCTCTACCCATGTATTAACTATCAAGCATTTTGACTTGAATTTCCACGGTGAAGGGGACACCAGGTCACACACCCATGTGGGCAAACCGTTTGTCACACACTGCCTAGACACATGTCCATGTGTCTACCCGTGTAAACAAATACAAGGCTATTTTCCAAGCCATTTTGTCACCCTCACAACATACGCACACATAATATTATAATAGCATACAACAAAACATACATGGGCACTTAAACGTCTATAAACACGTTATGATCATGTCAATTTCTCATGCAATAGATATCATAGATTTTACTCACATCTTTACCACATTCATACCATAATCATTATAAACTCATCACATAAGACCATAGCACATGCATGCATATATAAATAGGTTTACAGCCTCAATAACTAATGTAAACTAATACATTTAGCTAAAACAAATGTCACACATTCAAATATTTAAACTCCTATACATGACATAGACTCAAGGTACTTAAAATCACTTACACCATTGGCGATAGCTTGATAGTGTGATAATATCTCCGACGAACTCCAATTCGAGCTAACCTGGAAACACTAAAGAACATGGGAAGGGAAGAGGGTAAGCTTTACGCTTAGTAAGTTCATATGAAAACAATAAGCAACTCATTAACATGCTTTTATCAATGTTCCCAACCTATTCTCAAGTTCATGATAAGTTGTCTTCTTGTACAACAGTCAATAAAATATTTATATCTGGAGCTACGAAACTCAAAATTATGTTTTGCTAATTTTCCTTAAAACTAGACTCATCCACCTTTCTACCATACAATTTCCAGAATTTTTGGTTTAGCCAAATAGTACAGTTTATTCCTTAAATTTACCACTGATTCACTGTCTGACAGTTCTGACCCTTCTGTACTAAATTTTAATTATCACACAGCACAAGACTCGAACAATGTTCCCATCTATTTCTATTGAAAATATACTCATTAAGGATTCTAAACATATAAATTATAACTCGTAAATAATTTTTTACAATTTACAATGATTTTCTCAAATCAGAATAGATGATTTCAAAATCGTTCTGACTATGTCTCACACAAGTTCAAATATCTTATTATAGGAAATTCTTTTGCTTACACAGTTTCTTTTATAAGAAACTACACTTAATAATCTTTAATTCCATATTTTATTCAGCCTCTAAATCATTTTCCACTATTTGTAGTATATTTTCAAAGTTACACCATAGCAGTAGCCCAAAACTGTCAAGGTTAATTTACTCATTCACAATTTTTGTTCACCAAATTAATACCACATTATTTCATCCATCATGGTAAGAACACATAGCTATGAATCAAAAGCATGGGCCCATAATTTCAATGTCATCAAGTATCAAAGACTTAGTCCAAATCATGCCATTTTCATAGTATTCACCAATTACTATATACATCATAGATTATCACATATCAAGGCATTACTCATAAGTTTAGTGTACATACTTGTACATTTTGTAACATAACTCAAGTACATACTCACCAATGACTTACCTCATTGGGACCATTATCAACTCTTTCCTCGGATTTCCCGTTGAACACTTGGAATACAAATGGATACACGAAAGATTGCACATAAGTGCTATATACGCAGCTAGATCACTCAATAACGCGTAATATATGTAGCCAAGGCTACCTCATAACATGTAACACATCCATAACGAACTCGGACCACTCAACGAGCTCGGATGTTACATGTATCACATCCATCATGAACTTGGACCACTCAACGAGCTCGAATGCTAACATCCATAATGAACTCGGACCACTCAATGAGTTCAAATTTATAATTTCCTAGTGATATGTCACTTGTATCCTAGACTATTCCTAAGGTTCAAATGGGATTTTCCTTTCTCATACTTGGTATCTCTGTCATACTTACTTGTAATGGCATCTCACCATGTTCATAACATATTCATACTTTCTTGGCAATAATTGACATTTAAGGCATGTATCATCAAACACATCACATGGTAACAATAAAGCATTTAATTTCACATATTTCCTATACCACATTTCATGTATCATCATTTTCTTACATTTCATATAATATTCTCCATGTCATAATTCCACACATTAAACAACATTCCATCAACCTTTCCAATATGTTAAATCATATAATATATGCAATATTAACAAGGAATGTAATTCAAATATAACTTTGCATTATTATTATCATACGAACTTACCTTGACACCAAATTGGTAAAAGAGGCCTAAACATCAATTTCTCGTTTTTCCTCGTTCTAAGCCCGAATCTCATTTTTAATCATCTATAACATCACATTTAACTTATTAAAACAATATACTAATCAAATTAGTCCAATGACACATTTTGGCAAAATTTTTTATTTTCTCCCTATACTTTGCCAAAATTACCAAATTGTCCCTAGGCTCGTAAAATGATTTCTATTCAATTTATTTACTCCTTAAGCCTATATGAACCATTTTCATAACTGTAGCAACTAATAAATTCAACTATTTCACACATTTACAACTTGTTTTACAACTTTGCAAAATACCCCATTTTAGGTGTTTCCATGCAAACTTCTTTCACAAAAGTTGTTTATAACACTACTAAGACTCATATTCTTCCATAAAAACTCAGCAAACAACACATATACTTTCATGGCAAAACCCTAGACTCTTAATCAGTTTGTAAAATGGTCCCCTCTTTTGAAAGCTCACGCTTTAAGGGTTCCAAAAATGTAAAAATTATCAAGAAAAGACATTAAAAACACTTACTTACTAGGAAAATATGTTGCTGAAATTTTCCAGCTCTCAAACCCCCATGTTTCTGCCAGTTTTGGTGAAAGAGAAGAAGAAAAATGAAAGAAAATGACAACTTTTTCTTTATTTTATTTTATTACCAAAAAGTCACCTAATATTCCATAAATTTTGGCTTTTTGACCAATCTTGTCTCCCTTGGCCGGTCATCACACACTTTAAAGACTCACAATTTAAGATACAAAGCAATTTAACACCTTTAGGCATCAAAACACAACTTTTACCTTTTACGCGATTTAGTCCTTTTTCGAAATTGGACTAGAAATTGCTAAATTAATATACCAAAATTTTCATGCACCTTTATAAACATTCTATATCACATAAAATAACATCAAAATAATTTTCTCCGGCCTCAGAAGAGTGCTTCCGAAACCACTGTTCTGACTAGGCCTAAAATCAGGCTGTTACAGTATGCGTCTCGCCAGCTTAAGACTCACGATGTGAATTACCCAACGCATGACTTGGAGTTGGCCACAATGGTATTCGCATTGAAAATTTAGAGGTATTACTTGTACGGTGAGAATTTTATCTTTTACACAGATCACAAGAGCCTCAAGTATCTCCTTACTCAGAAGGAGTTGAATCTTCGACAGTGTAGATGGATTGAGCTGCTTAAGGATTATGACTATTCAATTGAGTATCACCCTAGTAAGGCCAATGTGGTGGTCGATGCAGTGAGCCGTAGGGCTATGACTGACCTGAGAGCAATGTTTGCTCGTCTTAGCTTATTTGATGATGGTAGCTTGTTAGTTGAGCTCCAAGTTAAACCACTGTGGATTGAGTAGATTAAGAATAAATAGTTGGAAAATGAGTCATTGGGTCTTCGGTTTCGTCAGATCGAGAATGATAATACTGTGAATTTTGGGCTAAACAGTAAAGGGGTATTCTGTTTTTCTGGGCAGAAACTGTGTATCTAAGGTTACTGAGTTGAGATAGTCTATACTGTGAGAGGCGCATAGTAGGCCCTATGCTATGCACCCAGGTGGAAATAAAATGTACAGAGATCTTCGTGAGTTATTTTGGTGGCCAGGACTTAAGTGTGAGGTGACTGACTTTGTAGGGCAATGTCTGACTTGTCAACAGGTTAAATCAGAACATCAGTTGCCTTCTGGGTTGCTTCAATCAGACAGAAGACATATGCGGATCTGAAGCGTAAGAAAATTGAGTATTATGTGGGAGATTTTGTCTTTCTGAAGGTTTTACCATGGAAGAAGGTACTGAGATTTGGGCATAAGGGCAAGTTGAGCCCAAGGTTTATTGTGCCTTGCCACATATTGAGATGAGTAGGACCATTTGGCTACCAGTTGGAGCTACCTCTAGAGTTCGAGTGGATTCACGATGTGTTTCACGTCTCTAAGCTGATACGCTACTGCTCTAATCCTTCGCATTTTGTACCAGGCGAGGAGATTGAAGTCAGACCAGATCTGACTTTCGAGGAGGAACCGGTTCAAATTTTGGATCAAGAGGTGAAAGTCTTGAGAAAAAAATCAATTCCGTTAGTAAAATTTCTTTGGCGAAACCACAGTTCTAAAGAGGCTACGTAGGAACCCAAGGAGATGATGCGACAATAATATCCTCATCCATTTTGATCAGTTAAATTTTGAGGCTGAAATTTTCTTATACGAGGGTAAAATTGGAACGCCCCAAATCTTTTGTGATTAAATGGTGTGTTGTGTTGTATGGTCGGCTTGCTTGTATTGATGATTAAGGGTCCTGAGAAGCGTGAGAAGTCCTGAGTTCAAACCTGGGCTTTGGCAAAAATTTTGGTTTTTATTAAATAAAATCTTGGCTGCTAGGATTTGGGTTCTTAAATAATTGGGGGGAAATTATGTCGTGAAGGGTCTGTTGGTTCAAGGGATTGTGGTGTGTTACTAGTGGTAAGGGACTTGGGTTCCAGTCTTCCTAGGCGCAAGGGATGTCTCTTTTTGCTATGGTGCCGTGTAGGAGGTTGTTTACTAGTAGGATTCTGATGCTCTTGGACGGTGAAGAGTTTGAGGGGAGAGTGGGGAGTGTGTAGCTAGTTTCAAGGAGGATTATGGGGAGAAAATCGTGGGGTGGATCAAGGAGTAAGGGAGAGGGAGTTGGTTGTCGAAAATGGGACTCTCCTTGTGCCAAAATTGGTCATAGGCACTTAGTGCCGAATTTGGCTAGAGCCTATTCTCTTTTTCGGTAGCTGAATCTTTTTTCGGTTCTTTTCACTCTCTTTTGTTGTGTTGGAGTAGTGGTCAAAGTTTACTTATGGCTATTCGGGTTTGTTTCGTATTATTTTTACTTTGACCTTGTTCTACCATTCAATACCTTGTTTAGGTAACATTCGTTTCTTCATCATTCTTTTTCTCCTAATCTCCTTGCCATAGCCAAATCTTATTTACCGTTCTTCTCCTTTTCTTTCAACCAACTTTACCCTAATCGATCGCATCTTCTTTCCCCTCTATCTCTTTCAGTTTAGAGTGTAGTGACCGATTCATTCTTTTATTTATCCTTTCTCTACAGTGTAATCTAATCCTTGTTGGACGAATAGAAGTCCGGCATTGACCTTCTGTGAACCCATCCTTCTGTTGTTTTTCCTTGTTGATTTTGATGGTAAGTGCTACTTTATTGGATGTGGTCTCTGTTCATTCTTCTCCCTTCTATTGTGTCTATGGTTCTTTTTAACCTTTTCTTTTCGATCGACATTGATAGGGGAGTGATAATGCTAGTTCTGCCTTGTGAAGTGACTATCTAGTTGGGGATTGTGAATCGATTAAGTTTCATTCTCTAGAAGCAGGTTCTCAACCTTTGTGGTAAGTGTTAGTTGTGGGTTCAATTTTACATATGAACTTTCTAATAGAGGATAATGGGATCTCGATTTGAGTGCAGGCAATCTGTAAGAGCTTGTAATCAATCCTCGGTAACGATTAAGGGGTGAGGGACCTTAATCGTTCGATAAAGGTAAGTGTCAAGTTATGATTTGGATAAGTATTATTAAAGGGTATAGTTACCCATTTTTTAAAGTATTAAATTGGGATTATGATTGAATATAGGTTGGTGTTCGTAGGAACTGCACTCTCTTCGCAAAAAGGTGTGTGAACACTATCATTAGATGTGTGATAGCAAAAGCCAAAAAGCCGAAAAATGGGATGTCGACACCACATAGGCGTGAGGCCGCTCATGTGGCAGGCCGTATAACAAAACATGGCCGAGTAGCTAACAAGATGGCTATGAGTGCTTTCATGGACCAAAATGATATTGGGCCATTTTGGGCCAAACTGGGCCGTGTGGGCCCAATGGGCCTGTGGGCTCCACTTTAAAGAATCACACGTAAGTGTGATAAACGTTGGGCGAGGCTGTATAGACCACATGGCTAAGGCCATATTTGGGCTTTTTGGGCCATACGAGCATATGGGCCCATGTGGGCCCACAATATGGGCTGTAGGCCTATTATCACTGTTTGACTGTTAAGGTTGCACTGGTCGCCTAAGTCAACTGTGGACCTACTATTGAGTCGGTAAGTATAACTAGACCCTATATTGATGAAATGACCATTATACCCCTGTGAGGTAAATTGATTGGAATACCCTTATTATGTCTGACTTTTCTGAGCATGATACTTCTGTATACACGTATATTATGTTGCATTACATGGGGTGGGATGTATGTTTTGGAGGAAGTGCACTGAAAGGCTATAAGCCTATTACTGGCAGCTCTACTGCAAATACTACTTAGTACCGAATACGGTACATTTTGGTGTGTAGGGCTGGTACGGAGTTGGTGTGTAGCGGATGGACTAGGTAGGGTTCTTTGTCTGTGTACTGTACTGATATGGGCTAAGGCCCAGACTGCTATTGTTACTGAAAAGGGGCAAAGGCCCTAACTGAAACTAAAAGGGCTTAGGCCCAGATTGCTCTTACTTTGATTGTTTGATATAATGGGATTTCACACACTGAGTTTTCGTAAACTCACCCATCTATTGTCTGTGCAAGAAATCCCCAAGCTTAGATGGATCGAGGCGATGGAGGACTCAAAGGTGGCCACTCGACGTAGTTAATCTATTTAAAAATTCTATAATTTAGATTTTATTCGATATCGAGATTTTTATTATGTAATAAGGCCTCTAAAAGTTTTTTTTTAATTTGGGGATTTATTTGCTTTAAATTCTTTTATCTATTAGAAATAGGACTCGTATTTTCAAGAAAACACAAACAAAAATTTTTCTAAAAACATCACGCTTATGCAACACGTTTTAAAAGCTTCCGTAACAAACATGGTTTTACAGTTTAATAATAAATTGGTATACTTACTATTTTACTTAAACAACTTGAGTTATCTTAATAAATTGGGCCTCCTAACCATTTGTTAAAAACTTAAAGAATTTGTTTTAAAGAACGGACTTTTCATTAATTAGTGTGTTCGAGAAACCTCTCCAATGTGACATCACAGATTCGACCATAATGTCTAGGCCGAGTTTAGGGTGTTACAAATGGAATAAACAAAGTAATTCGATACACTCAACTAAAAGTACAAAGAAGTAATCAACAAGGTTCACACAATAGCGTAGGTTCGCGAATAACATATGAGTTTGCAATGCAACATAAAGAAACATAAAGCATGAGTTCGCACCAAAAGATGGGTTTGCACAAAATCTGAGGTTCAGCTATTTTCCTAAGTTTGCACAAATCAAGCCTTGGTTCGCACTTATACATACAACATAGGTTCACATGCAACGAGCTTCACAACAAAAGATTTTATTTGTGTAAGTGTTCTCACACTTTTATAGGATTCGCTACATAGTAAGATTATCAGAACTAAGGTTTGCATGCATGTTGGGTCATAAACATACTAGGGTTGAATGAAGAGTATTTTGTAGTGAAATCGACTCATATATGTAGATAAAACATGCGTTAACCTAATTAAGTAATACAATATGGCATTCATGCAAGGAAAAATAATGGAAATATCAAACTTTATTCATCTTAGAAAGAGATAGACTAACAAGCAAATATCTTAGTGCATAGTTCACAATAACTGATAATAAATCAAAACAAAATAAACTTAAGGAGAGTGTTTCAATAACAGATGTAGCTTATAATAAAACTAGACCTACATAAATAAAACCTATTCGCCTATTTCCCAGGTTCGCCGATATCTATTTAGGGATGGGCCTCTCCAAGTCATCTACCTTGCCACTACCATTCATGACCTACTTACCTGTGAAGTAAGAGAAGAGTGGGTGAGTTCATCACAAACTGAGTTAATAATTAGGAATCATCGGAGTATGCTTAAAAATACAGAGTTTAAAACATAAAGAATACTTACTCTAAAAAATAATATCATGTGTTGCGTTCGTAATGAAGGTGTGAGACCTAGTTCGTAGATCCTGCTTGTCAGAAAACATAAGTTTGTAAAAAAACACATTTTCGCATGTGCTTGTTGAAAAAACATACTTAAAAACTTAGCTTGATCTTGTTGAAAACAAATAGCATGAAACATGCTAACATCCTTGTCTTATCAGAATGGTTGAGAATCATCGAATGAGATATTGCCCTTGTCTTACTTATCTTTTTTGGATATGTAGATCTCCTTGTAACGCCTCAAAATGACACAAAGCATCCTTAACATGTCCCATAGGTGTAGCATAAAGCTAAACAGTCTCCTATACTCCAACATGTCCCATTGAATGGAGTATAGCTCGGCATTCCCTTATCTCTCTGCATTTCTCAAGGCCTCAACACCAAAATCATAGAACATATACGTGAGTACTCACAATCCTTTCGATATACCAATATATCCAACATAAGGGCTCGCAAAGGAGCTCACACAGAAACTTATCACATAGAGCTCGTAAAAACATAGCTTATAAAATTGTACTTTCAGTACATGCTTAAAAACATAGGCTCGCATAGGAGCGCGCATGAAACATATCTTTAAAACATAACTTAAAAACATATCTTGAAAATAGAGTATCAGAATTTTAAAAATAGGGTTCTGTAGAATATGTTTACCCTTAGAACTTAGTTTTAAAAGTGAGGTTTTTAGAAAACATAACAATTCGCACACAAGTTATGAACCCTAAGCATTCATAGAAAAAAAACATGATAGCTAGCACACTTATGGCAATTCTTAACCATTCATTGATTAAGCTGGGAATTTAAATAAGTTTTTCTTTGTCTTTATCCTTACTGGTAGATCGTTCGACTGATTCACAACATACATAAACACATAGATTACTTAAACAGACAAAACTTATGGAATTCACACAAACAAGTGAACCTAGCTTTTTGGACAGTCAACCCTAATAGGACAAAGGCTTACCTGGGTTGCTACGAACTTGGTTCAAAATAGGGACTTGATAACAGAATATTGATGAGAGAATTTTCATGGAATAAGGGTTGTATTTATAGGCACTAAGTATCTTAGTGATCCTAGGATACCCTACTAGACTTAAGAAACCCTAGTCGGTTTAGAAGGAGGTTACTTGCACGAAAAGTATCTTGGATACACAATATATTTATTTCTTAATTTAAGCTTGATTTGACTTTGACTGGAAAAACCCTAGTTCCCAACTTAACTTGCAAACACCTAGCTCGCCAAACAGCATGGTGAACTCCAACTCTCCAAACAAACTGACAAACACAACTTTCAATGAATCTGGCAGACCCCCTTACAGCATCTTTTGGTGCACAGTGGTTCACCAAATCAATAGTGAACTCTTTTTCAATACTTCTTTTGGTGAACCCCCAGTTCGCCGAAACATTGACGAACACACTAGCAAGACCAAAACTTCTAGGCTCGATCTTGGGATGTTACATTATACACAACACATCACATGTAAGTTTTATTTGCAGAGTATTTTAAGTTTAAGTAGTAAAACTTACACTTGGAACTTAGGATAGGTGAGTAGGATACCTAGCTCCCCTTTAACACATTGAATTGTGCCTAAAAGTAGCAATTCCAGATCACTCACCAATCTAGCCTTCGCTTTTACACCGAAGCTCAAACAAGCATTTCCTTCCCCTTCGTTTTGCTTGTAAAGGCTCCCAATGGATCCAACACTTTGCATACATATTAAACACAACATAAACACATTATGAATAGCCACAAACACAATCAAACCACATTGAAAACATAGATCTATGCTCTTATTCCTCAATATTGAAATCTAGTTAGTTTTGTCGAAATAAGAGATTTCTTGCTAAATTTTCATTCCCAATCCCCAAACATGTTTCTAAACATCATAATTATCATATTATAATAGATCTAAGTCATAAATTTCATCTAAATTCTCAGATCTAACTTTTTCAGAAAATTTGATCATGCATGAACATTAAAAGAGGGAAAACTCTTAATTCATATAATTTCTTTAATAATCTTTTAAATTGAGTTCAAAAACCTTTTAATTAGTTCAAAATAAGTTGAAAATCAATTTAAAACATAAATTTAACTTAGTATTTCGAGTTTCACCATTTTTAACCAAAATTTGGTTTAAGAGCTTTAGATCTATTGAAATCTCTTAATAGTTGATCAAATCTCCAATTATAAAAACAAGAAGCTTAGAATTATCACTAAGAATAAGAATGTTACCTCAATTTGAGAAAAACATTGAATTGCTGATCTAATTCAATGAAAACCTTTGAAGAACAATGATGAAATTGATGAAGAAAAGATAAATTTTCTTTGAAATTGAAGGAAGAGTTGGTGTTTGGAAGGTAATAAGATCAGTAGGGGTTGGTTAATTTGAGGGGAAAACCCATATTTTTTTATTTAAGAGTAATTTTAGTGGGAAAATTAATGGAAAATGTAACACCCCTCACCCGTATTCAACGCCAGAATAGGGTTACGGAGCATTACCTAACTTATAAAATAATTAAACAATCATTTAGCAAATATTTTCTCAATTCCACCATCAATCATTCAATCTCAATCAATTTGTCCCTAATACGAGCCTACGATACCCTAAACATGATTCGGGAGTGGTTTGAGACTAAACTGATAACATATGAAACTTTACGAAACTTAGAAAATGTTTGCTCAAAACAGGGGACACAAGCCCATGTGGCCAAGCCGTGTCGTGTCACAGGCCGTGTAGACATTCGAAATGGGAGCACATGGCCGTGTCCCAGCCCGTGCCCAACCTCGTGTAACTCTCTGACTTGGGTCACACGGCCAACACACACGCTCGTGTGGCTAGCTCGTATGTCCTAAAAATGGCCACACACGCCCGTGTGCTAGGCCGTGTACTAGGTCGTGCCAAACCTGTAGGGTGTACAGACTTATACCATACGGCCAAGTCACACGCCCGTGTGTCAGGTCGTGTGGAGCATATTGACTTGTCTTCAAATTCAACACCAAGGGACACACGGCTGTGTACTTGACCGTGTGTCACAAACTACTGAGACACACGCCCTTGTCTCTGCCAGTATGGACAAAAATAGGCTATTTACCAAGCCAATTTGCCACCCAAATATGCATATACCTACACAACCAAAATGGCATCAAATCATAGCATAGTTGAACATCTCATTTAGACATAATCAAGGCTAATTCATACCATTTCCAATACTAACAACCAACATGCTTATATACTCATGTTTTACTCATTCAAAACATACCAAATACCAATTACTTCAACATCAATATAACTAAACTCAAATACGCATTATTTGGTCTAATTTTAATAGCATACCAATTCACAAATCATCACCTATTGACATTCAATTTACCTATTCACAACAACCATCATGAATCTAACTTCAATCACACAATATAAGTCATTTACCTACTCAAAATGAAAAGTCATTTGCACACTTATATACATCATCAAATTCACCATCCTAAGCCAACTCATATGATTATATTAAAAACCAAAACATGTACATTTGCAAGCCAATTCATTTGGCCAAATTCATTACCAAAACATAACCAAAATGACCAAAGTTCCTATACATGCCATATACTTAAAATACCAAGTTCATAGGTACCAAAAGATAGGTGGATAGTGTGATGCGATCTCCGATAGTCCTCGAATACGAGCTAGCTTTGATAACACTATAAAACACAGGAAAAATAAACAATGTAAGCTATAAAGCTTAGTAAGCTCATATGAAATAAACTCTATGCAATCACATAAACATAAATTAATATAATTTGAATACAACAATATGTAGCTTTCCTTAACTATCAAACTTTTCAAATGCTCATTCATAAAACTATATACTTCTATTCTCATTTCTTCGATTCAACACTAAAATAGTTTATACACATACCTGTATCATCTCGTACGAACCTCATATACATTCTCATCTTTCATTTACTCGTTAAACCATTTGGAATAAAAGTCAGATACTCAAGGGTCTCACCGATAAGTACCTATACCATGTCCTAAACCCAAATCAAGGTAACTTATCCAAAATACTAATATCATGGCCCGAAGCCAAATCAGTCGATATGCATGGCCCGAAGCCAAGTCGGTTTATCTCTCACCTGAAGTGCTATATCATGGCCCAAAGCCAACTCAAAGTATCCCTAATGACATGTCACTAGCATCCTAAATTATTCCTAAGGTTCAACCGAGCTTCCAACTGTCGAATCATCGGCGAATCATTCCCAAACTTGTCTGAAGTCACATAATCACAATTTATGCTATACCAAAGCATATAGAATACATTTGAAATGAAATTATAACATAAGAACTTCCCTTGAATGCTAAAATGGCGAATCGATTCTACTATTTTGTAACTTTATTCTTTCCTCGATCTAAGTCTGTATTTTCCTTTCTTGATAATTATACCTTGAAGTAGCCAAAATTTTCAAGCCCTAAAATGGCTTTTCTCAAAGCCTCATTCGGACAAGAAGATGAATGAAGCAAAAACCTTTTTGTTTTATTTTAATTAATATTAACCTTTAATTATTAATTTACCATTTTAACCATAATATAAAACCATTAAAATCACATAATAGTTGTTCATAGTTGTCCACTCATGCCATTAGTGGTATAATAACAACATAAGGACCTTAAATTTAAGGTTCTATAGCTATTAAACACTTTTAAATAATAGAACTCCACTTTTACACTTTGCACGATTTAGTCCTTTTTACCAAATTAAGCATTCAAACAATAAAATTACTTCATGAAATTTTCACACAATCATATATTCATGCTATAGACCTTAAAATAATAATAAAATAAATATTTTGACCTCTGATTTGTGTTCCCAAAACCACTGTTTCAATTTGACTAAAAACGGGCTATTACAACTCTCACCTCTTAGGGATTTTCGTCCCCGAAAATCTTACCAGTGAATAGGTTAGGGTACTATTTTCTCATAGATTTCTCGGGATCCAACGTAGCCTCTTCAACACCATGATGTTGCCATAAGACTTTTACTAAAGCTATGCGTTTATTTCTCAATTCTTTAATCTCTCGAGCTAGAATTCTAATCGGTTCTTCGTTGTCATATCAGGTTGAATTTCAATTTCATCCAGTGAAATTACGCGTGAAAGGTCTGATCTATATCGACGCAACATCGATACATGAAACATATTGTGGATCTTTTCTAACTCAGACACAAAGCTAGTCATATTGTACTGGCCCTATTCTTTTAATGATCTCGTACGACCCGATGAAACGCAGACTCAATTTGCCTTTGTGACCAAATCAAAGTATTTTCTTCCACAAAGATACTTTCAAGAATACTTTATCACTGATCTGAAATTCAATGTCTTTTCATTTCAAATCCGTGTACAATTTCTGACGATCTGAAGCTGCTCTCAAACAATCATGAATTACTTTCACTTTCTCTTTAGTTTCTCTAACCAAATCAACCCTATGAATCTGTTTCTCGCTAAGTTCGGTCCAGTACAATGGAGTTTGGAATTTGCGACCATATAAATCTTCGTACGGTGCCATCTTTATACTCGATTGAAAGTTGTTATTATATGCAAATTCAACTAGCGGCAAATATTTCTCCCAATTGCCTTCGAATTCTAAAGCACAACATCGGAGCATATCTTCGAGAACCTGAATTACTCGCTCAGACTCTCTGTCAGTTTGCGGATGAAAAGCTGTACTAAAATTCAACTTGCAATTTCTTCCAAAATCACGATGTAAAACTCGGATCTCTATCCAAAATAATCGAAACTAGCACTCTGTGCAATCTAACAATCTTAGAAATGTATAACTCCACCAATTTATCAAGCGAAAAGTCAGTATGTACCGGGATGAAATGTGCGGATTTCGTCAGTCGATCAATGATAACTCAAATTGCATCTTTCTTATTCGGAGATAAGGGTAATCCGGATATGAAATCCATAGTCACTCTATCCCATTTCCACTCCGTTATCATCACAGGCTGAAGCAAACCTAATGGCACTTGATGCTCAGCTTTAACTTGTTGACACACTAAACATCTCGCTACAAAATTTAGAAATGTCTCGTTTCATGCCCGACCACCAATACAGTTGTTTCAAATCACTGTACATCTTAGTACTTCCAAGATGAACGGATAAACAACCACTATGTAATTCATGTAAAATTTTCTGAATCAACTCTAGATTTTTTGGTACACAGATTCTATATCAGAACATCAAACAATCATCGGATCTGATTTGATACTCGAAATCACTATTCAACTCACATTGCACTCTTTTAGCTTGTAACTCAGTATAACACTTTTGTGCTTCGCAAATTTGTTGACGAAAAACCGATTTAGATTAATATGCTAATGACATAAATGAATTTAACTCAGGGAGTTAAGACAGTGGCTGAATACGAGGCTGAATTTTTACAATTGAGCCGTTATGCACGTGGGATATTGGCAACAGAGTACGAGCAGTGTGTTGGATTTGAGGATGGCCTCGAGATGGTTTAAGGGTTCTGATAGCTCCTTAGAAGGAGCGGGATTTCGCAGCACTGGTTGACTAGGAAAAAATTACCGAGGACCTGACGCAAGCTGAGCGCCAAGGCAGAGAGGAAGGCAGAGCTAAAAGGGATGCTGAGCCCTCAAATTCCTTTCAAAGGTTTAAGAAAAGGCCAAGACCTGATGGGCCAGTCAGAGACAGGACCCCTGCTGCTGCTACTGATGGACCGCAATTTTGTGCTGATTGTGGTAAATGCCATCAGGGCGAATGTTGGAGAAAGTTGGGTGCATGTCTAAGATTCGGATCTTTGGAGCACTGGGTTAAGGATTGCCCACGGAGGCCCGGTTAGATGCAAGCTACTACTATGGGTACTGGTCAGCCACTAAGAGGTGTTTAGCAGCCATCAAGAAGCCATGGTCAGACCAGGGGTGGTAACGTTATGGGACGTGGTCGCAGAGCACGGGGCAGAGGTGCTAGTTATACTGAGGTGAGGCAGCCGGCACTAGTTTATGCTACACATCACCGTGAGGACGGTGATGCTCCAGATGTTATAACGGGTACGTTCTTTTTCCATAATGTACCTTATACTGCATTAATAGACGTAGGGTCTACCCATTCCTATGTTGCTTATACTGTTACTGAGAAATTGGGGATTCCGGTTGAGAGTACTTCGAGTGGAATTACTGTTCTAAGTCCACTGGGACAGTCTGTTCAGGTAAATAAGTTGTTGAAAAATGTTCCCTTGGAGATACAAGGAGCTGTCTTTCTGGTCGATCTCATGGAGCCGCCTTTCAGGAATTTAACCTAATACTAGGCATAGATTGGTTAGTTAAACATCGGGTAAGCTTGGATTGTGTTGCTAAACGAGCTGTACTGAGAATGGAAGCCGGTGAGGAGATAGTGGTAATTGGGGAACGACGGAACTATTTGAGTAATGTAATCTCTGTGCTAAGGGTCGAGAAGTTAGTCCGCAAGGGTTGTGACGCATTTTTAGCCTATGTCAATGTTTTAGATACTGGGTGTAACACCCCGAACCCGAGATCGTCGCCGGAGTCGAACATGAGGTGTTAACAGACTTCAAACCACTTATTAAAAATTTCCTAGACAAGCTATCACTCTGCGTACTAGTCGCTTTAAAAATCATATCTTGAATTCTGAAACTCGAAATCTAGTTCCGTAAATTTTTCCTGAAACTAGACTCATATTCCCATCTACATATTTTTTTCTATACTTTTTGGTCGGGCCAATTAGTACATTTTATTAGTCAAAGTCTCCCATGTTACAGGGATCGACTACACTGACCTTTGCGCATTACGACTTGGATATCTCCCTGTACAGGGCTTCAATACTGATTTCGTTTGTTTCTATAGAAACTAGACTCAAAGGGGAATCTATGCACATATAGCATGACTTCTAATTATCTCTGGTTAATTTATAATGAATTTCCAAAGTCGGATCAGGGAATCCAGAAATCACTCTGGCCCTGTTTCACAAGAGTTTAATTATCTCCTAACCTACAGCTCATATGGTCGTTTTGTTTCTTCTATATGAAAATAGACTCATCGAGCTTCGATTACATAATTTATTCATTAATTAATTCCTCTCCTACTATTTTTAGTGATTTTTCAATCTCACATCACGGCTGCTGCCAGCATCTGTTACTAAAGCAACTATGCCTATTTCGTGATTTCTCCTTGATCTAACTAGTAATTCGTCATACATATCACAAATTATGATCATGACTAGCCATGCCAAAGGCTAATCATTGTCAAACATCTCTCTACTACACTATTTCCATATCATGAATTTTAACACCAAAAATAATCAACCATGACATATGGCATAAAAATCGAATTTCCAAGACTTACGACCTAACATTATAGAACCAAATCCAACCGAACATTTATGCCATTTTCGCATGGCTAAAAGTTTACATACCAAATTTCAACAAAACATATTAGCCTATACATGCCGAAATGTTCTCCTAGACCCACTAAAAAGAAGATACCAAAAGTTGCTAGCCGGTGTGATGACTTCGATGACGGCCCGATCACGCAAAAAGAGACGAGTCCAAGAAACCTAGAATAGGTGACAAGGAAACACCGAGTGAGTATATAACTCAGTAAGTCATAAGCAATGCACTACCATCCATTAATAACATTATCACAAGAGGAAACAAAATGGAACGAGGCTAGTTACTCCATCCATACCGAACCATGCCATAGTTCCTCAGACCTATCGGTTCAATCTCATACCAAATCATGCATTCACATTCCATATACTAATCAATGGGATATTTGAGGCATTTTCATACATCATTTTATTTTCGTTACAATCATACAACTAAACGGCCTTTCACCTATTCCACGATAAATCTTATGTACGTGACTTCAAGTATAATTGTCACATAGGTTCAAACTTACCAAGCTCAACTCCAAATATAAACATAGCGCCTATTAGCCATGAACTCAAGGTACTTACCCGATCCGCTGTCCGTGATCAACTCAATAATGTCGCACACTTAGTGTCCATAGTGATTCAAAAATATATATTAAGTCCGCACACTCAGTGCTATATAATCAACTCGCACACTTAGTGCTATATAATCAAACTCGCACACTTAGTGCTGTACAATTTAAACCCGCACACTTAGTGCCAATCTCATGATCATAAATGTTTATACCCGCACACTTAGTGCCGAGATCAACAACTCAATACATCTCACCTCTTTTCTTTTCATTCAACACTTTCATCACCACATGCATACATGTATATAAATTTATCATTCCATTCGGCATAATTACATAGACATTATGTCTATTTAGATCAATACAAAATATATGCTTAATGACTTACCTTGTGTTGGGTAAGACGGTTCCAACTCGGTTACTCGATGATCTTTTCTTTGCCCTTGCTTGCCTCTCCACCTTTAGCTTCTTGAGCTCAATCGATAAATTAACTAGTTTAACCATCTTGCTAAACATTCATACTTCAATTACACATGCATATGTATGTTTGTATATTCGGCAATGACAATGGTAATATAGCAAACCTTAATTTAACTTATAATTGTTCATAACACATTTAAAGCATCCACTCCATTCCATCATTTTAAAGCACATACATTACTCAATATTATCCAAGTTCACATTCGGCATTTTCACAAATACACATGCCGATTTCATTCACTCATCTCTAATGTTAATTAAGAAATGCCGAATGTCACCAACTAAATGGCATACACACACTCACATGCATAAAAGTCATCCACACCTCCTATAGCTCATTCGGCATTCACAAAATCATACCATTAGAATTCATGTACAATACCGAACCTTTAGACATTCAAACATCTACTCTATTCTTTTCAAATCATCTAAACGGCAACACTCACATTCTAGCATTTAAATACAAAACATTTATTCAAGTAACTAAGCAAGTCCAAGTTCGGCTATTACACATATAAATACTATCAAATTAAATTTTTAACTAGATCAAACATCTCTCATCAACATTTATTCATCAAAACATAAAGAAAATAATCAAATCTCTTCATTAACAACCATGGCCGAATGCTCCATTCACCACCCAAATCCAAATTTTTAACATGGGCAAAGTAAGGAACTTAGTAACTAACTCAAAATAAGCTAAAATTTCAAAATCTAACATGAATTACTAACCTTGTTTTAAGCTTAAGATTGCCGAATGCTATATCCCTTTTCTTCTTTAAAGTTCAGCTACTAAGGAAGAAGATGAAACCAACATTTTGTCTTTTTTTGTTTTTCTATTATCCTTTCTTATTTTACTTAATTACTAACCCTTTATTTATTCTTTCTAACATAACACACTAAGCCAACATGTTCCCAACATGTTTCCACCCATAGCATGGCCAACCACTAGCTCAAATTTTGGGTAATTTGACATGCAAACCCATCATTTTCATAACATGCATTAATAGGCCACTTCACATTTGCCTAGCACATTTCTAAATTTTCTCACATAAGTCCTATATAGTAAAATTCACTTACAATTAACAAAATTCAAACATGAAATTTTCACACATGCATATATACATATAATAAGTATCAAATATGATGGCTAATTATTAGTATGACTCGGTTTTGTGGTCCCGAAACCACTTCCCGACTAGGGTCAATTTTGGGTTGTCACATTGGGGACTCTGCGATAAAGGATATTAGGACTATTAAGGATTTTCTAGACGTCTTTCCTAAAGAGCTACTGGGTTACCTCCAAAGCGTGAAGTGGAGTTTGGGATTAAGCTCCTTTCTGGTACAGCTCCGATGTCCATCACCCCTATAAAATGGCACCGAAAGAGCTTGTAGAGCTTAAGGCCCAAATATAAGAGCTACTAGATCGTGGGTTTATCAGACCTAGTGTGTCCCCGTAGGGAACACCAGTCTTATTTGTGGAAAAGAAGGATGGATCCATGCGTATGTGCATCGACTCCAGACAACTGAATAACTTGACCATTAAGAATAGATACCCTCTACCAAAAATTGATGATTTGTTTGACCAATTGCGAGGAGCGACGGCTTTCTCTAAAATAGATCTTCAGTCAAGGTATCACCAACTGATAGTTAAAGAGGCGGATGTGCAAAATATGGCGTTTAGGACACGTTATGGTCATTACGAGTCCTAGTAATGCCTTTTGGACTGGCGAATGCACCGGCAGCTTTTATGGATCAAATGAATAGAGTGTTTCAACCCTATCTTGATCAGTTTGTTATAGTATTTATTGACGACATACTAGTGTATTCAAGGACTGATGTAGGACATGATGAACATCTCTGAGTATTTCTACAAATATTGAGGGAGAAGCAACTTTATGCCAAATTTAGCAAGTGTGAATTCTGGTTACATGAGGTAACGTTTCTGGGCCATGTGGTATCTGCTAGGGGGATTAGGGTTGATCCTCATAAAATTGAGGTTGTGTTGGATTGGAAGCAGTCTAAAACTGTATCGAAAATTCATAGTTTTCTAGGACTGGTTGGGTATTATCGAAGATTCATAGAGGGTTTTCACTAATTGCCGTGCCCTTAACTAAGTTGTTGCGTAAGGATATGCGATTTATCTGGACTACTGAGCAGCAAGAGAGCCTTAAAAAGCTCAAGGAAGTTTTGACTAATGCCCCTATCTTGATTCAACCGGATTTTGGGAAAGAATTTACTATTTACAGCGATGCATCACACATTGGGTTGGGGTGTGTGCTGATGCAAGAGGGTAAGGTCGTAGCGTATGTGTAACACCCCTCACCCATATCCGACACCGAGATAGGGTCCGAGGTGCTACCGAACTTAACTCAAGCACTTTCATACTAAATCGGCCATGAAATTTTGTTCAAATTTAAAACTTTTCATTTCAAATGCATATTGTCCCTTAAACAGGCTCACGAGGCCCAAAGCATGCATTAGAGATGTTTCGGGACAAACCGAGAACTTAAGAAAAACTTGGAAAATCTCATGCTTTAATGCTCCACACGCCCATGTAGATATAGAGCACACGCCTGTGTGCTAAGGACATGCCCGTGTCCCGTACCCGTGACTAAAAACCTAGACATTCTGCCAATTTGGTCATGAATAAATTGAAGCCACACGGCCAAGGAACACGCACGTGTCCTATGGCCGTGTCTTTCACACGGCTGAGACACACAGTCATGTCTCTACCCATGTATTAACTATCAAACATTTTGACTTGAATTTCCAAGGTGAAGGGGACACACGGCCAGGTCACACACCCATGTGGGCAGACCGTTTGTCACACACTGCCTAGACACATGTCCATGCGTCTACCCGTGTAGACAAATACAAGGCTATTTTCCAAGCCATTTTGTCACCCTCACAACATATGCAAACATAATATTACAATAGCATACAACAAAACATACATGGGCACTTAAACGTCTATAAACACGTTATGATCATGTCAATTTCTCATGCAATAGATATCATAGATTTTACTCACATCTTTACCACATTCATACCATAATCATTATAAACTCATCACATAAGACCATAGCACATGCATGCATATATAAATAGGTTTACAGCCTCAATAACTAATGTAAACCAATACATTTGGCTAAAACAAATGTCACACATTCAAATATTTAAACTCCTATACATGACATAGACTCAAGGTACTTGAAATCACTTACACCAATGGTGATAGCTTGATAGTGTGATAATATCTCCGACGAACCCCAACTCGACCTAACCTGGAAACACTAGAGAACATGGGAAGGGAAGGGGTAAGCTTTACGCTTGGTAAGTTCATATGAAAACAATAAGCAACTCATTAACATGCTTTTATAAATGTTCCCAACATATTCTCAAGTTCATGATAAGTTGTCTTCTTGTACAACAGTTAATAAAATATTTATATCTGGAGCTACGAAACTCAAAATTATATTTTTTTTAATTTTCCTTAAAACTAGACTCATGCACTCTTTCTACCATACAATTTCCAGAATTTTTGGTTTAGCCAAATAGTACAGTTTATTCCTTAAATTTACCATTGATTCACTGTCTGACAGTTCCAACCCTTCTATACTAAATTTTAATTATCACATAGCACAAGACTCGAACAATGTTCCTATCTATTTCTATTGAAAATATACTCATTAAGGATTCTAAACATATAAATTATAACTAATAAATATTTTTGTACAATTTACAATGATTTTATAAAATCAAAATAGACGATTTCGAAATCGTTCTGACTGTGTCTCACACAAGTTCAAATATCTTGTTATAGGAAATTCTTTTACTTACACAGTTTCTTTTATAAGAAACTAGACTCAATAATCTTTAATTCCAATTTTTATTTAGCTTCTAAATCATTTTCCACTATTTTTAGTATATTTTCAAAGTTACACCACAGCAGTAGCCCAAAACTGTCAAGGTTAATTTACTCATTCACAATTATTGTTCACCAAATTAATACCACATCATTTCATCCATCATGGTAAGAACACATAGCTATGAATCAAAAGCATGGGCCCATAATCTCAATGTCATCAAGTATCAAAGACTTAGTCCAAATCATGCCATTTTCATAGTATTCACCAATTACTATATACATCATAGATTATCACATATCAAGGCATTACTCATAAGTTTAGTGTACATACTTGTACAATTTGTAACATAACTCAAGTACATACTCACCAATGACTTACCTCATTGGGACCATTATCAACTCTTTCCTCGGATTTCCCATTGAACACTTGGAATACAAATGGATACACTGAAGATTGCACATAAGTGGTATATATGCAGCTAGATCACTCAATAGTGCGTAATATGTGTAGCCAAGGCTACCTCATAACATGTAACACATCCAAAATGAACCCGGACCACTCAACGTGCTCGGATGTTACATGTATCACATCCATCATGAACTTGGACCACTCAACGAGCTCGAATGCTCACATCCATAATGAACTCGGACCACTCAATGAGTTCAGATTTATAATTTCCTAGTGATATGTCACTTGTACCCTAGACTATTCCTAGGGTTCAAATGGGATTTTCCTTTCTTATACTTGGTATCTCTGTCATACTTACTCGTAATGGCATCTCACCATGTTCATAACATATTCGTACTTTCTTGGCAATAATTGACATTTAAGGCATGTATCATCAAACACATCACATGGTAACAATAATGCATTTAATTTCACATAATTCGTATACCACATTTCATGTATCATCATTTTCTTACATTTCATATAATATTCTCCATGTCATTATTCCACACATTAAACAACATTCCATCAACCTTTCCAATATGTTAAATCATATAATATATGCAATATTAACAAGGAATGTAATTCAAATATAACTTTGCATTATTATTATCATACGAACTTACCTTGACACCAAATTGGTAAAAGAGGCCTAAACATCAATTTCTCGTTTTTCCTCGTTCTAAGCCCGAATCTCATTTTTAATCATCTATAACATCACATTTAACTTATTAAAACAATATACTAATCAAATTAGTCCAATGACACATATTGGAAAAATTTTTTATTTTTCCCCTATACTTTGCCAAAATTACCAAATTGCCCCTAGGCTCGTAAAATGATTTTTATTCAATTTATTTACTCCTTAGATGAACCATTTTCATAACTATAGCAACTCATAAATTCAACTATTTCACACATTTACAACTTGTTTTACAACTTTGCAAAATACCCCATTTTAGGTGTTTCCATGAAAACTTCTTTCACAAAAGTTGTTTATAACACTACTAAGACTCATATTCTTCCATAAAAACTCAGCAAACAACACATATACTTTCATGGCAAAACCCTTGACTCTTAATCATTTTGTAAAATAGTCCCGTCTTTTGAAAGCTCGTGCTTTAGGGGTTCTAAAAATGTAAAAATTATCAAGAAAAGGCATTAAAAACACTTACTTACTAGGAAAATATGTTGCTGAAATTTTCCAGCTCTCAAACCCCCATGTTTCTGCCAGTTTTGGTGAAAGAGAAGAAGAAAAATGAAAGAAAATGACAACTTTTTCTTTATTTTATTTTATTACCAAAAAGTCACTTATTATCCCATAAATTTTGGCTTTTTGACCAATCTTGTCTCCCTTGGCCGGCCATCACACACTTTAAAGACTCACAATTTAAGATACAAAGCAATTTAACACCTTTAGGCATCAAAACACAACTTTTACCTTTTATGCGATTTAGTCTTTTTTAGAAATTAGACTAAAAATTGTTAAAATTAATATACCAAAATTTTCATGCACCTTTATAAACATGCTATATCACATAAAATAACATCAAAATAATTTTCTCTGGCCTCAGAAGAGTGCTTCCGAAACCACTGTTCCGACTAGGCCCAAAATCGGGCTGTTACAGTATTCGTCTCGCCAGCTTAAGACTCACGATGTGAATTACCCAACGCATGACTTGGAGTTGGCCAAAATGGTATTCGCATTGAAAATTTGGAGGCCTTACTTGTACGGTGAGAATTTTATCTTTTACACAGATCACAAGAGCCTCAAGTATCTCCTCACTCAGAAGGAGTTGAATCTTCGGCAGCGTAGATGGATTGAGCTGCTTAAGGATTATGACTATTCGATTGAGTATCACCCTAGTAAGGCCAATGTGGTGGCTGATGCACTAAGCCGTAGGGCTATGACTGATCTGAGAGCAATGTTTGCTCGTCTTAGCTTATTTGATGATGGTAGCTTGTTGGCTGAGCTCCAAGTTAAACAGTTGGAAAATGAGCCATTGGCTCTTCGATTTCTTCAGATCGAGAATGATAATACTGTGAATTTTGGGCTAAACAGTAAAGGGGTATTCTATTTTTTGGGCAGAAACTGTGTACCTAAGGATACTGAGTTGAGGTAGTCTATACTGTGAGAGGCGCATAGTAGGCCCTATGCTATGCACCCAGGTGGAAATAAAATGTACAGAGATCTTCGTGAGTTATTTTGGTGGCTAGGACTTAAGCGTGAGGTGACTGACTTTGTAGGGAAATGTCTGACTTGTCAACAGGTTAAATTAGAACATCAGTTGCCTTCTGGGTTGCTTCAATCAGACAGAAGACATATGTGGATCTAAAGCGTAAGAAAATTGAGTATTATGTGGGAGATTTTGTCTTTCTGAAGGTTTCGCCATGGAAGAAGGTACTGGGATTTGGGCATAAGGGCAAGTTGAGCCCAAGGTTTATTGTGCCTTACCGCATATTGAGACGAGTAGGACCATTTGGCTACCAGTTGGAGCTCCCTCTAGAGTTCGAGTGGATTCACGATGTGTTTCACGTCTCTAAGCTGATACGCTACTGCTCTAATCCTTCGCATTTTGTACCGAGCGAGAAGATTGAAGTCAGACCAGATCTGACTTTCGAGGAGGAATCGGTCCAGATTTTGGATCAAGAGGTGATAGTCTTGAGAAAAAAATCAATTCCGTTAGTAAAATTTCTTTGGCGAAACCACAGTTCTAAAGAGGCTACGTAGGAACCCAAGGAGATGATGCGACAATAATATCCTCATCCATTTTGATCAGTTAAATTTTGAGGCAGAAATTTTCTTTTAAGACGATAGAGTTGTAACACCCCAAATCTTTTGTGATTAAATGGTGTGTTGTGTTGTATGGTTGGCTTGCTTGTATTGATGATTAAAGGTCCTGAGAAGCGTGAGAAGTCCTGGGCTCAAACCTGGGGTTTGGCAAAAATTTTGGTTTTTATTAAATAAAATCTAGGCTGCTAGGAGTTGGGTTCTTAAATAATTGGGGGGAAATTATGTCATGAAGGGTTTGTTCGTTCAAGGGATTGTGGTGTGTTACTAGTGGTAAGGGACTTGGGTTCGAGTCTTCCTAGGCGCAAGGGATGTCTCTTTTTGCTATGGTGCCGTGTAGAAGGTTGTTTGCTAGTAGGATTCTGATGCTCTTGGACGGTGAAGAGTTTAAGGGGGGAGTGGGGAGTGTGTAGCTAGTTTCAAGCAGGATTATGGGGAGAAAATCGTGGAGTGGATCAAGGAGTAATGGAGAGGGAGTTGGTTGCCGAAAATGGGACTCTCCTTGTGCCAAAATTGGTCATAGGCACTTAGTGCCGAATTTGTCTAGAGCCTTACTCTCTTTTTCGATAGCTGAATCTTTTTTTGGTTCTTTTCACTCTCTTTGGTTGTGCTGGAGTAGTGGTCAAAGTTTACTTGTGGCTATTCGGGTTTGTTTCGTATTACTTTTACTTTGACCTTGTTCTACCATGCAATACCTTGTTTAGGTAACATTCGTTTCTTCATCATTCTTCTTCTCCTAATCTCCTTGCCATAGTCGAATCTTATTTACCCTTCTGCTCCCTTTCTTTCAACTAACTTTACCCTAATCGGTCGCATCTTCTTGCCCCTCTAATTCACCCTAATCGATCGCATCTTCTTGCCCCTCTATCTCTTTCAGTTTCGAGTGTAGTGACTGATTCATTCTTTTATTTATCCCTTCTCTACAGTGTAATCTAATCCTTATTGGCTGAATAGAACTCCGGCATTGACCTTCTGTGAACCGATCCTTCTATTGTTTTTCCTTGTTGATTTTGATGGTAAGTGCTACTTTATTGGATGTGGTCTCTTTTCATTCTTCTCCCTTCTATTGTGTCTATGGTTCTTTTTAACCTTTTCTTTTCGATCGACATTGATAGGGGAGTGATAGTGCTAGTTCTGCCTTGTGAAACGACTATCTAGTTGGGGATTGTCTGACTTTTCTGAGCATGATACTTCTGCATACACGTATATTATGTTGCATTACATGGGGTGGGATGTATGTTTTGGAGGAAGTGCACTGAAAGGCTATAAGCCTATTACTGGCAGCTCTACTGCAAATACTACTTTGTACCAAATACGGTACATTTTGGTGTGTAGGGCTGGTACGGAGTTGGTGTGTAGCGGATGGACTAGGTAGGGTTCTTTGTCTGTGTACTGTACTAAAATGGGCTAAGGCCCAGACTACTTTTATCACTGAAATAGGCTAAGGCCCAGACTGCTATTGTTACTGAAAAGGGGCAAAGGCCCTAACTGAAACTAAAAGGGCTTAGGCCCAGATTGCTCTTACTATGATTGTTTGCTATACTGGGATTTCACACACTGAGTTTTCGTAAACTCACCCATCTATTGTCTGTGCAAGAAATCCCCAAGCTTAGATGGACCGAGGCGATGGAGGACTCAAAGGTGGCCACTCGACGTAGTTAATCTATTTAAAAATTCTATAATTTAGATTTTATTCGATATCGGGATTTTTATTATGTAATAAGGCCTCTAAAAGTTTGTTTTTAATTTGGTGATTTATTTGCTTTAAATTCTTTTATCTGTTTGAAATAGGACTCGTATTTTCAAGAAAACACAAACAAAAATTTTTCTAAAAACATCACTCTTATGCAACACGTTTTAAAAGTTTCCGTAACAAACATGGTTTTAAAGTTTAATAATAAATTGGTATACTTACTATTTTACTTAAACAGCTTGAGTTATCTCAATAAATTGGGCCTCCTAACCATTTGTTAAAAACTTAAAGAATTTGTTTTAAAGAACGGACTTTTCATTAATTAGTGTGTTCGAGAAACCTCTCCAATGTGACATCACAGATTCGACCATAATATCTAGGCCGAGTTTAGGGTGTTACAAATGGAATAAACAAAGTAATTCGATACACTCAATTAAAAGTACAAAGAAGTAATCAACAAGGTTCACACAACAGCGTAGGTTCGCAAATAACATATGAGTTTGCAATGCAACATAAAGAAACATAAAGCATGAGTTCGCACCAAAAGATTGGTTTGCACAAAATCTGAGGTTCAGCTATTTTCCTAAGTTTGCACAAATCAAGCCTTGGTTCGCACTTATACATACAGCATAGGTTCACATGCAACGAGCTTCACAACAAAAGATTTTATTTGTGCAAGTCTCACACTTTTATAGGATTCGCTACATAGTAAGATTATCAGAACTAAGGTTTGCATGCATGTTGGGGTCATAAACATACTAAGGTTGAATGAAGAGTATTTTGTAGTGAAATCGACTCATATATGTAGATAAAACATGCGTTAACCTAATTAAGTAATACAATATGGCATGCATGCAAGGAAAAATAATGGAAATATCAAACTTTATTCATCTTAGAAAGAGATAGACTAACAAGCAAATATCTTAGTGCATAGTTCACAATAACTGATAATAAATCAAAACAAAATAAACTTAAGGAGAGTGTTTCAATAACAGATGTAGCTTATAATAAAACTAGACCTACATAAATAAAACCTATTCGCCTATTTCCCAGGTTCGCCGATATCTATTTAGGGATGGGCCTCTCCAAGTCATCTACCTTGCCACTACCATTCATGACCTACTTACCTGTGAAGTAAGAGAAGAGTGGATGAGTTCATCACAAACTGAGTTAATAATTAGGAATCATCAGAGTATGCTTAAAAATACAGAGTTTAAAACATAAAGAATACTTACTTTAAAAAATAATATCATGTGTTGGGTTCGTAGTGAAGGTGTGAGACCTAGTTCGTAGATCCTGCTTGTCAGAAAACATAAGTTTGTAAAAAAACACATTTTCGCATGTGCTTGTTGAAAAAACATACTTAAAAACTTAGCTTGATCTTGTTGAAAACAAATAGCATGAAACATGCTAACATCCTTGTCTTATCAAAATGGTTGAGAATCATCGAATGAGATATTGCCCTTGTCTTACTTGTATTTTTTGGATATGTAAATCTCCTTGTAACGCCTCAAAATGACATAAAGCGTCCTTAACATGTCCCATAGGTGTAGCATAAAGCTAAACAGTCTCCTATACTCCAACATGTCCCATTGAATGGAGTATAGCTTGACATTCCCTTATCTCCCTGCATTTCTCAAGGCCTCAACACCAAAATCATAGAACATATACGTGAGTACTCACAATCCTTTCGATATACCAATATATCCAACATAAGGGCTCGCAAAGGAGCTCACACAGAAACTTATCACATAGAGCTCGTAAAAACATAGCTTATAAAATTGTACTTTCATACATGCTTAAGAACATAGGCTCGCATAGGAGCACGCATGAAACATATCTTTAAAACATAACTTAAAAACATATCTTGAAAATAGAGTATCAGAATTTTAAAAATAGGGTTCTGTAGAATATGTTTACCCTTAGAACTTAGTTTTAAAAGTGAGGTTTTTAGAAAACATAACAATTCGCACACAAGTTATGAACCCTGAGCATTCATAGAAAAAAAACATGATAGCTAGCACACTTATGGCAATTCTTAACCATTCATTGATAAAGCTGGGAATTTAAATAAGTTTTTCTTTGTCTTCATCCTTACTGGTAGATCGTTCGACTGATTCACAACATACATAAACACATAGATTACTTAAACAGACAAAACTTATGGAATTCACACAAACAAGTGAACCTAGCTTTTTGGACAGTCAACCCTAATAGGACAAAGGCTTACCTGGGTTGCTACGAACTTGGTTCAAAATAGGGACTTGATAACAGAATATTGATGAGAGAATTTTCATGGAATAAGGGTTGTATTTATAGGCACTAAGTATCTTAGTGATCCTAGGATACCCTACTAGACTTAAGAAACCCTAGTCGGTTTAGAAGGAGGTTACTTGCACGAAAAGTATCTTGGATACACAATATATTTATTTCTTAATTTAAGCTTGATTTGACTTTGATTGGAAAAACCCTAGTTCCCAACTTAACTTGCAAACACCTAGCTCGCCAAACAGCATGGTGAACTCCAACTCTCCAAACAAACTGACAAACACAACTTTCAATGAATCTGGCAGACCCCCTTACAGCATCTTTTGGTGCACAGTGGTTCACAAAATCAATAGTGAACTCTTTTTCAATACTTCTTTTGGTGAACCCCCCGTTCGCCGAAACATTGACGAATACACTAGCAAGACCAAAACTTCTAGGCTTGATCTTGGGATGTTACATTATACACAACACATCACATGTAAGTTTTATTTGCAGAGTATTTTAAGTTTAAGTAGTAAAACTTACACTTGGAACTTAGGATAGGTGAGTAGGATACCTAGCTCCCCTTTAACACATTGAATTGTGCCTAAAAGTAGCAATTCCAGATCACTCACCAATCTAGCCTTCGCTTTTACACCGAAGCTCAAACAAGCATTTCCTTTCCCTTCGTTTTGCTTGTAAAGGCTCCCAATGGATCCAACACTTTGCATACATATTAAACACAACATAAACACATTATGAATAGCCACAAACACAATCAAACCACATTGAAAACATAGATCTATGCTCTTATTCCTCAATATTGAAATCTAGTTAGTTTTGTCGAAATAAGAGACTTTCTTGCTAAATTTTCATTCCCAATCCCCAAACATGTTTCTAAACATCATAATTATCATATTATAAAATATCTAAGTCATAAATTTCATCTAAATTCTCGAATCTAACTTTTTCAGAAAATTTGATCATGCATGAACATTAAAAGAGGGAAAACTCTTAATTCATATAATTTCTTTAATGATCTTTTAAATTGAGTTCAAAAACCTTTTAATTAGTTCAAAATAAGTTGAAAATCAATTTAAAACATAAATTTAACTTAGTATTTCGAGTTTCACCATTTTTTAACCAAAATTTGGTTTAAGAGCTTTAGATCTATTAAATCTCTTAATAGTTGATCAAATCTCCAATTATAAAAACAAGAAGCTTAGAATTATCACTAAGAATAACAATGTTACCTCAATTTGAGAAAAACATTGAATTGCTGATCTAATTCAATGAAAACCTTTGAAGAACAATGATGAAATTGATGAAGAAAAGATAAATTTTCTTTGAAATTGAAGGAAGAGTTGGTGTTTGGAAGGTAATAAGATCAGTAGGGGTTGGTTAATTTGAGGGGAAAACCCATATTTTTTTTATTTAAGAGTAATTTTAGGGGGAAAATGAATGGAAAATGTAACACCCCTCACCCGTATTCAACGCCAGAATAGGGTTACGGAGCGTTACCTAACTTATAAAATAATTAAACAATCATTTAGCAAATATTTTCTCAATTCCACCATCAATCATTCAATCTCAATCAATTTGTCCCTAATACGAGCCTACGAGACCCTAAACATGATTTGGGAGTGGTTTGGGACAAAACTGATAACTTATGAAACTTTACAAAACATAGAAAATGTTTGCTCAAAACAGGGGACACAAGCCCATGTGGCCAAGCCGTATCGTGTCACAGGCCGTGTAGACATTCTAAATGGGAGTACATGGCCGTGTCCAACCTCGTGTAACTCTCTGACTTGGGTCACACGGCCAACACACACGCTCGTGTGGCTAGCTCATATGTCCTAAAAATGGCCACACACGCCCGTGTGCTAGGCCGTGTACTAGGTCGTGCCAAACCTGTAGGGTGTACAGACTTATACCATACGGCCAAGTCACAAGCCCGTGTGTCAGGTCGTGTGGAGCATATTGACTTGTCTTCAAATTCAACACCAAGGGACACACGGCTGTGTACTTGACCGTGTGTCACACACTACTGAGACACACGCCCTTATCTCTGCCAGTGTGGACAAAAATAGGCTATTTACCAAGCCAATTTGCCACCCAAATATGCATATACCTACACAGCCAAAATGGCATCAAATCATAGCATAGTTGAACATTTCATTTAGCCATAATCAAGGCTAATTCATACCATTTCCAATACTAACAACCAACATGCTTATATACTCATGTTTTACTCATTCAAAACATACCAAATACCAATTACTTCAACATCAATATAACTAAACTCAAATACGCATTATTTGGTCTAATTTCAATAGCATACCAATTCACAAATCATCACCTATTGACATTCAATTTACCTATTCACAAAAACCATCATGAATCTAACTTCAATCACACAATATAAGTCATTTACCTACTCAAAATGAAAAGTCATTTGCACACTTATATACATCATCAAATTCACCATCCTAAGCCAACTCATATGATTATATATAAAAACCAAAACATGTACATTTGCAAGCCAATTCATTTGGCCAAATTCATTACCAAAACATAACCAAAATGACCAAAGTTCCTATACATGCCATATACTTAAAATACCAAGTTCATAGGTACCAAAAGATAGGTGGATAGTGTGATGCGATCTCCGATAGTCCCCGAATACGATCTAGGTTGGATAACACTATAAAACACAGGAAAAATAAACAATGTAAGCTATAAAGCTTAGTAAGCTCGTATGAAATAAACTCTATGCAATCACATAAACATAAATTAATATAATTTGAATACAACAATATGTAGCTTTCCTTAACTATCAAACCTTTCAAATGCTCATTCACAAAACTATATACTTCTATTCTCATTTCTTCGATGCAACACTAAAATAGTTTATACACATACCTGTATCATCTCGTACCAACCTCATATACATTCTCATCTTTCATTTACTCGTTAAACCTTTTGGAATAAAAGTCAGATACTCAAGGGTCTCACCGATAAGTACCTATACCATGGCCTAAACCCAAATCAAGGTAACTTATCCAAAATACTGATATCATTGCCCGAAGCCAAATTAGCCAATATGCATGGCCCGAAGCCAAGTCGGTTTATCTCGCACCTGAAGTGCTATATCATGGCCCAAAGCCAACTCAAAGTATCCCTAATGACATGTCACTAGCATCCTAAATTATTCCTAAGGTTCAACCGAGCTTCCAACTGTCGAATCATCGGCGAATCATTCCCAAACTTGTCTGAAGTCACATAATCACAATTTATGCTATACCAAAGCATATAGAATACATTTGAAATGAAATTATAACATAAGAACTTCCCTTGAATGCTAAAATGGCGAATCGATTCTACTATTTTGTAACTTTATTCTTTCCTCGATCTAAGTCTGTATTTTTCCTTTCTTGATAATTAAACCTTGAAGTAGCCAAAATTTTCAAGCCCTAAAATGGCTTTTCTCCAAGCCTCATTCGGACAAGAAGATGAATGAAGCAAAAACCTTTTTGTTTTATTTTAATTAATATTAACCTTTAATTATTAATTTACCATTTTAACCATAATATAAAACCATTAAAATCACATAATAGTTGTTCATAATTGTCCATTCATGCCATTAGTGGTATAATAACAACATAAGGACCTTAAATTTAAGGTTCTATAGCTATTAAACACTTTTAAATAATAGAACTCCACTTTTACACTTTGCACGATTTAGTCCTTTTTACCAAATTAAGCATTCAAACAATAAAATTACTTCATGAAATTTTCACACAATCATATATTCATGCTATAGACCTTAAAATAATAATAAAATAAATATTTTGACCTCTAATTTGTGTTCCCAAAACCACTGTTCCAATTTGACTAAAAACGGGCTATTACAACTCTCCCCCCTTAGGGATTTTCGTCCCCGAAAATCTTACCAGTGAATAGGTTAGGGTACTATTTTCTCATAGCTTTCTCGGGCTCCAACGTAGCCTCTTCAACACCATGATGTTGCCATAAGACTTTTACTAAAGCTATGCGTTTATTTCTCAATTCTTTAATCTCTCGAGCTAGAATTCTGATCGGTTCTTCGTTGTCATATCAGGTTGAATTTCAATTTCATCCAGTGAAATTACGCGTGAAAGGTCTGATCTATATCGACGCAACATCGATACATGAAACATATTGTGGATCTTTTCTAACTCAGACACAAAGCTAGTCATATTGTACTGGCCCTATTCTTTTAATGAGCTCGTACGACCCGATGAAACGCAGACTCAATTTGCCTTTGTGACCAAATCAAAGTATTTTCTTCCACAAAGATACTTTCAAGAATACTTTATCACTGATCTGAAATTCAATGTCTTTTCATTTCAAATCCGTGTACAATTTCTGACGAACTGAAGCTGCTCTCAAACAATCGTGAATTACTTTCACTTTCTCTTTAGTTTCTCTAACCAAATCAACCCTATGAATCTGTTTCTCACTAAGTTCGGTCCAGTACAATGGAGTTTGGAATTTGCGACCATATAAATCTCCGTACGGTGCCATCTTTATACTCGATTGAAAGTTGTTATTATATGCAAATTCAACTAGCGGCAAATATTTCTCCCAATTGCCTTTGAATTCTAAAGCACAACATCGGAGCATATCTTCGAGAACCTGAATTACTCGCTCAGACTCTCTGTTAGTTTGCGGATGAAAAGCTGTACTAAAATTCAACTTGCAATTTCTTCTAAAATCACGATGTAAAACTCGGATCTCTATCCAAAATAATCGAAACTAGCACTCTGTGCAATCTAACAATCTTAGAAATGTATAACTCCACCAATTTATCAAGAAAAAAGTCAGTATGTACCGGGATGAAATGTGCGGATTTCGTCAGTCGATCAATGATAACTCAAATTGCATCTTTCTTATTCGGAGATAAGGGTAATCCCGATATGAAATCCATAGTCACTCTATCCCATTTCCACTCCATTATCATCACAGGCTGAAGCAAACCTAATGGCACTTGATGCTCGGCTTTAACTTGTTGACACACTAAACATCTCGCTACAAAATTTAGAAATGTCTGGTTTCATGCCCGACCACCAATACAGTTGTTTCAAATCATTGTACATCTTAGTACTTCCAAGATGAACGGATAAACAACCACTATGTAATTCATGTAAAATTTTCTGAATCAACTCTAGATATTTCGGTACACAGATTCTATCTCGGAACATCAAACAATCATCGGATCTGATTTATACTCGAAATCACTATTCAACTCACATTGCACTCTTTTAGCTTGTAACTCAGTATAACACTTTTGTGCTTCGCAAATTTGTTGACGAAAAACCGGTTTAGCCTTTACTTCAGCTAATATCGAACCATCATCAGATAATGTCAACTGTGTATTCATTTCTCTCAAGGCAAACAATGATTTTCTACTCAAAGCGTCTACGACTACATTCGCTTTTCCCGGGAGATAAGGAATCACTACCTCATAATCTTTCAATAACTTAAGCCATCTCTGTTATTGTAAATTCAAATCTTTCTGAGTCATAATATATTTTAAGCTTTTATGATCAGTAAAGATGTTACATCTTTCACTGTACAAATGATGACAATGCGAAAACTATAGCAGCCAACTATAAATTGTGCGTCAGATAGTTCTTTTCATGCAGCTTCAACTGTCTGAAGGCATAAGCTATAAATTTTCCCTCTTGCTTCAATATGCAACCCAAACCGTTCAATGATGTGTTGCTGTAAATCACAAATTCTTTGCCCGATTTAGGTTGAGCCAACACTGGTGCCCCAGTTAACAACGCTTTCAATTGATCAAAACTTTGTTGACATTTCTCGAACCATTCAAACTTTACATCTTTCTATAGCAGTTTGGTCATCCATATAGCAATCATCATGAACCCTTTAACGAAACGTCGATAGTAACTAGCCAACCCCAGAAAACTTTTGACCTCAGATACATTTCTAAGTGGTTTCCAGTCAATAATTGTAGAAAGCTCGCTCGGATCAACTCGAATGCCATCCGCCAAAAAAATATGTCCCAAAAATCTGACTTTCCAGTGCAGAAACTCACATTTACTAAATTTAGCATACAGTTGCTTATCTCTCAATGTTTGCAACACAATCCTCAAGTGCTCGGCATGCTCAGACTCATCTCATGAATAGATCAGATGTCATCAATGAACACAACAACAAATCTGTCTAAATTCGGTCTAAATATTTGATTCATCAAATCCATAAAAATGGTAGGAGCATTAGTCAATCCAAAAGGCATAAAAATGAATTCATAATGTCTGTACCTCATTCTGAATGCAGTTTTTGGCACATATGAGTCTTTAACTCTCAATTGATAATAACCCAATCTCAAATCAATCTTCGAAAACACTGTTGCATCTTTCAACTGGTCAAACAAATCGCCTATTCTCGACAATGGATAATTTTTCTTTATCATAACCTTGTTGAGCTGACGATAGTCAATACACATTCTCATTGACCCGTCTTGCTTCTTTACAAACAACACAGGTGCACCCCAGGGGAAAAAACTCAATCGTGCAAAACCTCTATTTGTTAACTCTTGTAATTGAGCTTTCAACTCTTTCAACTCTGTTGGAGCCATTCCATACGGAGCTATAGATATCGGTGAAGTTCCCGGTACTAACTCAATAGCAAACTCAAGCTCTTTGACCGGTGGCAACCCAAGTAACTCTTCTAAAAATACATCTGGATACTCACAAACTACAAGCACCGATTCAATCTTCTTTTCTGACACCTTGGTATCTAAAACATATGCTAGGTACGCATTGCAACCTTTTCTCACATATCTCTGAGCCGACATTGATGAAATTACTATTGGCAATCCACCTGACTCGTCAAATTCAATCCGAAAAATTTCATTATTCTGACATTTCAATTCTATAATCTTTTGTCTACAGTTCACAACGGCATCATGTAGAGTCAATCAATCCATACCTAGAATCACATCGAACTCATCAAATGGCAAAAGCATCAATTTAGCCGAAAAATAGTAACCCCGAGTCATTTAAGGACAGTTCTTGCATACTTTATCAACTAGAACATACTTGCCTGAGGGGTTCGATGCTTTAATCACAAATTCAGTAGACTCAACAAGAAAACTCTTACTAAACACTAAATTCATACAGATGTAATAATAAGTCGATCTAGGATCAATCAATACAATCACATTAGTGTCATACAGAGAAAATGTATCGGTGATAACATCTGGCGACGATGCTTCTTCGTGAGCACGAATAACGTAAGCTCTAGCAGGTACTCTGTGTAGCACCCCTTACCCGTATCCGACACCGGAACAGGGTTCGAGGCATCACTGGACTTAAACATAAACTAACATACAAAACTGATACATAAATTTCCATCCACATTAAAAACTTTTCATTTACAAACATATCGTCCCTAAAAGGAGCCTACAAGGCCCAAAACATGCATTAAAAGTGGTTCGAGACTAAACCGAGAACTTTAGAAATTTTTAAAACACTTAGAAAAAATTTTCATCAAAACAGGATCACACGCTCATGTGACTTGGGACACGCCCGTGTGACTTGGGACACGCCCGTGTCCCTAACCCTTGTAACTTTCTATTTCTGACGTCATGCACCAAAGGGAGTCACACAGCCAAGTTACACGCCCGTCTGCTCGACCACGTGGCAAATTAAATTATCAAAATTTTTCATGAAATAGGTGCAGACTTCACACGCCCTAGACACATGCCCATGCCCCTAGGCCGTGTCCTTCATACGGTTGAGACACATGGCCGTGTCTTTGCCCGTGTGGCCACAATAAGGCTATTTACCAAGCCATTTTGCCGCCCTTACTTGCACCAACTTGCACAACATTAAGCAACACCAAATCCAAGCATATACATACAACCAAATCAACCATAAACAAGATGTCAATACATCAATTACACATACTAACATCTATCATGCATAAACATCACATACTTTATTTTCCATTCATGCTAATTTCATCTTCATGATAAGCATCATCACATAAATATACCAATGACCAATAAGATTAATATTAGCCAACTTCCAATGGCAATATACAAAATGAATCACTAACCATTACAATGCCAACACATTTGGCTAAACCAATATGACACATAACAAAATGACCAAGCCCCTATACATGCCATATTCAAAATATTGAAACCAAGTGTACCCAAAACAATCGTTTGATAGTGTGAATCAAGCTCCAACGTCCCTCGATCCCAGAGCTACCTTGGCGACACTATAAAGAATGGAAAGAAAAAGAGAATAAGCTTTAAAGCTTAGTAAGTTTGCGTGCAAATAATAAGCAAGATAAATCATACATTAATCATATAACTACTCAACATAAATGAACAAAAATATCATCATGTACCTTAGGCATAACTTACTCATTAGCATTCTTACCAAGAGTTCCTCTCATACCAAAGTCCATACACATCAGATTTACATACATACCTGTACCAACTCGTAATATGGTCACATACTTTGTCATCTTTGACACACTCTTCGGAGTACCTAGTTGAACACTTGGAATACTATCGGATACACGAAAGGTCTTGCACGTAAGTGCCACTTATGTAGCCAATGCTACCTCATATCTTATAATACATAGGGCTCTCACATGAGTTAATCACGGGCCTACTCACACAAGCTATCAGTCAAGACGCAGCTACACGGGCTGCTCACACAAGCTGCCAGGTATCTGCAACACATGCCGGACTACCCAGCCATCGGTAGGACGTACATGACCAGCACCCGGATTCACATAGATCACATAACACATGGTTTTCTAGTCACATGTCACTTCTATCCTGAACTAAATTCCTAACGTTTAACATGGATTTTCTCATCGTCGAAACTTCGTTGAATATTTCCATAGAAACAATCGTACAATTTATGCAATATTAAGCATAAAATACATAATATAACATTGCATTATTTACACACAAACTTACCTCGGTACAAAATAGTAGAAAATTGACCTAATCGTCAATAACCTTGTTCTTCCCCCGATCAAGGTCTGAACTTCATTTTTATTGATCTATAATAGCAAATTTAACTTATTTAATTATCACATTACTCAATGCTATCCAAAAATCACATTACGGTAAAATTACAATTTTGCCCTTAACTTTTCACATTTTTACAAATTAGTCTTTAGGCTCTTAAAATGAAATGTATCTATTTTCTTTGTTACCTAAGCTAAACGAACCTAAATCATGCTCATAACAGCTCATATTTTTCATCAAATCAAATTTCTACTTCCTATTTTTACAACTTTTACAAATAAGTCCTTTTTATGCATTTTTCACTAAAAATCACTTAGTAAAAGTTGTTTATCACACCTTAAACATACAATATCTTCTATCAAACATAAAAATACATGTATGTCACACATGGGTAAATTTTTTAAACATGAACCCTACTCCAAATTAATGGTAGAAATAGGTAAATCAGATGATAACGACTTCAAAAATGTAAAGAGCATTAAAAATGGGGTTAGGATGCACTTACTATCAAGCTTGAAAGTTAAAGAAACCCTAGCTATGGTGTTCTTCAAATTTTCAGCCAAGGTTGAAGAAAGATGAGAAAATTTTTGCTTTATTTTCCCTTTTTATTCTTTTATTTACCAAATGACCAAAATACCCTTAATGCATAACTTTGAAATTTTACCTATTCATATCCATTTTTGTCCACTAACTTATCCAATGGTCTAATTACCAATTAAGGACCTCTAATTTAAAATCTCATAGCAATTGGGCACCTTTAACAAGTAGAACTCAACTTTTTGCACTTTTTATGATTTAGTCCTTTTGACTAAATTGAGTGCCCAAACGTCAAATTTTTCGAACAAGATTTTCACAGAATAGTTCCATAAAACTATAGACCATAAAAACATAATAAAAATGAATTTTTCTAGGTCAAATTCGTGGTCCCGAAACCACTGTTCCGACTAGCCCCAAAATCAAGATGTTACAACTCTCCCTCTTTAGGAATTTTTGTCCCCGAAAATCTTACCGGAAAATAGGTTTGGGTACTATTTTCTCATTGCCTCCTTGGGCTCCCAAGTAGCCTCTTTAACCCCATGCCTTTGCCATAACACTTTCACAAGAGCTATACCTCTATTTCTCAATTGTTTTACTTTCCGAGCTAATATCATGATAAGTTCCTCAATGTAAGTCAGATGCGGACGAATCTCAACTTCTATCGTTGAAATCACATGCGAAGGGTCTGATCTATAACGGTGCAACATAGACACATGAAACACGTTGTGGATCCTTTCCAACTCAGATGGCAAAGCTAACTAATATGCTACCGGTCCTATTCTTTAGGTAATCTCATATGGCCCAATAAATCATGGACTTAACTTGCCTTTACGGCCAAATCTTAGAATTTTCTTCCATGGAGATACTTTCAAAAATACCTTATCACCGATCTGAAATTCAATGTCTTCTCTTTTCAAATCTGTGTATGACTTGGGTCTATCTAAAGCAGCTTTCAAACAATCACGAATCACCCTTACTTTTTCTTCGGTTTCTTTAACCAAGTCAACCGTGTGAATCTGATTCTCTCTGAGCTCTGTCTAGTACAATGGAGTTCGGTATTTTTGGCCATGCAATGCCTCGTAAGGCGCCTTTTTTATACTCGACTAAAAATTGTTGTTGTAGGCAAATTCAACCAACGATAGATATTTTTCCCAACTATCTTGGAATTCTAGAACACAACATCGGAGCATATCTTCTAAAATATGAATTACCCTCTCGGATTGACCATCAGTTTGCAGATGAAAAGCTGTAGTAAAATTCAATTTCGTACCCAAAGCTTCTTGTAACTTTTTCCAAAACTACAAAGTAAACCTTGTATCTTGATCTGATATAATAAAAATAGGTATTCCATGAAGTCTAACAATTTCAGCAATGTACAAACCAGCAAGCTTAACAAGTGAATAATCAGTACGTATAGGTATAAAATGAGCCGATTTCGTCAATCTGTCCACGACAACCCAAACGGCATCCTTCTTTTTCAGAGTCAAAGGTAAACCTATCACAAAATTTATGGTAATTCTGTCCCATTTCCACTCGGGAACCATCACAAGTTAAAGTAAACCCGAAGGTACTTGGTGTTCAGCCTTTACTTGTTGACAAATCAAGCATTTCAAAACAAACTCTAAGATATCTTGTTTTATGCCTGTCCATCAATACATTTTATTCAAATCACAATATATTTTTGTACTGCCCAGATGAATGAACAAACAACCACTTTGTGCCTCATTAAAAATCTTCTGAATCAGCTCTGTATCTTTAGGAACACATATCCTACCTCGGAATCTCAAACAATCATCGGAGTCAATCTAAAATTTTGAGTTATTGCCCGATTCACACTGAATTCTCCTAGCTTGCAAATCATTGTCACACTTTTGAGCTTCGCAAATCTACTAAAGAAACATCGGTCTAGCTCCCAACTCGATTAGAATCAAACCATTATCGGATAAGGTCAACTGTGTATTCATGGCCTTCAAAGCAAACAAAGATTTCCTACTCAAAGCATTGGCTACTACATTCGCCTCTTCTAGATGATAATCGATCACAAGCTCATAGTCTTTTAATAACTCAAGTCATCTTCGCTGTCACAAGTTCAGATCTTTTCGAGTCATTAGATACTTTAAACTTTTATGATCGGTAAAGACATGACATTTCTCACTGTACAAATGATGTCTCCAAATCTTCGAAGCAAACACAATGGCAGATAACTCTAAATCATCCGTCAGGTAGTTCTTCTCGTGTGGTTTCAGCTATCTCGAGGCATAAGCTATCACTTTGCCTTCTTACATCAGCACACATCCTAATCCATTTAATGATGCATCACTATAAATTACAAACTCTTTCCCTGATTCAGGTTGTACTAAAACTAGCGCCTCAGTCAATAATGCCTTTAATTTCTCACAACTTTGTTGACATTTTTTAGACTATTCGAACTTAACATCCTTTTGTAGCAATCTCGTCATAGAAGTAGCGATCATAGAAAATCCTTTAATTAAACCATCTGTAATAACCGGCTAATCCCAAAAAGCTTCTAACCTCAGATACATTCTTTGGTGGTTTCCATTCAACAATAGTAGAAATCTTGCTCGGATCAACTTGAATACCATCACCTGAAACAATGTGTCCTAAAAATCTGACTTCCCAAAGCTAAAACTCACTTTTACTAAACTTAGTATATAACTGTTTTTCTCTCAAAGTCTGCAAAACAGTTCTTAAGTGCTCGGCATGCTCTGTCTCATCTCGAGAATAAATCAGTATGTCGTCAATGAAAACAACCACAAACTTACCTAAATCTGGTCAAAAAATTTAGTTCATTAGGTCCATAAAAACTACAAGAGCATTTGTTAGTCCGAAAGGCATAACAAGAAATTCATAATGCCCGTACCTTGTCCTAAAAGCAGTCTTTGGCACATCCGACTCTTTAACTCGCAACTGGTAGTATCTGGATCTCAAATCTATCTTTGAAAACACTGTTACCCCTTTCAGCTGATCAAACAAGTCATCAATTCTCGGCAAGGTACTTGTTCTTTATAGTCACTTTATTAAGCTGTCGATAATCGATGCAAAGTCTTATAGATCCATCTTTCTTCTTTACAAACAATACCGGTGCACCCCAGGGTGAAAAACTAGGTCTTGTAAAACCTTTATCTGTCAACTCTTGCAACTGAGCTTTCAATTCTTTCAATTCAGTCGGAGCCATCCTATACGGAGCTACCAATATCGGTGTAGTCCCAAGGACTAAATCAATACCAAACTCAACTTCTCTAATTTGAGGCAAACCTAGCAATTCTTCCGAAAACACATCCAAATATTCACACACTGCTAGCACTGATTCAATTTTCAATTCAAATTCTTTTGTATTCAACACATAGGCAAGATAGGCTTCACAATCTTTTCTTATAGATTTCTGAGCAGACATCAAAGAAATCACAATTGGCAATCTATCTGAATCATCTGATTCAACTCGAAGAATTTCACCATTTTCACATTTCAATTCAATGAATTTCTATCTACAGTTTACTATAGCATCATGCATAGTCAACCAATCCATACCCAATATAACATCAAATTCATCAAACGGTAGCAACATCAAGTCAGCTAGAAAACAGTGACCTCTAATCATCAAAGGACATTTCTTGCACACTTTATCAACTAATACATTATTTCCTAAAGGGTTTGACACCTTAATCATAAATTCCGTAGACTCAACAGGCATATTCTTACTAATTAACAAATTCATGCATACATATGAATAGGTAAATCTTGGGTCAATCAAAGCAATAACAGTAGTATCGTAAAGAGAAAAAGTACAGGTGATAACATCGGAAGAAGATGCGTCCTCACGAGCAAGAATGGCGTAAGCCCTAGCAAGTGCTCGAGCTTCAGTTCTTGCAGTTGAATCCTTCGTCACATTTTTGTTGCTGGCTCCACTCCTGGTATTTCTCGGGGGTCTTCCTCAAGAAGCAGTATTACTCGGCCTTGTACTCTAAAACTATTCTTTTTCAGCCATCTCAAAACAATCTTTAATGAAGTGATCTTGGGAACCACACTTGAAACAAGCTCGGTCATTCATTCGGTACTTGTCGGGGTGACATCTTCCACAATGTGGACATTCAGGCCTATTGGGTTGATTACCAACGCACGCAATAGAAGTAGTCTGAGCTTTATAACCTGAATACTGATTCCCACGATTTCTATTTGAAAACCCAACTGAAGCATGAGAACGAGAATGTGTGATAGCTCTAATGTGACCCTAGTCGGGAAGTGGTTTCGGGACCACAAAACCGAGTTATGAAAATAATTAATTGTTATATTCTATGTTTATTATGTGTGTACATGCATATGTGGAAGTTTCATTCCCTACTTTTGCCAATTGCATGAGGAATTATTAAACAGGGATCAACATGAGACATGGTGAAATATGATAGGCTAATTTTAAAGGGCTTATTAGTGCATGTCAACACAAGGGTGGACTTGCATGTCAAATTGCCCAATTCCCTTATAGTGGCCGGCCAAGATGGATTGATGATGGGCAATATATTTGTTGAATTTGATATTATAATAAGAAATTGGGTTATTGGAGCTATAATAAATAAAAGAAAGAATAAAAAAGAAAGGTAATGAAAACAAAGCTTGTATCCTTGGTTCTTCTTGGCCGATTGTAAAGAGGAAGATAGGAGGGAGGCATTCGGTCATCCTAGGCTAATAGCAAGGTAAGAAATTTATATTAGTTCATGAAATTTTGGTTAAGCTTGAGTAAGATATCAAGCTACTTTGGAAACCCATGTAGAAATTTTGATTTGTGTTATGGACTAGGGCTTTCGGCTATGGTATTTGACAATGGTAAATTTTGTTGTTTCATGATAAATTTAGATGAGCAAAGATAGATGAGTGTTTGAGCTATACAAATAATCATATGTGAGCAATGGGTGCTAAAGGGAAAGGAATCGACTACCTTATTATGTACCAAGGCCGAATGTGTACTTGAATTAGGAAGTTATTGAGTAATGTTTGTACCTTAAGTGATAGAATAGAGTGAATGCTTGGAATGTGATATGTGTGAATTATATGTTAAATTAAGGTTTGCTAAGCTAGCTATTAAGGTGAAATGCAAATGTTAGTATTTGATTTGGTAATAATCTGCTTGGGGACAGCAGCAGTAAGGTGATTTTGGAAAATCGCCATAATTTGTAGGAGTTGAATTAGAAGCTGAGTAAATTATGTCATTAAAGCTTGAAGAGTCTATTTTCTTACAAAAGAAACTATAAAAACAAAAGAGTTACCGATCTCGAGATATTTGAAGTATTGTGGGGCTGAGTCAAAATGACTACTAGATTCCCTGTTCTGTTTTTAGAAAATCATTATAAATTGTACAAAAATGATTATAAGATAAAATTTATATGCTTAAACTCCTTAACGAGTCTAGTTTCAAATGGAATCAAATAAAACACATTTTGAATTCTGTAAAATGAAAAATTTGATTCGTAGTTAAGAGTGGTCAGATTAGTCAAACAGTGAAACAGGGGAAACTTTAAGAAAAATCTGGTATTGATTGGCCAAGCCTAAAATTCTGAAAATTTTATGGATGGAAGATATACGAGTCTATATTCAGGGAAAATTAATGGCAAGTGATTTGAAGTTTTGTAGCTCCAGTTATAAATAATTTAGTGACTACTGCTCAGGAAAACAGCTCGTAGTGAATATGTGATTATGTTGTAAACATTAATGAAAATTTGCTAATGAATTATTTATTGATTTTTATAAAGCTTACTATAATCTATGTGTGTGAAAGTCGAATCAATATATATTATTCTGAAAGTAATACTTGAATAGTCGATTAATGACTATTTTAAAATTTGTTGAACTTAAGCTCAAGAGCAAAGGGGAACTAAATCCGATAAAGGGAAGGAAAAAGTAATTGAATAGCCATTGAAGTCGTTCGACAACATCCGAGGTAAGTCTTCGAGTAATGATCCTACTTGAATTATATTGAAATGATTAGTCATACTATGACGGATAGTCGAATGTGCATAGAGACTATGTTATAAAGCCAATCGAAATCATGCTCTTTGTGTGTGGCTATTGAGCCGAAATTGGAAAGGTTTAATAAATGTTTTGTGTTTGAGCCTTAGTAACGAAAATACGATATGGGTGTGTTATGATTATTGATATATGTGTGCATGAGCATTTGAATACATCCGGGCTAAGACCCGAAGGCATTTGTGCAAGTTGATATATCCGGGCTAAGACCCGAAGGCAATTGTGCAAGTTGATATATCCGGGCTAAGACCCGAAGGCATTCGTGCGAGTTGCTATACCCGGGTTAAGACCCGAAGGCAATTGAGCTTGTGGTTATATCCGGCTAAATTCCAAAGAAACTTGGGTTGAATGTGAGCATTTTGTGCTGTAATAAATTCAATTAATACGCTCGACAAACCCAAACGATAAGGTATGTTTGCATGTGCTTCGAAAAAGTTGATTCGTTTTAAATAATATTCGTTCAATCGACTAACGAACTTTCGGCTTTTAGATAGGTTAATACCTTGTGTGTGTATATGTTGATTAAGTGTGAAGTAAGTATGATTATGAGAATGTGAATTAATAAAGTGATTCATTTAGCTATGTGAATGTAATACTTTAGTCAAAGCCGATTTCATTACTTGAAACTTACTAAGCTTTAAAATGCTTACCCCGTTGCTTTGGCTCTCTGTTTTATAGATATTGTTCGTTAGCTATCGGATTCGGGATCATCGAAGTCGAAGTCATCCACACTATCAAAGCTCTTTTGGTACTCTTTTAGTTGAACTCTGGATATGGCATGTATAGGACTACCCCTTGTTGTTTGAAGTACTTTTTGTGATGTATGTGTGTACAGCCATGCGAAAATGGCTCGTAGAAGTGGAGTATGGCATTAGACCATTTGTGTTTATGTATGTATATATGGTTTCATGATGTGACTATGGATTGGAATGGAAGTGTTGGGCAAATGATCAGCCATTGGAATGGCTAAATATGATCATATGTGGACCTATGTATGACAAAACCCTAGTTGGTCCATGGTAACCGCGAAATAGGTAAAGTTTACATTGAAAACAGCTGCTGACAGCAGCAGTAGTGTGGATTCGAAAAATCACAAAAATTTGTAGGAATGGAATTAAATAGTGAATAAATTATGTAGTCGAACCTTGATGAATCTATTTTCATATGAAAGTAACAAAAAAATCATATGAACAGTATATTAAGAGATATTAAAGTTCTTGTGAAACAGGGCCAGAACGGTTTCTGGATCTCCTGTTTCGACTTTGATAATTCACCATAAATTATCCAGAGATAATTAGAAGTCATGCCTTATATGTATGGATTCCTCTCTGAGTCTAGTTTCTATAGAAACAAACGGCATGAGTATTGAAGCTCTGTACAGGGAGATATCCAAGTCAGAATACATGAAGGTCAGAGTAGTCGAACCCAGAATCAGGGGAGACTTTAACTAATAAACTGTACCAATTGGCCCAACAAAAAATTCTAGAAATAAATCCACAGATGGATATATGAGTCTAATTTCGGGGAAAATTTACGGAATCAGTTTTTGAGTTTTTTAACTCGAGATATGATTTTTAAGGCGACAGTGACGCGGTTAGCCAGCTTGTCTGGAATTTTTTTTAATGGACTGTGAAAACAAAGTAATTAAGTCTATTAGCACCTCGCGTTCGACTCCGGCAACGGTCTTGGGTACGGGGTGTTACAGAATGCATCTCTCTAGATTTCTTAGACTAAGATTGGAACGACTTACTCATCGGCCTCTTTCTTGCATCTCTAGCCTAAGATTCTGCTTTTCTCTTCTCTTTGGTCAGTTCCTCTGCTTTACAAGCCCGCTCAACTAGCGCAACAAATTCTTTCAGCTCAAGAATACCCACTAACAATCTGATGTCTTCATTAAACCAGTCTTCAAACCTTTTACACATAATAACTTTGGAGGAAAAACACTCTCTAGCATACTTGTTGAGCCGAAAAAACTCTCTTTCATACTCAGCAACTGAAAAGCGGCCCTATTTCAGCTCAAGAAATTCTTTACGCTTCTGATTGATGAATCGTTCATTGACATACTTCTTCCAGAACTCCTCTTGAAAGAATTCCCATGTAACCCTCTCTTTCGGAACTACAGATACTAGTGTCTTCCACCAATGATATGTTGTGTCCCTCAGTAAAGATATAGCACATTCCAAGCATTCATCAGGTGTACAAGATAATTCATCGAATACTCTAATAGAATTCTCGATCTAAAATTCTACTTTTTTGGGATCATCATCGATATTTGCTCTAAATTCTTCAGCCCATTGCTTTCTGATCTTATCAACTGAGGTTCTATTCAATCTCATAAAGTCCACACCTGAAGGCACTATGGGAACAAGTTGATGATTTGGAAGGGCTAGAGGAGGTTGGACATTCGGATTTGTTAGAACAAATTCCGTAGACCACTCATTCATCATCTGGAAGAAAGCTTCCGAGCCTCTCCAACCTGACTCACAGTTATGGGTCTACTCTTAACTAGCACCGTTCCTTGGGCAGGAGTCGGCGCATTACTTTCTACATCATCTGCCACAACTCAATTGGGATCCATTACTATAAGAAAATACAGTTTAAAATTGTCAAGAGTCATCACACTATCATAATTTATATATGGCATGTATAGCTAGACTCGTACACATGCTACGTTAGTCCGAGAATCGACTAGATCGTAGCTCTGATACCACTAAATGTAACACCCTTTACAGGTATTCGACGCCAGAACAAGGTTCGAGGCATCATCGGACTTAAACACAAACTAACATACAAAACTGATATATAAATTTCCATCCAAATTTAAAACTTTTCATATACAAACATATCATCCCTAAAAGGAGCCTACACGGCCCAAAACATGCATTAAAAGTGGTTCGAAATTAAACCAAGAACTTTAGAAATTTTTAAAACACTTAGAAAAAATTTTCATCAAATAGGGTCACATGCCCGTGTGATTGGGACACGCCCGTGTGGGTTGGCTATATGGTTACACACGCCCGTGTCCCTAACCCGTGTAACTCTCTATTTATGACATCATGCACCAAAGGGAGTCACACGGCCAAGTCGCACGCCCGTGTGCTAAGCCGTGTGGCGAATTTAATTTTCAAAATTTTCATGAAAAAAGTGCAGACTTCACACGCCCTAGACACACGCCTATGCCCCTAGGTCGTGTCCTTCACACGGCTGAGACACACAACCATGTCTCTGCTCGTGTGGCCAAAATAAGGCTACTTACCAAGTTATTTTGCCACCCTTACTTGCACCAACTTGCACAACATCAAGCAACAGCAAATCCAAGCATATACAAACAACCAAATTAGCCATAAACAAGATGTCAGTACATCAATTACACATACTAACATCTATCATGCATAAACATCACATACTTTCTTTTCCATTCATGCCAATTTCATCTTCATGATAAGCATCATCACATAAACATACCAATGACCAATAAGATTAATATTAGCCAACTTCCAATGGCAATATACAGAATGAGTCTTTAACCATTACAATGCCAACACATTTGGCTAAACCAATATGACACATAACGAAATAACCAAGTCGATATACATGTCATACTCAAAATATTGAAACCAAGTGTACCTAAAATAATCGTTTGATAGTGTGAATCGAGCTCCGACATCCCTCGATCCCTAAGCTAGCTTGGCGACACTGTAAGGAATGGAATGAAAAAGGGAGTAAGCTTTAAAGCTTAGTAAGTTTGCGTGGAAATAATAAGCAACATAAATCATACATTAATAATATAACTACTCAACATAAGTTAACATAAATATCATCATGTACCTTAGGCATAACTTACTTATTAGCATTCTTACCAAGAGTTCGTCTCATACTAAAGTCCATACTCATGAGATTTACATACATACCTGTACCAACTCGTAACATAGTTACATACTTTTTCATCTTTGACATACTCTTCAGATTACCCGTTGAACACTTGGAATACTATCGGATACACAGAAAGTCTTGCACGTAAGTGCCACATATGTAGCCAATGCTACCTCATATCTTATAACACATAGGGCTCGCACACGAGGTAATCACAGGCCTGCTCACGCAAGCTGTCAGTCAAGACGTAGCTACGCGAGTTGCTCACACAAGCTATCAAGTATCTGTAACACATGCCGGACTACCCAGCCCCTGGTAGGACATACATGACCAGCACTCGAATTCACATAGATTACATAGTACATGGTTTCCTAGTGACATATCACTTGTATCCTAAACTATTCCTAAGGTTCAATAAGGATTTTCTCATCGTCGAAACTTCGTTGAATATTTCCATAGAAACAATTATACAATTTATGCAATATTAAGTATTAAATCCATAATATAAAATTGCATTATTTACACACAAACTTACCTCGGTACAAAATAGTAGGAAATGGTCCTAATCGTCAATAACCTTGTTCTTCCCCCGATCAAGGTCCGAACTTCATTTTTCTTGATATATAATAGATAATTTAACTTATTTAATCATCACATTACTCAATGCTGTCCAAAAATCAAATTATGACAAATTATAGTTTTGCCTCTAACTTTTCACATTTTTACAAATTAGTCCTTAGGCTCGTAAAATGAAATGTATCCATTTTCTTTGTTACCCAAGGCTAACCGAACCTAAATCATGCTCATAACAGCCCACATTTTTCATCAAATCACATTTCTACTACCCATTTTTACAACTTTTACAAATAAGTCATTTTTATGCATTTTCACTAAAAATCACTTAGTAAAAATTGTTTATCACACCTTAAACATACAATATCTTCCATCAAACATCAAAATACATGCATGTCACACATTGGTAAATTTTTAAACATGAACCTTACTCCAAATTAATGGTAGAAATAGGTAAATCAGATGATAACAACTTCAAAAATCTAAAGAGTATTAAAAATGGGGCTAGGATGCATTTACTATCAAGCTTGAAAGTTGAAGAAACCCTAGCTATGGTGTTCTTCAAATTTTCAACCAAGGTTGAAGAAAGATGAGCAAATTTTGGCTTTATATTCCCTTTTTATTCTTTCATTTACCAAATGACTAAAATACCTTTAATGCATAACTTTGAATTACCTATTCATGTCCATTTTTGTCTACTAACTTATCCAATGGTCTAATTACCAACTAAGGATCTCTAATTTAAAATCTCATAGCAATTGGACACCTTTAACAAGTAGAACTCAACTTATTGCATTTTTTACGATTTAATCCTTTTGACTAAATTGAGTGACCAAAAGTCAAAATTTTCAAACGAGATTTTCATAGAATAGTTCCATAAAATTGTAGACCATAAAAATATAATAAAAATGAATTTTTCTACGTCGAATTCATGGTCCCGAAACCATTGTTCTGACTAGCCCCAAAATTGGGTTGTTACACTCTAGCTTCGGATCTCACGCTGAGTCCTTAGTCACACCTCTACCACTAAAAACATTCTTCGTATTTCTCAGAGGTCTCCTTCTTGCAGTTATATTGCTTGATCTAGCATTCTGGAATTTATCTTTCTCGAATTACTCTGGGCAACCTCTAATAAAGTGATCTAGCGAGAGCCACATTTAAAACAAGCTTTACTACTCTTATTTCAGCACTCTCCAAAATGTCGTCTCCCACACTGTTGACACTCATGTTTGATATTTCTCACACTGCCAACACTCGAGACAAAAGTAGCTTGGGCTTTAGGACTTACTTGTTGATTTCCACGATCTTTATTCTGGTGTCCCACTGATGCATTCGATCGACTATACGAATCTCGGGATCTCTTTGATGAAGAATAATAGAGTTTATTCATTGGTCTTTTTCTTGAATCTCTAGCCTCTAAATCAGCTTTCTTCTTTTCTCGGCTAAAGTCTTTGGCTTTGCAAGCCCAGCCAACTAACACAACAAATTCTTTCAAATCCAAAATCCCGGCCAGAAGTTTAATATCCTCGTTTAACCTATCAACAAACCACTTGGACATAATTTCTTCAGTAAAAACATACTCTCAAGCGTATTTACTCAACCGTACAAATTCTCTCTCATACTCGGTTACGGTCATACGGATCTGTTTTAGTTCTAGAAACTCTTTATGTTTTTTATCCAAAAACTGTTGGCTTATATACTTCTTCATGAACTCGGTCTGAAAGAACTCCCAGGTGACTTTCTCTCTCGGCACCACTGATACCAGTGTATTCCACCACTGATACGCGGTGTCTCTCAATAGTGATATAACACATTTTAAACATTCAGCTAGTGTGCAAGAAAGTTCATCAAATACTCTGATAGTGTTTTCAAGCTAAAACTCGGCTCTCTCAAGATCATCGTCAACATTAGCTCTGAACTTTTTAGCCCCGTGTTTACGAATCTTATCCACTGAAGGCTTATTCAATATTAAAAGCTCGACTCTTTGAGGAGTTACGGGAACCAGTTGGGGATTAGGAGGGGGTGGAGGCTGTTGAGCAGCCAGGTTCGTTTGAATATATTATGTGGACCACTCGTTTATCATTTGGAAGAAGGCTTATTTAGTCTCTCCTCCTTGGCTACCCAACACGGGTCTAGAATTAGACGAGCTGTCCCTTGAGCAGGAGCAGGCGCATTACTTTCAACCTCATCAGCTATAGCTCGATTGGGATCCATTTACTATGTGAAAACATATTTTAAAATGTCAGAAACCATCACACTATCACAGTTTACATATGGCATGTATGGCTAGACTCTGATATACGCTACATTAGTCCTAGAACTGACTAAACTGTAGCTCTGATACCAACAAATGTAACACCCCTCACCCGTATTCAATGCCAAAATAGGGTTACGGAGTGTTACCTAACTTATAAAATAATTAAACAATCATTTAGCAAACATTTTCTCAATTCAACCATTCATCATTCAATCTCAATCAATTTGTCCCTAATACAAGCCTACGATGCCCTAAACATGCTTTGGGAGTGATTTGGGACTAAACTGATAACTTATGAAACTTTACAAAAATTAGAAAATTTTTCCTCAAAACAGGGGACACACACTCGTGTCACAGGCCGTGTACACATTCGAAATGGGAGCAATGGCTGTGTCCCAGCCCGTGTCCAACCTTGTGTAACTCTCTGACTTGGGTCACACGGCCAACACACATGCCCGTGTGGCTAGCCCGTGTGCCCTAAAAATGGCCACATACGCCTATGTGCCAGGCTATGTACTAGGCTGTACCAAACCTGTAGGGTATATTGACTTATGTTGCACGGCCAAGTCACACGCTCGTTTGTGAAGCCGTATGGAGCATACGGACTTGTTTTCAAATTCAACACTAGGGAACACACGGTCGTGTACTTGACCGTGTGTCACACATGGTTGAGACACACGCCCGTGTTTCTACCTGTGTGGACAAAAAGAGGCTATTTACCAAGCCAATTTGCCACTCAAATATGCATATACCTACACAACCAAAATGGCACCAAATCATAGCATAATTGAACATTTCATTTTGCCATAATCAAGGCTAATTCATACCATTTCTAATACTTCAACATCAATATGACTAAACTCAAATATGCATTATTTGGTCTAATTTCGATAGCATACCAATTCACAAATCATCACCTATTGACATTCAATTTACCTATTCACAACAGGCATCATGAATCCAACTTCAATCACACAATATAGGTTATTTACCAACTTAAAACAAAAGTCATTTACACACTTATATATACCAACATGCTTATAAACTCATGTTTTGCTTGTTCAAAACATGCCAAATACCAATTACTTCAACATCAATATGACTAAACTCAAATATGCATTATTTGGTCTAATTTCAATAGCATACCAATTCACAAATCATCACCTATTGACATTCATTTACCTATTCACAACAAGCATCATGAATCCAACTTCAATCACACAATATAGGTTATTTACCAACTCAAAACAAAAGTCATTTGCACACTTATATACATCATCAAATTCACCATCCTAAGCCAACTCATATGACTATATATACAAACCAAAACATGTACATTTACAAGCCAATTCATTTGGCCAAAGTCATTACCAAAACATAACAAAAATGACCAAAGTCCTTATACATGCCATATACTTAAAAATACCCAGTTCATAAGTACCAAAAGATAGGTGGATGTGTGATGCGATCTCCGATAGTCCCCGAATATGAGCTAGCTTTGATAACACTATAAAACACAGGAAAAATAAATAATGTAAGCTATAAATATTAGTAAGCTCATATAAAATAAACTCTATGCAATCACATAAACATAAATTAATAGTTTGAATACAACAATATGTAGGTTTCCTTAACTATCAAACCTTTCAAATGCTCAGTCACAAAACTATAGACTTCCATTCTCATTTATTTGATTCAACACTAAAATAGTTTATACACATACCTGTATCATCTCATACAAACCTCATATACATTCTCATCTTTCATTTACCCATTGAAGCATTTGGAATAGAAGTCGGATACTCAAGGGTCTCACACGATAAGTACCTATACCGTGGCCCAAAGCCAAATCAAGGTAACTTATTCGAAATACTGATATCATGGCTCAAAGCCAAATCAGTCGATATGCATGGCTCGAAGCCAAACCGGTTTATCTCACACCCGAAGTGTTATATCATGGCCCGAAGCCAACTCAAAGTATCCCTAATGACATTTCACTAGCTTCCTAAACTGTTCCTAAGGTTCAACCGGGCTTCCAACTATCAAATCATCGTCGAATTATTCCCAAACTTGTCTGAAGTCATATAATCACAATTTATGCTATATCAAAGCATATAGAATACATTTGAAATGAAATTATAACATGCGAACTTACCTCGGATGCTAAAATGGCGAATCGAGTCTACTATTCCGTAACTTTATTCTTTCCCCGATCTAAGTCCGTATTTCTCCTTTCTTGATAATTGAACCTTGAAGTAGCCAAAATTTTCAAGCCCTAAAATGGATTTTCTCCATGCTTCATTCAGCCAAGAAGATGAATGAAACTAAAACCTTTTTTTTTTGTTTTAATTAATATTAACACCTTTAATTATTAATTTACCATTTTAACCATAATACAAAACCATTAAAATCACATAATAGTTGTCCATAATTTTCCACTCATGCCATTAGTGGTATAATTACAACCTAAGGACCTTAATTTTAAGGTTTTATAGCTATTAAACACTTTTAGCTAATAGAACTCCACTTTTACACTTTACGCGATTTAGTCCTTTTTACCGAATTAAGCATTCAAACGATAAAATTACTTCACGAAATTTTTACACAATCATATATTCATGCTATAGACCTTAAAATAATAATAAAATAAATATTTTAACCTCGTATTTTTTTCCCAAAACCACTGTTCCGATTTGATTAAAAATGAGTTGTTAGAGAAAAATAGAAAAAATTGGACAATTGCCCTTTTGGCCACTTCCAGTTTCCACTTTTTTCAAACAAGTCATTATTTTTAATTAAAACATATTCCTTTAATTATTTTAAAATTCGATATCATTTTTAAAATCTGTTTTAAGAAAATTAATGAGTAAACACTTAATTCTAATTTCATAACTTAAATATTTAGACCCGATAATTATTTTAATATTTTATTTTATTATTAAACACTTTTAACCTAATTTTTGTATCCTAATCGGATGTTCAATCCACTAACCCAATTCTACTAACCTGATTTTCGAGATATGACAAATCGGCACTCACCACTGGCCCTATAACAACTTCCCTATGGACCAGTAGACAGAGTTGTAAATTAACATCTTTGAGTGTAATTGTACACTTACCGCAGGGAAGATGGAATGTGTGTGTCTCAAGTCTCTATCTTTCCACCAAAGCACTGATAAGTGGGAGATCCAATTTAGTTCCCCTAAGCTTGCAAGCCACGTATAAGAATCTCACATCTTGCAAGTGTCCATAAATGGAAACTGGTGCACTCACACTTAAATTGTGTATGTATGTCTCCAAAACCCGATCTTCAGCTTGAGTATATAAACATAAAAAATTAATAATGTTAACAGCATAATAATTAACTAATTATAATTTAATAATTTAATAATATTTTCTTATTATTTGTTATTGTTAGAATTAAGTGACCCAAATTCTTATTTAAATAAAATATGATGGAAAATAAAATAAAAGTAAAATCCATATAGAACTAGACTTCTTTTATTTTATTTTAGAATAAGGTTTTTAAACCTTATTAAACTCCATCTATTTTATATTGATTAGGATAAGGTGTTTCAATCCTACTAGAATATGGCTTTGCAAGCCTATAAATAGACATAGTCTATTCCTCTTGTATTTGATTCAAATTTTTCGACATAGTGAATTTTCTTCTCCTCTGCCCGTGGTTTTTTCCCGAAAGGGTTTCCACGTAAAATTTGTGTGTTCTTTATTTTATTTATTTTATTTTATATTATTTTTCACAAATTAGTATCAGAGCTTCCGGGTTATTCATCTCGATCATGGTAATGGCGTCTTTGAAATATGAAATTCCGCTGTTGGATCGCAACACTAGATTTGCGTTGTGGCAGATTAAGATGCAAGCAGTTCTTGCACAGATGGATCTGGAGGATGCCCTGCTAGGGATAGATAAAATGCCTTTGACATTAACAGATGAAGAGAAGAAGCGTAAGGATCGAAAGGCATTAACAGAATTACATCTGCATTTGTCCAACGAAATTTTACAGGATGTGATGAAAGAGAAAACTGTCGCTGCATTATGGAAGAGGCTAGAACAAATATGTATGTCGAAAACTCTAACAAGCAAGTTGCATATGAAGCAGCATCTTTATGCTCATCGTTTGGAGGAAGGTGCGTCTGTACACGAACACTTAACAGTGTTTAAAGAAATTCTCTCAAACTTGGAGGCCAAGGAGGTTCAGTATGATAAGGAAGATCTAGGGTTGATTCTACTTTGTTTGTTGCCCCCGTCTTATTCAACCTTTAGAGACACGATTTTATATAGCCGCGAGTCTCTCACAGTTGATGAGGTTTATGATTCTTTAACCTCGTATGATAAGACGAAGCATCTTGTGGTTAAACCCGACTCTCAGGGAGAGGGTCTCATTGTTCGTGGGAGACAAGATCGGAATGCTGATGATGATCGTGGTAGGACACAGGAACGGAATCCTCGTGGTAAATCTAAGGGTAGATAGAAGTCTTCAAACAGAGGTAAAACTTGCAACTTCTGCAAGAAGAAAGGGCACATTAAATCTGAGTGCTATAAGCTACAAAATAAGATTAAAAGGGAGGTTGCGAATCAAAAGGGAAAACAACCAGAAAATTCTGGTGAAGCTGATGTTGTAGAAGACTACAGCGATGGTGAACTTCTAGTCGCTTCTGTCAATGATTCTAAAGTAAGCGAGGAGTGGATACTTGATTCAGGCTGCACCTTCCACATGAGTCCCAATCGGGATTGGTTTACAACTTACGAAACAGTATCTGAAGGTGTTGTTTTGATGGGAAATAATGCTTCATGTAAAATCACAGGTGTTGGAACAATTAAAGTTAAGATGTTTGATGGAGTTGTCAGAACACTTAGTGACGTGCGGCATATTCCAGAATTGAAAAGAAATTTAATTTCGTTGAGTACTCTTGATTCAAAAGGGTACAGATACACAGCTGAAAGTGGGGTTTTAAATATTTCCAAAGGGTCCCTTGTTGTGATGAAAGGGCGGAGAAAGATTGCCAAGTTATATGTTTTACAGGGTTCTACTGTTACTGGTGATGCAGCTGTCGCTTTCTCTTCCTTGTCAGATGATGATATTACTAAACTTTGGCATATGCGCCTAGGGCATATGAGTGAGAATGGCATGGCAGAATTAAGCAAAAGAGGACTTCTTAATGGGCAAGGAATTTGCAAACTGAATTTCTGTGAGCACTGTGTTTTTGGGAAGCAAAAGAGAGTTCGATTCACTAGAGGAATCCATAACACGAAGGGAACGTTGGAGTATATTCATTCTAATTTGTGGGGGTCATCCAGAGTGCCTTCGAGAGGTAGGGCTAATTATATGCTAACTTTTATTGATGATTTTTCCAGAAAAGTTTGGGCTTTTTCCTGAAGCAGAAAAGTGATGTGTTTTCTGCACTTAAGTCTTGGAAAATTATGATTGAAAAATAGAAGGGAAAATAGATAAAATACCTCCGCATAGACAATGGCTTAGAGTTTTGTTCTGATAAGTTTAATAGATTGTGCAAGTTAGAAGGGATCATGAGACACTTGACAGTTCGTCATACTCCACAGCAAAACGGCGTTGCAGAACGAATGAACATAACGATCATGGAGAAGGTTCGATGTATGTTGTCAAATGCCAACTTACCGAAGGCATTTTGGGCAGAAGCAGCCTCTACTGCATGTTTTTTGATCAACCGATCTCCATCCGTTGCCATTGAGAAAAAGACTCCACAAGAGGTATGGTCTAGTAATCCTGCTAATTATTCTGATTTAAAGATTTTTGGGTGTCCTGCGTATGCTCATGTTGATAATGGAAAATTGGAACCGAGATCTATTAAATGCATTTTTCTTGGTTATAAAGTTGGTGTAAAAGGGTATAAGTTATGGTATCCTGAAAATAGAAAAGTTGTGATTAGCAGAGATGTTGTTTTTGATGAAACTGCTATGCTACCTAAGTTATCTCTTAAAGACTCTTCCAATAAAGAAAATCAAAAGCAGGAGGAGCATCAGATTAATACAGAGTCAACTCCTCAAGCTAGAACAAAAATTGAGAATAGAGTTGCTTCTTCACCACAATACTCTATCGCCAAAAACATAATGTGACACCCCTAATTTGACCCTAGTCGGAAAGTGGTTTCGGGACCACAAAATCGAGCCACAAAAAAATATTTAATTGTTATATTTTATGCTTATTATTTATGAATAAGTATGTGTGAAAATCTCATGCTTTAATTTTGTCATTTGGATGTGAAATAAATAAAAAGGGGCTTATGTGAAAAATCTTGAAAATGTCATAGGTTAATTGGTAGTGGCTAAAAATTTGCATGGTTTGAAGCATGAGGGACTTGCATGTCAAACATTCCTTTTTCTTGGTAGTGGACGGCAAGGATGGGCATGAATGACACATTTTGGCATTTTGTATGTTATATTTTAGTTAAATAATATCAAATAGTTTTATAATAAATAAAGTTATTATATGTCATAAATTATAAGAGGAATTAAATAATTAAAAGGGTGAGAAAAAAAAAACAAAAGTTGGGTCTTTCTTCTCCTCCATTGCCGTAGCCTAAAGGGGGGGAAGAAAGTTTGGTTGCTTTGATTTTTGGCTTAGAAGATGGCTAGAATGAGGTATGTATTGAATGGTTCTTGAAAATCTATGCATGTTTGAGATGATTAGTTCAAACTCTACTTATCCCATAGATTAAACTTAGAATTTTGAGGTTTGAGATTCGGTCAATAAGCTTGAAACACATAGTAGCTTGTTTTGGTAAGCTTGGTATACGGATGATAGATGTGTTTTGGTTTTGGTTTGATAATGATGTTAATGATGGTGATTTTCGGTCATGCATTAACTTAAATTGTAAGTATGATTTATGGTATAATTTGTGTGATGGAATGGTCTTGAGATTTGGCTTGATTAAATGGGTAAAATGCTAAGTGTTTTAAAGATGATGTAATGGTTATTTCGGTTTATGTGAAGTAAATATAGATGATGGTTATAAGCTGTTTTATGATTTGATAATGGTGATTAAATCTTGTAGTTAAGTGTTTAGATATATATATTAATAATGAATTTAGTTGTACTTGCTATGTGAGAAATGTGCAATGCTATAGGTATTTGATTATTAGATATGGTTATTTTAAGTTGATTTGTAATGGTATGATTGCATTGATGAATTGGTTTGGAAATGGTGGGAAGAATTGGCTATTATGCTTGATACTAATGCCGAATATGAGAATGTTGTACTTGAAAAATGTAGGTGAACATGACAAGTGTATTCGGCTTAGGGCATAAAGGATATGAAAATTTGGTATTTATTTTTGATTGTGTGTGTATGACCATGAATAATTGGCTGCACAAATATTATGAATACATAATGTATGATAAATTTATTAAGCTACAAAACATTATACATGATCGGCCAATGTAAATTATTTGAGTAAAGTATATCTTGATGGTACATTTCAGCTAGTATAAAATGTATATGGATGTCGTATGACTATGTTTAATTTGGGAAGTAAATTGTTTGATTTAGCTCAAGAGCCTAAAGGATCAAAGTTGGATAAGGGAAAGGAAAAAGTGATCGAATAGCCGTCGTAATCGTTCGGCAACTTCCGAGGTAAGTTTTAAGTGATTAAACATTGAGTAAATTCAATCATAATAGGACATAATGAGTTGATTTAATAAGATATGATGTGGCCATGATATGTCTTAAACTCAAATGGTAAGTTCATAAGTGTTTGGACTTGGAAATTTAAGAGCAAATTGTAATAACTTGCTTAGGACAGCGGCAGTAACGTGATTTTAGAAAATCACTATAAATTGTTGGTGTAGAATTCTAGGCTGAATAAAATATTTAATCAAAGCTTAATTAGTCTAGTTTCTTATAAAAGAGATCGTGTAAGCAAAGAAATTTCCTATAAAGAGATATTTAAAGTTGTGTGAGACAGTGTCAGAGTGACCCTGAAATCCCCTGTTCTGTTTTTAGAAAATCATTATAATTTGTACAAAAATGGTTATAAGATAACATTTATATGCTTATACTCCTTAATGAGTCTAGTTTCAAATGAAATCAAATAGAACATATTTTGAATTCTGTACAATGAGAAATTTGATTCGTAGTGAAGAGTGGTCAGATTAGTCAAACAGTGAAACAGGGGAAACTTTAAGAAAAATCTGGTATTGATTGGCCAAACCTAAAATTCTGAAAATTTTATGGATGGAAGATATATGAGTCTATATTCAGGGAAAATTAACGGAAATTGATTTTGAGTTTTTTAGCTCCAGTTATAAATAATTTAGTGACTATTGCTCAGGAAAAATAGCTTGTAGTGAATATGTGAATTTGTTGTAAACATTGATGAAACTATTTGAGTTGCTTATAAGCTATTGCTGAAATCGATGTACAAGATAAATATATATGTATATGTGGTAAAGCCGAATGGCTAATGTGAAATATGTATGAGATATGTATATGTGGTAAAGCCGAATGGCTAATGCGAAATATGTATGAGATATGTATATGTGGTAAAGCCGAATGGCTAGTGATTCGGCTAGTGTGAAATATGTAGGAGATGTGTGTATATTGTGGCCGAATGACCAAATGTGAAAGGTGTGTATTATTAGATATTTGATGAGGCAAATGAATTACAAATATGACAGTCGATGTGAATGTTGTAACATGTGAATAAATGTACATGAAGCTTGGAAATATATTCCGGGTAAGACCTGATGACTACGTGTGGAGATTATGTCCGGGTAAGACCCGATGACTACGTGTGGAGATTTTGTCCGAGTAAGACCCGATAACTACGTGTGGGGACTATTCGAGCTAAAGGTTTCGCTGAAGATTCGAGTAAAACATAAGATTATACGACCTCACAGTAACGATTGGTAATAAATACGTTCAATGCGTTAAGCTGGTCAGGTATGTATTTTGAGATTATATTTAAGCTTGATTTGGACTAAAACACAAGGTCGTTATGTGATGCATATGTGAGTAAAGTAATAAGACTGTTCTATGATTATTGTGCGTTTGGTCAATGTGGAAAGTTAGGTGAAAATGTGTAATGTACCTATGTTTATAAGAGATCACTATCAAGTGAGAATTTATCTGCCTATTATATATGATGAGATGGGCATATTCGGTAAAGGGATGGTATGCCCGAAGGAAGAGTGAAATAAAAAATACGAACAACTATGTTATAATTTGATTGTTATCTGTTGACACTGCTTAAAACTTATTAAGCATTGAAATGCTTACTCCGTTTACTTTGTTTCCTCTGTTTTATAGATCTCATTTGGAAGCTACAGGCTCGGGGATCGTCAGCAACTAGTCACACTATCACTATCCACTGCTTGTTACTGTTATGTTTTGAATTATTTTATGGCATGTAAAGAATAGACCAGTGGCCGAAGAATATTTTGGTTAATGTATATAAGCCATGCGAAAATGGCATCTTTTAAATGTGTACTTATAGCAGTTAAATTGTATCCCTGACTGTCTTTAGTATTTACCTAAAGGAACTTTCTTTATAAAAATATATATATTCAAAATTTTTACTGTTCGGATATGAGTTTCAAGTCCGGTAATGCCCCTTTACCTATTCCGGCGACGGATACGGGATAGGGGTGTTACACATAACTAGAAGAGAAATTAAACCTCCAAAGAAGTATGCCGAGGTTGATCTAATTGTTTATGCTTTAAATGTGGCTAAAGATATAGATGTGAATCAAGAGCCATCTAATTATTCTGAGGCGGTTAGCTGTGAAGACTCAGAAAAGTGGATGTTTGCTATGCAAGAAGAGATGGAATCACTCCACAAAAACAGAACATGGGACCTTGTGAAACTTCCTAAAGGTAAAAAGGTTGTTCGTTGTAAATGGGTGTTTAAAAAGAAAGAAGGGACTCTAGGAGTTGAAGAACCCAGATATAAAGCAAGGCTTGTTGCAAAGGGTTACAGTCAAATTCCAAGAGTGGACTTCACAGATGTGTTCTCTCCAATTGTTAAGCATAGTTCAATTCGAGCTTTGCTTGGTATTGTGGCCATGCATGATTTGGAGCTTGAGAAGTTAGATGTAAAAACTGCATTTCTGCATGGAGAACTTGAGGAAGATATTTACATGCAACAACCAGAGGGTTTTATAGTCTCAGAAAAAGAGGACTATGTTTGCTTGCTGAGAAAGTCCCTTTACGGTTTGAAACAGTCACCAAGACAGTGGTACAAGAGGTTTGATTCCTTTATGACTTGTCATGATTTCAAAAGAAGTAGTTTAGACAGTTGTGTTT